>NC_044031.1:394328587-394646921 GCF_901765095.1 Microcaecilia unicolor | reverse complement strand
TTAGGAAAGTGTGACTTTCCAAATAACGACAGTTGCTGAGAACAATTAGAAGCCTTTGTTCCTAAAAGTTTAGGAAAAGGAAAAAAAAATGAAATGGAGAAAGAACTTACATTTATTTTAAACAAAATAGTTTTCAATTTTAGCTTTAGTTTTTCTATTTCTTGCAAGATCTCTGTTCTTTCCTTACTTCTTCCAATTATGTCTTATGTGGGCATCATCAAGTAAGGGATCCAACATTCTTTTTATTTTTTCCTATCAACAAAGTACTGCCGATAAACCACAATCTTTTCTAAGTTGTTTCTTAATATAGCTGTCTGAAAAAGTAAATCTCTCAATAAAAGCAATCTTAGCTCGTCTCCCTGCTAGCTGTGACTAAAAGTTTGACAGTACCACGAGTACCGGTCAGTTTAAGAGAAGCCTCAACGAAATATCAACTTCTAGTTTTTATCAAGGCAAACCTTTAACCCCTGGGCTGACACACACACTTTAAGGGGTACGCCTACTAAAGGGCGTTAAGCTCTAATGTGCTTAGTGCATGCAAAAACAGTTAACACAAACCATGTTAAAGCATTTTACAGTAAGTAACTTTTTTTTCGTATTTATTTTCTAGAGGGCGGAGAAAGTACATGGACGCTCTATCCAGCTAGCATGTTCTGATTAATCCGCACTAACTGGTTAGTGCATGAATAACGTGGGAGCCCATAGCACCTCATAAACAGGAAGCGATACATGCTCCCCTTCAATTTTCTTCAGGTTACATGTGCTAATGTGAACATTAGCATACGACCTGAAACAGATAATGAAAATTGCCATATTTCCTGGGTGTGCTTCAAATGGGCTTTGAGCACAAGAAAGTCCTGTGTTAGCAAGAGCTAAGCCCATTTACTAGCACACGTTAACAGACATACCCTTAAGTGTTCATTTGAAATACAATTGCATGCTGTATCAGTTCAAATATGTTGAAAATGCTACTTGAGGTGCCAAGCGATTAGTATGCAATATTTGATTTTTTTAAAAAGATAAATTAAAAAAACATTTCTGTGGGTAATACAGGGCTGTACCCATGGAAATAAAATTTTATAAAATTGCATGCACAATATATGTATAATAATTGTAAAGCTTATACTTACATCAAAATGAGGTAAATGCAAAAACAAATAAGAGCATACATTTAGGAGCTCAGCTTTTTTAGAATAATGGGCCCAAAATATTTAAAACTTGACCTAGACAGAAATCATGATCCGTTCAGAATTACATAATGTGCAAACAGAAATGTATCAATTTGGTTGACCATTTCAGTGTTTTTTTGGCATATGTATTCTTTCTCAAAGTTACAAAATGTTCCACACGAGATGGGGTCATACTGAACCTGATGTTTACAAATGGGGAGAGTGTTTCTGACATTACAGTGGGTGATCATTTGGCACCTAGTGGTCACTGGAGGGTACGGTTCAAAATTAAGACTATGTTTGGGGGGGGGGGGGTGTCAAGTGACGACTAGCTAACAGGCAGAAGCACCTGAACAGAGCTCCTGGGATTGCTAAAACAATCTGCAAATACAATTGAGTGGTATTATGCAACACTGGCCAAATTAGCTCTGACCATGCCCCTTTACATCTAGAAATGAAAAATAAGAAACAGGGCTTCACTTCTCTGGGGTCCTGGTTCATGAATACAGCCCTGCTATCGAATGAGTATCTGAATCAACTGGAAACATTCTTAATTGATTATCTTGAGATTAATGATAATGGTGAAACTGATTTGATAACCATGTTGAAAGCCTTGAAAGTAGTCCTTAGGGGAAAGTGTGGAGAAATGGGATCACGAGAGAGAAAACGCAAAGCCTAATACAGAACCCAACTATTACAGAACACGAAGAGGTTGGAATGAATACATAAGGCAGACCCTTCTGATTTAGTGTCTAGGCAGGTATGCATTAGCCTTGGAAGAAGTGGAAGGTATTTATAAAAAATGGGTCTTAGGAATTACTTATATGGAGGGGAAATACACAAATTCTTGGCTAACCAGCTTAAAAAGAGGGTGACTCAAAAAATGATAGGGGCAGTGTGAGATATAGTGGACAACTATATTAGGACCAAAAACGGATAGAAAGATGCTTCACTGCATACTATTCAAATCTGTACAACTCAGAGTTGGGAGGCACTGAGGATCAGATTAGGGTTTTTACTTCTCTCCTAGCTCATAAACAATTTAGGGGTCCTTTCACAAAACCACCGTAAAAACTGAGAGGTGGTCTTACAATACCAGACTTTAGAAAATATCAACTTGTAGCTCAAGTAAGAACAGATCTATACTGGTATACAGAAAAAGTAGATCAACATTGGCTAAGTATGGAAGGAAGAGATTTAAAAGAAGAATCTTTAATACGTTTATTATTCAGAATGAGGGAATTCATTCCAGGGAAGGTTATGTTGCATCTATTGGTTGGTCCAGTGCTGAAAGCATGGCACTGGGTGCTGGACCTTTTCCAAACTACTCCACCCATTAAAAATATTTTACATGATAGATAGTTTGGATCTAGAGAGGATCATCACAGGTTTCAGTGGCTATTAAGTAATAACTTATCTAGATAAGGGATTTCATATAAAACAGAGAGTTTATCTCTAGAGAAGTAATACTTGCACAGAATGGTCCAGAAATTGGCAACTAAGATTTAATGCTAATTTATTTATTTTGGATTTTGCTCACACCTTTTTCAGTAGTAGCTCAAGGTGAGTTACATTCAGGTACACTACATAGTTCCCTGTCCCAGGAGAGCTCACAATCTAAAAGTTTGTACCTGCTAATAAATGCAGGGCCATGTACTTGGGCTACAGAAACCCAAGAGAGCAGTACCATTTAGGAGGAGAAGTACTTCTGTGCTTGATGAAGAGTGAGTCATGGAGGTGATCCTTATTGATGATCTTAAGGTGGTCAAACAGGTAGAAAGGGTGACTACCAAAGCCAGAAGGTTGCTTGGAAGCACAGTAAGAGGAATAGCCAGCGGGAACAAGGAGGTGATAGTGTCTCTGTATAAGTTTCAGCTTTGGAAAAGGTTGTCCGTCAAGTTAAAAAAATCTATGACAGGCTTTGAACCCATACCCCCGAGTTGGGTATTACTACCTAAACATGGGTTATTGCCTTTGGTGTGGGAAATGGTGACTCAAAGTCCTCAGTTGGGAGTAGTTCCTGGTAGATGGAAACATGCAATGGTGACTCCTGTGCTTAAGAGAATGACCTTAGATTCGTTGATGCCAGAGAACTATAGACCTATTTTAAATATTTACTTTTTAGCAAAGGTTGTGAAGAAAATAGTGGTGACAAAATTTGTGGATTTTAGTGAGGAAGCAAGGGTGTTACACTCAAGACAAACGATACATGCAGCACCACTGATGAGAATGTAGAGTCCTTATGCATACGCGGTACTGAGTCCTATGTCGGACCTTCTCAATGTTGCGTTGGTGCAAACAATGTCGATGCTGATGGCGATACAGGTTCTGCATCGAGTATCAAATCTCCTGCCATGCTCAATGCGGATGCCAATGTCGACGCAGAACCAAAAAGATTTTCATGCTAGACTCTGCGGGCTTTACGGGTCCTCGCTTGCATTTACACAGAGGCTATACTGTATGCCCCGGTGCTCTGGACCCAGTTATAGGAGTCTGTGCCTGAAGTAGTCCTATTGCAATGAGTACACTTAAAGCCACTCAGCACCTTTGGCATGGAGGGAAAAAGGGCTGATGAAAGGTCAAAAGGCTCTAATAGCCTGGGGAGATTGAGTAATTGCGTAAAATGTTCAATTCTTCTTAGGAAAAGAAGGGCTCAGAGGCTCCAAAAGGTCAAAAATTAAAAAATAACTGGAAAAATGTATGCTTTGAACAATTTAAGACAGAAAAAAGAAGAATATGAAGAGAAAATTTCCCGAAAAAGGGAAGGCACCAAAAAGGCAAAAGTTTGACACGCTGAGGAAAGATGAAAAAATATAAAGATATAAAAGTATCTTGCAAAATAAAAGAGCAGTGCTTATGTACCAATTTAGCCGACCCTCCCACTTCCCCCCATGAGGGCTAAAGTGGGCACAAACTGTTGATAATCTCTATAGCGCAACAGACAATGATCATAGGGATGCAAATGCATCTCTTGCAACATGATAACATCCCCCAGAGACTCCCAGTGTCTGCCTCATGTAAATGAATAATTCAACTGCCATATTGGTCTATCAGACCACACAGAGAAGCCACACTTACAGAAGATAAGCTGATGTCTTCATGCATGCTTCCAAACAGGTCAGGGGATGAAACATCCATAGAAAGACTGAAAAATAAAACAAAAAGTGGTAAATTATTATTGAGAAACAAGCAAAAGTGGTAAAATTACAACCCGTCCACAACTGAGGCGTCATGATTCTACCAACGTCCTGGAAGTGAACTGAGCAGTATAACATTGCTGCTCTCTATCATCAGTTCAACCACCTCAGAATCGCTGCAACTTCAATTTACTCTACAATCACTTCATGATTATTTGTTGTTCTTCAACTTTTGTTTAATATTTCTATTGTTTAATAATATTTCTATGTAATCACACCTCGTAATTGTTCTTTTAAAATAATTCTACCATCAGGTTAACTGCTCTATCTACCAGCCCATATTGCATACAAGATTATTGTTGTTATCCCAGAGCTACACTAGACTATAGTTGTCTCTCATTTATTATTCCATCATACATCACGCATACCATCTCTCACACAAACATTGAATACCTGTATCAAAGTTCACCATAAGCATGTTAAGAGTCATGTTATTCTGTTTAATAAACGTACTCATTCTATCAAGACACCTAACTCTTTCCACTGTTTTTGAATCCTTTTATAAGATCCCAGTGACACACACTCTGAGATATTATTCCCATAGGTCAACAACTAAATACTAAAATAATCCCTCCACTTTTGCATCCAGATATCTGGATCACTAGGGTCCAAATATAATACCTCCTGCAAAGCAACATTTTACATATATATATATAAGGCTCAAAAGTCTCTTACAATAAATGCATACTCACTAAAGTCCCTATATCAAATCACAAGTACTCCTATCTACCTCTTCCTATAGGGTATGTCAATGCTCGTTCAGTTGTTAATAAAACTGAAATAGTTAAAGATTGGATAAATGAAGACCAATTTGGTCTTGTTATAATCTCTGAAACTTGGTTACATGCAAGAGAAGATCCTATAATTCTTGATATATGTCCACCTGAGTATTTCATCCTTCATTTTCCCAGAACCAATAAAAGAGGCAGTGGCTTAGCCATGATTTATAAATCATTTTTCGAGGTAAAAAAACAATTTCTGAATCACAATCCCCAAATTTAGAAATTGTTGCTTGTTCGGTAAATGATGACTCCTTATCTAAATCTATTTGCCTACTATTACTATATCGACTTCTAAAAACTGGAACCTTACAGAGGTACAGTTACTGAATTCATCTCTAATGCTTGCATCAATAATGACAATATTATTATGGTTGGTGACATTAATTTGTACCTTGAAAACAGTACCAATCAATACACTAAGCATTTTCTTGATTTCTTCAATATATGGCGATTCTCAATTTTCAACGGAATGTCCTCCCATATTCAAGGTCATCAATTAGACATATTGGGTACAAAATTTATTGACCCAACCAACTTTTTCATATCTGAATCACAGTGGACTCCAGTATAGTCAGACCACTATAGCCTTCTCTTTTAAACTAAACTGGAAAGTAATTAACCATTGTTCAAAATCTATGAATATGTTACATTTCTTCAAAACTAGAGGTAAAATTCTCAAATTCTGGTCTAATGAACAATTCAACAAATCATTCACCTCAAACCCATCTACTAATTTCACCCAACAGTGGAACGATGTTAGTAAAACAGTTCTTGACGAACTTGCACCTGTAACAAACAAATCACGTCCTAAAAAATTATCCCCATGGTTTAATGAAGATCTTCTACAAATGAAACGAACTGCAGGAAACAAGAAAGAATTTGGGCCAAAAATAAATCCACTGAACAATGGATTAATTGGAAAAAGCTCCTAAAAACATAGAAAAACATGATTACCAAAGCAAAAACTTCCTAGTACTCCAAGCTCATAGGTGATACAAAAGTCAATCCAAGGAAACTCTACTCCTTAGTAAATAGTCTATTGAACACTCAAGCCTGTATCAACTGCAAAAGAACCCACTCAAACTGCAGACCAATTGGCAACATATTTCGAACAGAAAATAACTAAAATCAGACTAGAGCTAAACAACTCTTTTACATCAACTGACGACTTCCTCAATCTACCTTTGCGTACAAAAGCACACAGCTATGGAACGCACTACCCAAGACCCTGAAAACCACGGACAACTTAACCAACTTTCGCAAATCTTTGAAGGCACTTCTCTTCAACAAAGCCTACAAAAATAATCCTTGATGAATCAAACTACAAATCTTTGAAGACATTTCTCTTCAACATAGCCTACAAAAACAATCCTTGATGAATCATACTACTCCGTACATCACCCAAACGCTCTAAAACACTTCGACACGACCTTACCCATTACCTTCTAATTAATTCCTCTTTTACTTCCAATTTATTACCGACTGTATCTAATACTATGCAATGATCATACCAAATTAACACCCTGTAAGCCACATTGAGCCTGCAAAAAGGTGGGATAATGTGGGGTACAAATGCAATAAATAAATAAATAAAATCTTCAGGATCAATTACCATCTTGTTCTCATGCAGAGAGATTTTGGTCAGCTTTTCACCCAATTACTATTGATCAGGTCAGTCACACCCTATTCAAATATGCAAAATCACAATGGGGCTCATTTTCAAAGCACTTAGCTTTCTAAAGTTCCATAGGCTTCTATGGAATTTTGGAAAGCTAAGTGCTTTGAAAATATGCCTCAGTGTCTACTTGACACGTGCCCCACTCAGATCAGTTCCTAATCTATTCTTCTGTTATTTACACTCAAATCTTACTCTGATGCTATTTCAGGGTCTGTCCCCTCTCAAAATGGCATTATCATCTTGACTCCTGTACCAAAGAATACCCAAGCAAGCTTAAGTATAGTCTCCAATTATAGACTAGTGGCCTTAATTCCTCTATTGGTTAAAGTTATGGTAGGACTTGTCATGCAACAACTAATGGAATATCTCCAACTCCATTCCATCACGCACAGCTCACAATCCGGTTTTAGACCCTCTTATAGTACTGAAACTGTTCTTACTACTCTCTTAGCCAACTTCAGAAGAGAACAGAGTATTGGCAACAAAATATTAATATTTCAGTTTGATATGTCTAGTGCCTTTGACACTGTTGACCATAATATTCTTCTAAATATCCTCAACTATTATGGAATCTGTGGAGCTGTCCTGAAATGGTTCTCTGGCTTTCTAAAGTCCAGGTCATATCAAGTCAAACAATCAGGTGCAATTTCTTCAACATGGTCTCCTGATTGTGAAGTACCTCAAGGTTCTCCTCTGTTCCCCATCCTGTTCAATATCATGATGACACCCCTAAGTAATCTACTAGAAATAAATGGTCTTTCATCATTCATTTATGCCGATGATGTCACCATTTACATTCCATTCTTTAAAGAATTATATGAAATAACGAACTCGATCAAATTAGGCATCAAATTAATGGAATCTTGGGCACCTAATTTTAAATTAAAACTTAATACTGAAAAAACTAAGTTTCTAATAATAACTAACCCACACCAACCTATAAATCTTAGAGAACATAACTTATCCCTTTGACTCATCAATGAAAATATTAGGAATCACGCTTGATCAGTTTCTAAGGTGGTCTCAAGTGTCTTTAATTCACTTTGGAAACTAAAGAGATTAAGATCTTTTTTCACTAAATCAGTCTTTCATACTTTGGTTCAATCCCTACTACTAACAAAATTTGACTACTGCAACTCCATTTATGCAGGAATTAAAGGCAGACTTTTCAAAAAAATTACAAACTGCTCAAAATACCGCTGCACGCCTCATATGTAGATCACCTTGCTTTGCGAAAGCAACTCCTCTTCTATATAACCTACACTGGTTACCAATAAAAGATAGAATATCTTTCAAGTTCTGTGTTTTTATTCACCAAATTCTATATGGTTCTGCTCCATCATATATGAACAATCTTTACTAAAATTTGGAATTCTCTACCAAAAACAATTAAATGCACAGATGATTACTTGTCCTTCAGAAACCTACTGAAAACTAATTTTTTCAATTTAGCCTTTCAGAAAACAAAGAATTCTATACCCATATTTATTCATCTTCACTTCTTTATTTACAAAATTAATTATGATGTAATCTTCTTCTCTATCCATCTATCCTAAAGAACAGTTGCATCCAGGTTAATTCACGTTATATTTGTTTTACAAAGCCAATGTTATAGCATTATTTACTGTACTTTATAACCTGTTTATGTCATTTTTAATATGTATCATTCATTTAATTGTTAATGTTATGCAAGCCACATTAAACCTGAGTCACTCTCGGGCTAATGTGGGGTAAAAATGTCATTCATCAATCAATCAATCAATAAATCAATCAACTAATCAATAAATAAAATTGGTAACCTCCCGCAGGAAAGATCAATAGGGAATATTACTCTTTTCAAAACACTAAAGACAAAATTGAAATTTTACAAATGAAGGTGATACGAACTTGTCATCAACAGCCTCAACTTTCCAACTGAGGCAGCAAAATGGTCATTTTAAAGCCAATGCATTGTTGAGAAAAAATATTGTCTATTTATTATAGAAGACATTGCACAATACTGTTTGAAGGGGACTTTGTTAAAAGAAAAATTACCATGATACAGCAAGAAGACATCATGTTTGAGAATAAGGGGGGTCCTTTACAAAGGCGTGCTAGAGTTTTTAGTGCACACTAAACGTTAGAGACGCCTATAAAAATATATGGCTGTCTCTAACGTTTAGTGCTTGCTAAAAACAGTAGCACACATTTGTAAAAGGATCCCTAAGACAGGCTTACAATATGCAGATGGATAAGGGACATATCTTATTTAGAGGGTTGTTTACTAAAGCTTAGATCTAGTTATCCGCAACAGGGCCCATAGGAATAAAATGGGCCCTGCTGCAGATAACTAGAGCTAAGCTTTAGTAAAAAGGGGGGAGGGGTTAATGTACTACTATCTCTGAAATAATTCTGACTTGTCATAAGAAGATGAGAAATCTAAGGATTCTAATATATAAAAAAATTATGTCAAATCCCTAATATCAATTTTTACATTGAGCCTGCAAATGGGTGGGAAAATGTGGGATACAAATGCAGCTAATAAATAAATAAATTAGAAAAACATCTAATCTATATATGGTATGTTCATAAATGATGACGATTTTCTAATTTTTTTAAAATTGTATATCAAGGTACAAGACAGAAAGCTATTAGTGGCATGGAATATTATGCTACAAAGACTAACAAACGTGTTATTTAGAAACTTGCTAAATTTAGTTCATTTCACTTACTGTGTATTATCTACATCTCCGTCTGGTTTCATACTCAGGTATTCCAAACAGTCTATAAAAACCTATATAGATTAAAAAAAAATAGCTAAAAGTGAGATTTTTTTCAGCAGATCTAGTAGGTATATATTTCAGGTACCTTTATCAATAATTTAACAAACTGGGCTAAACTGTAAAGGCTCCACTAATTCCTGTACCACTTGTATAGAACATAAGTAAACAAACTATATGGGATTCTACAGGGCCTACATACAAATTAGTCAATTTACAAATGGATTAAACATTTACAAGTGAACTGTAAACAAATAGGTCTGCTAACCAGACAGGAGCTTGATTTTGTGTAAAGCAAATTGTTACTTCAGATGTCTAAAATTCTGCTTTGTCAGTGACAAATCAGCTAACCGGGCACTGTTAGCTCCATGGAGAAAATGGGAGAAAATGATTTGGGGTAATTTACAGTGGTGGCAATGAATGCTTTAATGTAAACTCTGGCACTAGCATTCACACCAGTGGTTCTCAACCAGTGTGTCGGGTGACACTGCTGCGTCACCAAAAATTTGGCAGCACACTTGTGCTTTTCTTAACATGCATGTGGCAGACTGGGGAGAGCTGAGAACCAGGAAGTCAAATACTTAATCTCCATATCTAGTCCCTACTCCTGTCAACAGCCCCAATTGGAAATGTTGCAAGCCTATAGTGCACCCCTCTCCTTCACCCCAGCAGTCACTACCATTGTATCTGTATTTCTCTTGCATCATTGTCAGGAGCAATGAAATGCACCTGAACATTATCTGTTAGGTATGTCACAACAGAACCACTGATTTAAACTAATATTCAGCTGCCTTGATTTTCTCTCCTCACATGCTATTCTTGACCCACTACAATCTGGTTTTCGCCCTCTCCACTCAACCGAAACTGCGCTTACTAAAGTCTCCAATGACTTATTACTGGCTAAATCCAGAGGTCTCTATTCCATCCTCATTCTTCTTGATCTTTCCGCTGCTTTTGACACTGTTGATCACAGCATACTCCTCGATACCCTGTCTTCACTTGGATTCCAGGGTTCTGTCCTTTCCTGGTTCTCTTCCTACCTCTCCCTCCGCACCTTCAGTGTTCACTCTGGTGGATCCTCTTCTACTTCTATCCCTCTGCCTCTCGGCGTACCTCAGGGTTCTGTTCTTGGTCCCCTCCTCTTTTCTATCTACACTACTTCCCTTGGTTCATTAATCTCATCCCATGGCTTTTCCTACCATCTCTATGCTGATGACTCCCAAATCTACCTTTCTACCCCAATATCTCACCTTGCATCCAAACCAAAGTTTCAGCGTGCTTGTCTGACATTGCTGTCTGGATGTCTCAACGCCACCTGAAATTAAACATGACCAAAACCGAGCTTTTCATTTTTCCCCCCAAACCCACCTCCCCACTCCCCCCATTTTCTATTTCTGTTGATGGCTCTCTCATTCTCCCTGTCTCCTCAGCTCGAAAACTTGGGGATCATCTTTGACTCTTCTCTCTCCTTCTCTGCTCATATCCAGCAGATCACCAAGACCTGTCGTTTCTTTCTTTACAACATCCGTAAAATCCGCCCCTTTCTTTCCGAGCACTCTACCAAAATCCTCATCCACACCCTTGTCACCTCTCGTTTAGACTACTGCAATCTGCTTCTTGCTGGCCTCCCATAGTCACCTCTCCCCTCTCCAATCGGTTCAAAACTCTGCTGCCCGTCTCGTCTTCCGCCATGGTCGCTTTACTCATACTACCCCTCTCCTCAAGTCGCTTCACTGGCTCTCTATTCGTTTTCGCATCCTGTTCAAACTTCTTCTACTAACCTATAAATGTACTCACTCTGCTGCTCCCCAGTATCTCTCCACACTCGTCCTTCCCTACACCCCTTCCCGTGCACTCCGCTCCACGGATAAATCCTTCTTATCTGTTCCCTTCTCCACTACTGCCAACTCCAGACTTCGCGCCTTCTGTCTCGCTGCACCCTACGCCTGGAATAAACTTCCTGAGCCCCTACGTCTTGCCCCATCCTTGGCCACCTTTAAATCTAGACTGAAAGCCCACCTCTTTAACATTGCTTTTGACTCGTAACCACTTTTAACCACTCGCCTCCAGCTACCCTCCTCTTCTCCTTCCTGTACACATTAATTAATTTGATTTGCTTACTTTATTTTTTGTCTATTAGATTGTAAGCTCTTTGAGCAGGGACTGTCTTTCTTCTATGTTTGTACAGTGCTGCGTACGCCTTGTAGTGCTATAGAAATTCTAAATAGTAGTAGTAGTAGTAACACAGTAATGAAAACAGTCCCCATTCCCACAATATTTTCCCCATCTCCACTAATTTAAACTTACAAATACACATGTAGCTTGAAGAAAAAAATCTATTTTTAATCTCAAATGCAGAACAGGGACCCAAGTCCATGACATACAATTTCCAAGTTCCAATTCAAAAGTTAAAAGATACGGGTACCTAAGATTTCCTTCCTAGCAATGAAAAGTATGTTCCTAATCATGACAACATGCACTGCTGCATTATGAAGAATAAATGCAGCTGAGGAGCCAGGAGCTTCTAGCCTACCTACCACCTATCCTCAGGCTGGAAGACTGCCATGCCCAAGATAATGAAAAGAGAAAGTGATCTGAGGTTTCAGAGCAACTGCTGCTCCTGCTATCTATAGCAGTGGTTCTAAACCCAAGTCTTGGGGCACACCTAACCAGCTGAATTTTCAGGAGTCCCATGATAAATATGCATGAGGTAGATCTGCATATAATAGAGGCAGTGGATACAAATGTATCTCATGCATATTTATTATGGGCATCCTAAAAATCTGACTGGCTGGGTGTGCTCCAAGGACTGGGTTGAGAATTGCTGCTCTACAAGCCCTTTTTTCCATCACTGAAGGACAAGTGGTAGCAGTCTACAGTGTTTCTTAAGAAGGTCAAAGCCTGCTTGGTTACCAGAATATCCGCAATGAACATACATGAGATAGATTTGCATGCACTGTACGCAAAAGCACCTCATGTATGTCCATTGTGGATATCCTGAAAACCACACAATCCTGGGTTACAGGAGCACAGCTGGCTGTCAGAGCCTCTGGACCTATACATCCTTGCTTCCAGCCTATGGGACTGGTACACCACAACCATACCCTAGTCTCAACAGTTTCTGATACTTGGTTTCTAAAAATGTGTGTGATTCCTACATCTAAAAATCATTAATTTTCAGCCTTTGTTGATATTTGTACGTTCTGACTATTTGAACAGACTAACTTCATATAGCACAAATCTTCATTAGTTATAAAGCCAATCATATATCTTCTTTTATCAACCAGCTACCAAGCGGGTAGCGCGTGGTAAAATAGCACTACTGCCGGGTGTGCCTAGGTGCCCGGTGGTAGTTTCATGTTTGCCACATGCTGTTTCTCGTGACAGAAAATATTTTTTATTTTCTAGTGGGGGGGGGGGGGGGGGGGGGCAGGAGGAGTAGTTGTGCCCGGTGGTAACTGGGCAGTGTGTCGGGTTAGCACATGAGTCCTTACCACCTACTAAATAGGAGGCAGTAAGGGCTCAGGCAATAAATGGCCAGCCACCAATTTTTATATTAGCGCACAGCCATTAATAACCTCCATTTTAAAAATTGCCTTTTCCCCACCATGGTAAAAAGTGGCCTGGCTTGTGGCAATTCCACCCGCCTACACTACCAGCCACTTTTTACCACAGCTTGGTAAAAGGGCCCCTTAATGTCACATTGTTTGATTACCTGAATTATACCGATACTTAGATGGCAAACCTCTTCCTGTATTTTCTGTGATTGGAAAACCTAAAGAAAGAACAATTTGATAGTTCAGTTATATCAAACAACTAAAGCTAAAGGAAAAGAAATACAATACAATTAGGGTACCTCAAAATATCAAAACACTCACTTCTGCTTCACTACTTTGCTAGTTTTATTCATAGGTTCCCTCTCTTTATGTAAATATTACATACTTTATATTAATTTCCATTTATTAACTACCCATCATTTACATGCTTAGAACAGTGTACACCACAAAATTTACAGTTCATATTTCTATTCTTGTGTCAATACAAAGTTATGTGCCTTTTTAAAGTAATGCCTGTTTCTATAAATTTCCTTAAGGTAAACAAACTGTAAGCCCTCTTGGGCAGGGACCTATTTTACTCTAATTGTAACTCATTAGATTGCCCAAGAGTGTGGCAGATCAGCCTGAAAAGACATTCTCCTCCTTTCAGTGGCCATGGAAGGCCCAGGACATTTGCCATGGCTTCAAGTGCTAACAACAATTCAAAAGGTCTCCCTCAAAGAAGAGTAAAAGTTCAACACATTTATTATTATACAAAAACTTTCAGATCTTTCCATCCAATTGTACAGTACAAAACATTTTTTTGAGGAACCGTTCTATCACAGCTTCATAAGACGCCAAAATTCAAACAGTCCATAACGTTTTTACAAGATGGTTCGCTGGTATTCAAAATTCAAGACTTCCCAACACCTCTTAAAATGGCTTTAAGCCTTAAAGCGTCTTCAGTCAAGAAACACTCGCTATTCAAGCGACATTCCCTGGGTCAACGGGACCCATTTCGCCATTCAAATTGGCTTCATCAGGGTCAACAGGGACGAAAACAATCTTGCATATTACTGCAAATGATCATTCTGATTCTTCATTTAAAAATGTTGCTAGCACTTGAAGCCATTGGATATAAGCCCCTTCCACTGTCCATTAATGTCACATGTTAGGGCCTGCAGAGACCTTTGGGTGGTGTCACCACTAGGCAGCTTGCTGCTAGCACCACACATAAGGAGTGAGTCAAAGGAAAATGTCTTTAGTCATCTTAGGAAGCAATCTTGGAACCTTAATCAATCTCATGAGGTCGGCTTTGTTTTGATTTCTCTCTGTTATCTGTGATGTTATTTGTACACGTATTTAATTTATGTGAAGAGTTGGGAGGGTGTAATGTATTGATATGGTATACTCGCCAAGGGGAGGCAAGGTTAGATTGTAACAATCGTGGGGCACGGCCACAAGGATAAACAGAGAAGTTGGAAGAGGAACAGAGATATGGGACCAGGGAATATAACGAAAGACAGAAAAGAGGCATTTGGAATATCCATAGTGTCACATGCATGACAATGATAGTAGAATAGATTATGTGCTTAATTAACTGTAAGGACATGTTATTTTGTAGTTGCTCTCTTGGTAGTAGAAGCAACTATTTCTGTAATAATTGGGTGCAGTCATTGTAGGGATATGCCATCTGCTTTCAGACAAAGGTATGGATATAACAGTGTCACATCTGTTCTTGAAGTAAATGGAACAAAAAAAAATTAAAGGGGCAGTCATGTTAGTCCAGTGTAACAAAACAGACAGAAAGAAGTGGTACCCATGACAGAAACTTTAAAAGAAGTGGCTGGATTTCCACTTTGCTTAGTCTGTAAGGTGCTACCTGCCCCAGTCAATAAAGTAAATGAAGTATCAGGTGAGAAGTCAACCCATACAAAATGATGACCTATTACCCCAGGCTTTCATCAGAGTTAATGCTGAAAGAACTCTGTACCCTTTCGGCTATGATGAACATTAATCATGCAGCTAGTTAGAGAAGCTACATAATACCATTGCTGCCTTTCAGGAGAAATTGCATCACTATGACCAGGGACAAAGCCATGGAAACTATGAGGCTCATTTTCGAAAGAGAAGGATGTCCATCTTTCGAAATAAATCAGAAGATGGACATCCTTCTCCCAGGGACGACCAAATCAGTATAAACGAAAGCCGATTTAGGACGTCTCCAACTGCACTCCGTCGCAAGGACGGCCAAAGTTTAAGGGGGTGTGACGGAGGCGTAGAGAAGGCGGGACTTGGGCGTGCCTAACAATTGGACATCCTTGACCCATAATAAAAAAAAACAAGGACGTCCCTGACGAACACTTGAACGTTTTCATCCGGACGTGTTTTTCTTATGACTAAGGTACAAAAAGGTGCCCAAAATGACCAGATGACCACCGAAGAGAATCGAGGATGACCTCCCATTACTCCCCCAGTGGTCATTAACCCCCTCCCACCCTCAAAAAACATCTTTAAAAATATGTCGTGCCAGCCTCAGATGTCATACTCAGGTCCATGTCAGCGTATGCAGGTCCCTGGAGCAGGTTTAGTGGGTACTGCAGTGTACTTCAGACAGGTGGACCCAGGCCCATACCCCCCCCTACCTGTTATATTTGTGGAGGAAACAGCAAGCTCTCCAAAACCCACCACAAACTCACTGTACCCACATATAGGTGCCTCCTTTCACCCGTAAGGGCTATGGTAGTGCTGTACAGTTGTGGGTAGCGGGTTTTGGGGGGCTCAGCACACAAGGTAAGGGAGCTATGTTCCTGGGAGCAATTTATGAAGTCCACTGCAGTGCCCCCTAGGGTGCCCGGTTATTGTCCTGGCATGTCTGGGGAACCAGTGCACTACAAATGCTGGCTCCTCCCACGACTAAATTGCTTACATTTGGCCGTTTTTGACCTGGACGTCTTTGGTTTCAAAAATCACCAAACGTCAGAAACGTCCATGTCTAGGGACGTCCAAATTTAAGGATTTGGATGTCTCTGATGGTATTTTCGAAACGAAAGATGGACGTCCATCTTGTTTCAAAAACATGGGTTTCCCCGCCTCTGGATTTTGCAAGGATGTCCAAATTGCAACTTGAACGTCCCTTTTGAAAATGCTCCACTATGTCATTTAAACATAGCATGGCTAGACTGATGGTGGTAGACTTGGAAGATCTTGCTAACCAAACCGCCACAGCAATCTTATTAATCCTACTTCCCAAAGTATCAAAGGTCAAGACAGGCTTGTCTTCCGAGAGAAATTCATTCCCGGCCTGCTGGGTGTTATCAAAAGTTGTTTAAAACTGAAAAGGCACACCAGGTGCTCTCACATGCTGTTAAGGACCAGGTAGGTATTATTGGTCTGGGAGGGGCTGGGGGGGAGGGATGGTGGTTATGAGTGATCTCTGAGGGCCTCCTTGTGCCAGAGGCTTGGACAAGGTACCCCGGCTTTGGGTGTCCTGGTCCAGGATGTCTTGTCTTGGGGTTGCTCAGGCCAGGGGAACTCTTGCACTAGAAAAACTAACAGCGATAAAATTTAAAGTTAACTTTATTACCATTTTAACACAACTTAAAATGGAAGTGAAGGTTACTTCAAAGTTGTTTACTTTCATTTTAATACATTACTTCTGATTTAGGGCCCTGTTTACTAAGCAGCATTAGAAATGCATTAATGATTTTAACATGCGTTAACCATGTACGTGTCTACAATATCCCTATAGAAGCCTACATGGTTAGCGCATGCGCTAAGTGTAGGTGAGCTAAAAACACTAATGCACCTTAGTAAACAGGGCCCTTAGTGATTTAAAATTTTTTTTTCCATTTTAGTGCTGTTTTACTTTGCTGCTTTTTGCATATAATTAACATAGCGGCATATTTTCAAAGCACTTAGACTTACAAAGTTCCTTAGTACATCAGAAGTAGAGCAAAGCATAAGGTTAAAAATCTGTACCAGTGTTGATTTAACACAGTTTTATTACATATGGCTGTGCTGTGTGAAGCAAAGGCATGTGCAGCTATCACTGGTCATGACAAAATAAAACACAAGCATAAGAGACACTGCAAAAGCATCAGTGATGCAGATAGCCTGCCAATGGTTAGTAGGCCTCATATTTATTTTTATTTATTTTTTTGGATTTTGCTCACACCTTTTCAGTAGTAGTTCAAAGTGAGTTATATTCAGGTACACTGGGTATTTCTCTGTCCCTGGAGGGCTCAAAATCTAAGTTTGAACTGGAGGCAATGGAGGGTTAAGTGACTTGCCCAAGATCACGAGCAGCAATGGGATTTGAACCGGCCACCTCTGGATGTCAAGATGGGTGCTCTAACCACTAGACCACTCCTCCACTCATATTAGGAAAGGCTAAAGAAGTTAGTTCTCTTCAGCTTGGAAAAGAGATGGCTGAGAGGGGGATATAATCGAAATCTATAAAATCCTGAGTGACTCGATTTTTTTCCTCTTGCAGAAAGTACAAAGACCAGGGTATACTCAACAAAATTACATGGAAATACTTTTAAAACAAACGGGAAAACATATTTTTTCACTCAAAGAATAGTTAAGCTCTGGAACTCGTTACCAGAGGATGTGGTAACAGCGCTATTCAGGATTCCCGTAAACATGCAGCTCTCTAGACTGGACGAATGGGGATTTGGGAAAGTAAGCATACAAAGTCTTTCAACCCTTGCAGAGTTCTCTCTCACCTACTGAATATTTTTATTGCTCACATATTCTTCCTGCTTACAGTTCACCCTTCCAATAATATACTCATACCTCCCACCCACAGGAATTATCAATATAAATTTTTGGATGTCTGCATTTTCCTCCTAATTCTATAATCCTGCGCATACATTTTTGTGCTTAGTGCGCAAAATTTCACACATAGGTTATAGAATACTGGCAGTTAGGTACATAACCTAATTGGTTAATAAGGTGTGAACTGGCACTAACAACAAATTATCGGTGACAACTGGAGATAACCATTTATTTATTTATAGCATTTATATTCAACGCAGTCTAAAATTTTAATGCACATATATTTAAAAAATAACAGACAAAATCACTACCAAAACCTAATTTTTACTGCCTCGTTCAAAGCATGTCATCTCTGTTAAGCTAAGTTATTAAAATAAATTCAAACTGTCCCATAAATTTGCCTAAATAAATAGGTTTTCAATTCTTTTTTAAATGCTTCTATTTGTTGAATATTTCTTAAATAATAAGGAAGAGTACTTCACATTTAGGTCCTGCAATTTGAAACATCAAGGCCCGGTATTCTTCCTCACCACATGGAAAGATGGCACTTCTAACAATGCCTTAAGTCACTACTGATATTAAATTATTCAGAACCTTGAACACCAATAGTAACATTTTAAATTTTACTTGATATTCAACTGGTAACCAGTGAAACCCCCTGAGAACTGGAAACCAGACAGCATAACAATCCACACAGAGGCAACAAAAAAATATTAAATATGGGCGATAAGCAAGACCCTTGTGGCACTTCTGATGTAACTTCTATCTCTCTCGATCTAGACAAATCCCTGGTTATAAAAACTTCTCTCTCTGAAACAAAAGAATGAAGCCATTTTAACACTATGCCTGAAAGACCAATAGATGGTAAACAACAAGAATTCCATGGTCAACTAACTGCACTTAGGCGCTATTCTATGCTAGCACTTAAATTCTACAGCATATAACTGCGAGAGGGCTGTGGACGTGGGAAAAGCATGGGTGGGGTAGAGTGTGTCAAGCACTTATGAGCTAACTTTTAAAATACTGTCAGTTGCATATTTAATTGACAGCATTTAGGTGCAAAAATTTACACCAGTCTTTGATGTGGTAACGGTCACGACTAAAGTTAAGCATATAAAAGCAGACTTATGTTAGCATTCTAGAATGGCAATAACATGTAATTGCCTTTATACAATTTCCACTTAGTGCACATGCTTTAGGTGCATAACTATAAGGGACATGTTCTGAATCATCCCTTTGAGAAAAATTCTATAAATGGCGTCCACAATATCCGGTTGCTGAAAAAACAAAATCAGCACTGAATGGTATTCTATAACAAGTGTTCTGGGATTGGCACCGTTTATAGAATAGCATACAGGCCAGGATTCGTGCTCAGTTTTCGGCACAAGGAGTTACACCAACTGAAACCAGGTGTAAATCCTGGCACAAATATCCCCAGTCTATTCAAACTAGTGACATAATTCAATTAAATATTGAAAGGGTATTAAAGGTATTGGGGATATTATTGGATTAATCTTTGTTATGGGATCCCAGATTAATAGGCTGGTTAGGAAAGCCTATTATAAGATGAAGCAGCTTTGCCAACTACATTATTATTTTCTGAGGGATCAATTTAGAATTATTGATCAACTTTCGATTCTAGCTCTACTTGATTATTGCAATTCTTTGAATCTGGGTGTTACTGCTAGGCTGATTCATAAAATTCAATTGATCCAAAATTCAGCTGCTAGACATTTTTTTAAAGTCCCATAGTGACTACGTGAGTCCTCTGGGGAGTTGCATAGGTTACTGGTTCAGACTAGGATCCATTTTAAGGTATTATGCCTAGTTTTTACAATTTTGGAAGGTAATTGCCCAAAATTCAACTATGACTACTAGGCGTTGCAATCAGTTACTTCTGTTTTTTTCCAACTATTAGGTCTGTTAGATTCAAGGTTCTATTTTCTCATTCTTTTTTGTTTTTGGCAGTTTGTTTATGGAATAATCGCCTTTTAGAATTACATTTGATGAAATGTTATTATTCCTTTCATAAAGCTTTGAAAACATATATGTTTTGAGTTTAGTAAGTTTGAGTAATTTTAGTTTGATAAAGTCTGTGGTTTTGTGTTAACAGTTATTTTTATTGGATTTTCTTTGTAATTCCTGATGTTCTGTAATCAGTCGCTTTATTGTATCTCACCTTGAATCTCAATTTGAGAGTCGGTGGGTGGTAAGTCTGATATAACAAATTCTATAATTCTGTGCACATTTTAAGGGAACACCCCTGGCCTGCCCATGCTCCTCCTATGGCTACGTCTCTTTTTCAGATTTGCACAGGAACACGTGCTAGTTTGTAAATGGGCATGCATGTGCTTTTGTATGAATCTGCTATTTTTGCCCCATTTCAGCGCCTTGCATCCACTATAATGCTTTTTCACACTGAAAATTTGGTGCGGAAGTAGCGCTTAACGTTCAGTGCCATATATAGAATTTCTCCCTTTGTGACTACCTTTTGAGAACCAAACTTCTTTCATTAGGTCGATGCAACTTGCACCATGGGAGGAGTTTTATTTTAGTTTTATTAAAACCACTGCTCTACAAAATTTTTTCAAAGGTACTAGGTTTTACAGTTTTCCTTTCATTTGTAAAAGAGGTTCTCTCTCTCCTTAAACTTACAAACCTAAATATAGAGAAAATGATAACAGATAAAAATCATATGGCTTATCCAGTCTGCCCCATCCATACCATCCACTAATCTCTGCTACCCTTTCCTCCCCTTAGAGATCCTGCTGCTTATTTTAGAAGCTCTGTTCTTGTTGGACATTTGAAAACTGCATTTAGATGTCCAGATTGCATGGCAAAGGGGCATGGTCTGGCTATGTTTTGGGCAGGACTAGGGAGGGGCCAAAATATGAACATCCAACTCTGACCACAGAAGGGGAAGGGATGTCCATGTCTATAAAGATGGATGTTGTTATTTAAACCCAGTACTTGTCATGCCAATGCTACAGAAAGGTGCTCTGAGCAGCTGCCTGCTGAAGGAACGTGGCTCTCCATATTCTGAGTTGGACGTCCTTTCTAAAAGATGCTCCCTAAGCACTTGTCCCATCCTTTCTTGATTCAGATACAATCTTCATCTCCACCACCTCATCCAGGAGGCCACTGCATGTATCCACCACACTATCTGTAAAGAAGTATTTCCTTAGATTATTCCTGCGTCTAACTACTTTCACCTTCATCCTATGCCCCCTCAATCCTGAGTTTCCGTTCAATTGAAAGAGATTTCTGCCCTGTGAATTTATGCCACAGAGGTATAAAACAGGGCTACTGAATTCCGATCCTTGAGGACCACAGGCAGGCTAAGTTTTCAGGATATCCACAATGAATATGCATGAGAACGATCTGCATAACAAGGAGGCAGTGCACACAAATCTCTCTCTTGCATATTCCAATGTGGATATCCTGAAAACCTGGCCTGCCTGTGGCCCTCAAGGACCGGAATTGAGTAGCTCTGCATTAAAGAGTCTCTATCATAACCCCCCTTCCCATCCTTCTTGCAAAGTATACATATTGAGATCTTTACATTTGTCCCTATATGCTTTATAATAAAAACCACTGGCCATTAAGGCAGCTGCCCTCTGGATCAACTCCATCCTGTTTTATCTTTTTGAAGGTGCAGCCTCCAGAATTTTACACAGCTCTCTAAGTGAGGTCTCTCCAAACTTCTATAGAGGCATTATCACCCCCTTTTTCCTGCTGGCCATTCCTCTTCTTATGCACCCAATCATCCTTCTAGCTTTTGTCATCTCCATTTCTACCTGTCTGGCCACTTTATCAGATACATCTACCTTTAAGTCCTACTCTTTCCTACACAGAAGTATTTCACCCCCTATACTGTACCGCTCCCTTGAATTTTTGCAGCCCAAATGCATAACCCTGCATTTTTAGTATTATATTTTAGCTGCCAAATTCCAGACCATTCTTCAAACTTTGCTAGGTTCCTCATCATGTCACCACATCTTCCTGGGTATCTACCCTAAAGGCGGATTTTGGTATCATCTGCAAAGAGGCAAACCTTACCAGACGGCCCTTCTGAAATGATTACATACATGCTATACATCCTCTCTGATTGTATTTTTTGGTAAAAACTGTTGTCAACTGAGACAAAGTATAGGCTGGGAGCTGCAGTGTATATGAATAGAGATGACTAACTAGAATGCCCTGCTAAGCAAGAACACTGTATCTGCAGTAAATCACATTGCAAGGACACTGAACTTTTCTAACATTTCATTGCTAACCTGACAATATATTTTGTTTCCAAAGATTTTTATAAAACAAACCAGAAAAAAACATTAGAAACAAAATATATTGTGAAGTTAGCAATGGAATGTTAGAAAAGTTCAGTCTCCTTACAATGTGATTTACTGCTGATACAATCCAGCTGATATTCAGTTGGCGATGATCAGCATTGTTTTTAAACGCTGACTATTGCCGGCTAGATTAGCCTCCAATATTCAGTGCTGGGCCATGTCCAGACACTGACATTGAATATGCAGGGTTAACAGAAAGGGTCCTGGCCATGACAGTTTATGGGGGTCCAGCCAATATTCAGCCAGGGCCTGCATAAGACAGTTATGCGGGTCCTGGCTGAATATCGGCAAAGACCCACATAACTTTATTTGTTATTTTAGTGCTGCGATCCCCCACCTGGCCCCGCCTTACCTCCCACCCTCCCCCAACCACGTATAAGCCGCCCCACCCTCTCCTGGTACGTCACCCCATCCACCCCCAACCTCCACCCCCAACCCCCCTGGCAGTCTAGGTAGGCCTCCAGGCCTACCTCTGCTTCCTGGTCATCCAGTGAGGCACTGGGGGCAGAAGCGCAGCCCCTTCACTCCTACCACTTGTGGCTGGCTTGAGTATATGGCTGCCATGACCTCCCATTACACCACCAGGGAGCAGAGGTAGGTCTGGAGGGGCCTACTTAAACTGCTGAAGGGGGGGTGCGTGACATGCTGAGGGGGTGGGGGGCTTATAGATGGTTGCAAAGCACAAATCATGAAAAAACTTCAAACCGCCCAAAACACAGCAGCCAGACCCATTTTTGGCAAATCACGATTTGAAAGTGCAACACCACTTCGCGAAAAACTTCACTGGCTCCCTATCAAGGAACGCATAAACTTCAAAGCACACACAATGACCCACAAGATCCTCCATGGCGAATCTCCAAGCTTCATGTCCAACTTGATCGATCTCCCAGCCAGGAACAGGTCCAAATCTTCTCGAACATATCTCAATCTTCATCTTCCCAATTGCAAAGGCCTCAAATACAAAACCCACTACGCATACAACTTCTCCGTTATAGGCAGCCAACTATGGAACGCCTTACCTCGACACATCCGATCAACCAATGAACACCTACCCTTCCGAAAGCTGCTGAAAACTTCTCTCTTCAAACAAGCTTACCCAAACAACCCAACTTAATTCTCCACCAGCACTATCCATACTCCTACCCTCTCCCCCACGTCTCTACCTATTGTCCTACTTTTTATACCAGGGTTACCTCTGTGATACTTTGTACCAAACTTTATGTTACCTCCATGATACTTTGTACCATACTTTGGGTCATCTCTGTGATACTTTGTACCAAACATTGTAAGCCGCACTGAACCTGCTATCGAGCTGGAAAGGGCGGGGTATAAATGCTATAAATAAATAATAAATACATAAATAATGGCGTGGGGAAGGGAGGGTGGGCTTTTGGTGCAGGCCAATACTCAGTGCCAGCATCCACATAGCTAAGTCGGTCAAATTAGGACAGCTTAGCTATGTGGTTGCTGGCACTGAATATTGCCAGCACCCGCAGAACCCCCAATAATTTTGAAAAGTTGGGTCCTATGAATGCAGTTGAAGAGGATAAATGATCCTATTTTACTACTTGTCTAGGTAAGGCACCAAACTGTCCATGAGAGCTTTTCATGATTGTCCAAGAGCTGATGAATGACCCTCTTCCTCTATCTAATTCCTATGTTCTTCAAACCAATGTTATAGGAGATTATTATGAAACTGCAAAAAAAAAAAAAAAAAAAAGAATATAAGGGGTCAAAAAAAGCTCCCACTTGTAAACTCCAACAACAAAGTACCAATAAAGTGGAAGAGATGAAGAATGGGAATACAGCAGGTGTGGGAGCTTGATATGCAGGATGGTCTGACAGAAGCACAGTGGCACACATTTTAGTGGTATGGTATGTTCTATTTCTCCACTGTCAAATATGCAGTTGCATTTTTTTTCTTTATCACCACTCGATGGACACCACTTAAAAAAGAAGGGAATGATGCAAATGACTCCTACTTGCCTTATAAAAGATGGGTACAGTCTTCAAGTCATATAGTGTATGAATGCCCTCATTTACAAGTATACTGGAAGGATATGTGACGAAGAATCAAAGACATCTTGCGTGTTGATGTTCCATTGTTTCTTAGGGCAATTATTTGGAAGTCTGTGATTCCTCCTGCTGCTACAAAATGTATTTTGGATTAATTAGTCTCAGTAGCTCTAAAGGTTATGGTAAATCAGTGGAAGAACAATTGTGATATGCATGCCAATTTACGGTGGCATTGGGTTTGCCTATTTAGGAAGTATAAGAAAATACATGGGCCTTATGGTTAACTAAAGGGGAAAACAAGTGGGAGTTAATGGATTGTTATGTGTTAAATGATTCTTGAGAGAATTTTTTAGAATTTTTATCTGGTTTATTGTGCTTGGTTATTATCTTATTCGGTACGGTTTTGTATTTACCTTTGGAAATTACAATAAGATGTTTTTAAACAGGCAAAAATTCAATACCACTTTTCCTAATATTTTAGCAGAACATCAGTGTAACAGAGAATCAATGAATAAAAAGGTCACAGGGCTACAGTGGGAAAAAAACTCTTTGACAAAATGTTCAAACCTAAAACTTTCACACTATCACAGACTCTTGCTGTGCAAACCCTATGAATACTGGTGACTGCCTCTTCAGTGTGACAACCCAAGAAGTAGGCGGGGGGTTGCCAAAACACTCAAACGTTTGAATGCTGGATGCTGTGCATTGAAAGCTGTAGCACTGGTGGCATCAAGTGTCATAGATGATAGAACATTTGCAGTAGTGCTTCAGATAAATTGCTGTTATTTATATTCAAATTGTTAAGGTCTTTTCTTTATATACAGTTGTGGTGGCACATTATGGTTTCCTGGATTTCTGCAGTATGATCAGCCAGGAAATGAAATACTGGCCACTTTAATGAATTTAATACATAGCACACATATACAGAAGAGCATGTGACGGTGTGAAGATTTTAGATCTGGACATTTTTTCAGGGTTTGCTTCCTGTTATAGCCATACGACCTTTTTATTCATTGATTCTCTTTTACACAGATGTTCTTCTAAAATATTAAAATATTAGGAAAAGTGAGTTATAGGGCATTGCCCAATGCTTCATCTCTTCCACTTTATTGGTACTTTGTTGATGGAGATTATGAAACCCAAACTTTAGTGCCAGAAATGGGCAGCGGGGTGATTCTGGACTCCTTTCTCTGTACTTCAATCAACGGACAGACTTGCCCTGGAAAATAAGACATTAGTAAGGCTATTATAGCCTTACATATTACCACTTCAACCCTGGATCCTTGCCCTACTAAGCTGGATAAAGAATGCAAATTTCCTCATCAGGATTCTCCATCTCTCCCTGTCTGCAGGTGTACTGCCTTCTCAACTTAAAAGGGCAAATGTCAAGCTTGTTTTCACAAGTTCTGCCTTGGATACCATACATCTTAATCATACCACTTATCAACCAATCTCTAATCCTTCCTTTGCTTGTAAATCATTTTCAACATGTTGTTCTCCACCAACTTCAGACTTATTGTGATGAACATTCTGTTCTTGATTCTCATCATCCTGGCCTGTCCATCTCATGATGTTGAGCCCTTAGTACATAAGTAGTGCCATACTGGGAAAGACCAAAGGTCCATCTAGCCCAGCATCCTGTCACCGACAGTGGCCAATCCAGGTCAAGGGCACCTGGCACGCTCCCCAAACGTAAAAACATTCCAGACAAGTTATACCTAAAAATGCGGAATTTTTCCAAGTCCATTTAATAGCGGTCTATGGACTTGTCCTTTAGGAATCTATCTAACCCCTTTTTAAACTCCGTCAAGCTAACCGCCCGTACCACGTTCTCCGGCAACGAATTCCAGAGTCTAATTACACGTTGGGTGAAGAAAAATTTTCTCCGATTCGTTTTAAATTTACCACACTGTAGCTTCAACTCATGCCCTCTAGTCCTAGTATTTTTGGATAGCGTGAACAGTCGCTTCACATCCACCCGATCCATTCCACTCATTATTTTATACACTTCTATCATATCTCCCCTCAGCCGTCTCTTCTCCAAGCTGAAAAGCCCTAGCCTTCTCAGCCTCTCTTCGTAGGAAAGTCGTCCCATCCCCACTATCATTTTCGTCGCCCTTCGCTGTACCTTTTCCAATTCTACTATATCTTTTTTGAGATACGGAGACCAGTACTGAACACAATACTCCAGGTGCGGTCGCACCATGGAGCGATACAACGGCATTATAACATCCGCACACCTGGACTCCATACCCTTCCTAATAACACCCAACATTCTATTCGCTTTCCTAGCCGCAGCAGCACACTGAGCAGAAGGTTTCAGCTTATCATCGACGACGACACCCAGATCCCTTTCTTGATCCGTAACTCCTAACGCGGAACCTTGCAAGACGTAGCTATAATTCGGGTTCCTCTTACCCACATGCATCACTTTGCACTTGTCAACACTGAACTTCATCTGCCACTTGCACGCCCATTCTCCCAGTCTCGCAAGGTCCTCCTGTAATTGTTCACATTCCTCCTGCGACTTGACGACCCTGAATAATTTTGTGTCATCGGCGAATTTAATTACCTCACTAGTTATTCCCATCTCTAGGTCATTTATAAATACATTAAAAAGCAACGGACCCAGCACAGACCCCTGCGGGACCCCACTAACTACCCTCCTCCACTGAGAATACTGGCCACGCAATCCTACTCTCTGCTTCCTATCTTTCAACCAGTTCTTAATCCATAATAATACCCTACCTCCGATTCCATGACTCTGCAATTTCTTCAGGAGTCTTTCGTGCGGCACTTTGTCAAATGCCTTCTGAAAATCCAGATATACAATATCAACTGGCTCCCCATTGTCCACATGTTTGCTTACCCCCTCAAAAAAATGCATTAGATTGGTGAGGCAAGACTTCCCTTCACTAAATCCGTGCTGACTTTGTCTCATCAGTCCATGTTTTTGTATATGCTCTGCAATTTTATTCTTAATAATAGCCTCCACCATCTTGCCCGGCACCGACGTCAGACTCACCGGTCTATAATTTCCCGGATCTCCTCTGGAACCCTTCTTAAAAATCGGAGTAACATTGGCTACCCTCCAGTCTTCCGGTACTACACTCGATTTTAGGGACAGATTGCATATTTCTAACAGTAGCTCCGCAAGTTCATTTTTTAGTTCTATTAATACTCTGGGATGAATACCATCAGGTCCCCCCTTAATGACTGTGCTGTTGGATACTTTATTTAAGGGCTTGGAGAACTATGCAGTTTGATGTTTCTTTTGCTCTTTCACTACAGCCTTTGATTCTGTTCATCATGATATGTTGTTGTATCAACTTAGTTCTATGGGCTTGGGAAGCATTGGTTTTCTTCCTACTTGACTGATTTCCAATAGCAGGTTTGTAAAGAAACATCAGTGTCTTCATGGTGCCCCATCAAACATGGTATACCTCAGGGTTCAGTCCTCTCTGCATTGCTTTTTTAAAATCTTTACTTACGTATTTTATGTGATGTTATTAGGGCCCGTGTTCTTTTTTTTAATCATTTTTAAGCACATGACATTTTATTATATGTACCTGTTGTTCTGGGGGATGGACCTTATAGTGACTAACTCTCTGAAGGTTTTGGTGTTGTTTCTTGGCTTGCTGGTCATGGTCTGATGATAAATTGTCAAAAAACTAAGGCCCTCTTTGTAACACGAGATAAATACTCTTTTTCCTCTTTCCCATTTGTTTAACTGTTGTGGATAGTCTCTGTGTGCAGAATTCTGGTATCTTGGTGTTTTGTTGGGAGACACACCTGACTTTCCATTCGCATGGTACCACTGCAATCAAGAATTCATTCCAAAAGCTGAAGATATTTACGATGCTTGTGTCATTCAAGTGCTTATTATGCCCTGTGTGGATTTTGGGAATTAAACATTGTATGGCTTGCCTGCTTCTATGCTTTGCTCTTGGCAGCTGGTTTTGCATGCAGCTGCCCAGCTTATATTGGGTATGGCTTGCTCAGACCATATCACCCCATCTCTCATACGACTTTACTGGTTGCCCATTGAGCAATGTATACAATATAAAAAGCCTATCTTGTTTAAACATGACAGTATTCACGTCTTGTTTGTTTACACTCATTTCTTCAGCCACACATAATGAGTCAGCCATCTTGATGTAATCCCAGTACACTAACTCCATTGGTCGATGGTAGGTTTACTGTAACCCTTGCAAGAGCCTTTTGTTGTTGTGCACCTCCCCAACTGAACATGTTACCAGTGGTGTTATGTGACACACATGATTTATGTAGGTTTTTAAAGATCTCTTTATTTAGATGTGCTTTTTTTTTTTTTTAAGCTTTTTGTTATCTTCCGTCTATTTCTTCTGAGTTGGTATATTATGTATTTGCTTATTGGCAATGTTTGATTGTTCCCTGCCTTGACCCCATGGCAATTTGGAAGGTTATAAGTTTTGTAAATAAATAAATGAGAGATGAAGGCGGTCATTTTAGAAAGGTTTTTCTGAGTGGAAAGCCTATTTTACATAGAAATGGTGCTTCTCTGAAACTGCACAGTTATATACACATGAATAAGTACTCACGTTGATGATAATGTGTGTAGGTGGAGATGTGATGTATTTTATAAAATCAGTGCATCAACATCTAGCATACACACACACATTTACAGACACCTTGGAAGAGGTACAAATTTGTGCATGTGCATTTGTGCGCTGAATTCTGAGTGCTAATTTCATAAAGGCACATAGGCACCTATGTTGCTTTTATAAAATATCAAACTGATGTCTACAAAATATGTCCAAAAATTAAAGTCACATGCTACAGAACCATCAGTGTATCCCCCCCCCCCCCCCCCCCACGTTTTAGTACATAAACCAAAATTGTTATGAGAAAACATTTTTAGGATGTATGGACCATTATTGCTGGAAGCTTGTATCCAACTATTCATAACTTCATCGTTATAATCAGTATATCTAGTGAAAAAAGTTTAAAAAAAAAACAGAAATATGTGAACAAAAATCCACCAGTTATCATTACTACAAAATATTTAAGTATTTCCTAGCTTCAAAGTTGAAAAATCCAAAATTCTGGTTTGTATACTAAAAGGTATGAGGGATATAGTGATGGGGTCTTTATAAAATATGAAAATCCAACTAATCTTAAACAAACATGGTAATACTCTGAAAGAAAAGATATCTATTCAAATACTCTATAAAAGTGGAGAAAAAAAGACCTCAGTGAAACCACTCCAGCAAGCCAATACTCGGCTTAAGGCTCAAGCTTAACACACCATCACAGGTCTAGAAAAAAAGCTCCACTCAAAATTGTGTGTCCTCAGTTCTCAATCAGAGTATACCACCACATGTATACCTCAGGCGAAAAGTACATCTAATGATATCTTCCACACAAGAAACGTTTATATAATCCACTGAGGGGCATTTTCGAAAGAAACGTCTAAGTTGGGATTTGGACGTCTTTGTAAAACATCCAAATCCGGAGGTGGGGAAAAGCTCATTTTCAAAAAAAGATGGATGTCCACCTTTCATTTCGAAAATACCAAGGACGTCCTTAGATTTGGATGTCTTTGACTTTCGGCTAGTTTCGAAACCAAAGATGTCCAAGCCAAAAACGTCCAAATGCAAGCCATTTGGACGTGGAAGGAGCCAGTATTTCTAGTTCACTGGTCCGCCTGACATGCCAGGACAGCAATTGGGCACCTTAGGGGGCACTGCAGTGAACTTCATAAAATGCTCCAAGGTACATAGCCCCCTTACCTTGTGTGCTGAGCCCCCCAAAACCCACTACCCCCGACTGTACAGTACTACCATAGTCCTCATGGGTGAAGGGGGGCACCTATATGTGGGCACAGAGGGTTTCTGGTGGGTTTTGGAGGGCTCGCTGTTTCCTCCACAAATGTAACAGGTGGAGGGGGGTATGGGCCTGTGTCCGCCTGTCTGAAGTGCACTGCACCCACTAAAACTGTTCCAGGGACCTGCATACGCTGTCATGGACCTGAGTATGACATTTAAAGCTGGCACGTAATATTCTGAATGTTTTTTGAGGGTGGGAGGGGGTTGGGGACCACTGGGGGAGTAAGGGAAGGTCATCGCCAATTCTCTCCAGTGGTCACCTGGTCATTTCGGGCACCTTTTTGTGCCTTATTCGTAAGAATAACACGTCCGGGTGAAAACATCCAAGTGTTAGGCATGAATGTCTCTGCTTTTTTCCATTATGGCTCAAAGATGTCCAAGTCTTAGGAACACCCAAGTCCCGCCTTCACCACACCTCCAATACGCCCCCTTGAGATTTGGACGTCCTTGAGACGGACTTTCGCTAGAGACGTCCAAAATCGGGTTTTGATTATACCGATTTGGACGTCTCTGAGAGAGGGATGTCTAAATACCGATTTATGTCGGAAGATGGACATCCATCTCTTTCGAAAATGAGTCTGACTGCCTTCCTATCCATTGCAGGAGTATATCAAAAGCTGCATGCTTTACAGTTCCAACAGCCCTCTGTCTTCCAAATATAAGCAGGAATAAATCAGAATGCAAGCAAATCTCCAATAGCTGACAGGGAGTCCCTGTTTCGCCAAAGCTGTGTCAGGGGTAGTAATCCTGTGCCATAATACAAAATAGGCTTACAAATAAGCTTACAAAGTTACAAAGTAGCATACGTAACTTTGTAAGTCTATGTGCTTTAAAAATGAGCATCTTAAACTTACTATGTTGGACACATGGAAAGCAACTATATGGGGATTGGCCAGTGAAGTACATTTAAGTCTGAATAGTCATTATTGAATGACACTTTCCATAAAATTTGGGCTCTGTTCAGGATTTATATATGATACAGTATAGACCCTTTACACTGACTGACTTCCCTATTTACTTAAGTTAGAATTATTTATATGGATTCATAGGGGACACAGTTCCTTATCCCTGTGTAGATATTATAGTATCAGGTGAGTTTATTTTTGGCTATTTTTAAAGACCACAGTTCACATGAGATGTCTTATTATATAATTTGAAAAATCCAACTAAAAACACACATAGTAATACTCTGAGAGAGAGGATATCTATTCAAACACTCTATAAAAGTAGAGAAAAAACACACTCAATGAAACCACTCCAGCCAGCCAGCTTTGAAAATGAGCCTCTAAATATTGTATGCAAAAAGATATACCATCACCCTCATTAGAAAATATGAAAATCTGAAGAACGTTACAGCTATTTAATATCTTTGATAACATAACAAGAGCTATTGTATAACGCCACACTGGGTTTGACAAGGCACCCCATACTGTTAATCTTCTTCAGGAAGCCATGGCAAGTATAATCCCACTGAGTTAGCATTCAAGCAAATTGTCCAAAGATAGCTAACCACCAGTAAGATAACTATTACTTTTGTCTTCCAAAAAAAAAAAAAAAAACTGTGTAGCATCACTAATGCTCTAGATGTCAGTGTAAACTTTCAAAAAGCACTTGGAAGTAGATGATTATATTTACTTATAGTCCGCCTTTACCCAAGGCGGGTAACTATATTCACAAACATAGTCTTGAACACGTAACAACTGCTAAGCATCTTAACCTAAAACATGATCACTAGGCTGGTTCTAACCAAGAGGAAAAAAAACAGAGGAGACAGAAGAGTCAATCAGATAAGTCTTCATATAACCAAAAAGGCTTTGACAAACAGATGCGGTTTTAGAAGCTGCTTGAATTGTTGAACGTCTTCACATGATCTCAGGTACCTAGGTACAGCATTCCACACGGATGGGGCAGTGATAGAGAATGCCCGCAGTTTTGTCTCAGCATAATTATATGATTTAGTAAGAGGTAAACAGAGCTGATCGGACGTCTCAGATCTTAGTGCTTGTTTTGGTTTATATGATTGCAGGGTATTTCGAAAATAGGCTGGAATGTTCCCGAATATATGTTGATACGTTGATACGTTCAAGAGTCTTGAATTGAATTCTATATGTTCCCGGGAGCCAATGCAATTTTTTTTAATGTTGGAGTAATATGTTCAGACCTTGAGATTAGTCGTGCAGCTGCGTTTTGGATGACCTGCAGAGCTTGGGTTCGGGATTAAGACATTCCCAGAAAGTTATAATAATCAATCTTTGTCAGTACCAAGCTCTGTACAATCATCCAAAAGTCTGAAGGTGTTATCAAACCTTTCAGCTTGCTCAACACTTGAAGTTGGGAAAAAAAGAGGCCGAAATCACATGGCCTATATGTTTTTGCATTGTTAGACTTGTGTCTAGGAAAACTCTCAAACTATAGATAAAGGGCTTCATAATCACTTTTTCACCCTGATATTCAAACATTTCTGGTAGTGAAGGTAGTAATGATATGGTTGTCTCTTTTAAAATGGTATGAAGGTGCACAGTCTGCTTCATTTTTTGGCTATATTATCACATAGAAGAAGTATACTTACACTAGTTTCTCCGGGTTTACACTCAAGGACTCCTTGGAGTGACTGTAAGGCCAGTATGATGCACTTTTCAAAGTGAGCTGGCTGAAAGCAAAAGAAACAGAAAAAGCAGACCTATTAAAAGCTATTTGGAGATGAGAGTGTCTTACCACTGTACTGAAATTCAATATCACAATCAAAAAAAAAACAAAACAATGAATGAAAAGTACTGTCCTGGAAAACCAAATTGTGCTACTTTGCTATGGAAAGGACAATTAAAGGATGGCACCATGGATCAGGAAGACCTCTTCTGTACCCTGCTAATCAAGGACTCAACTGTTACCCTCAGGCAACTCAGTATTTCCCTGTGCATTTATTTATTTGGGTTTTGCTCATATCTTTTTCAGCAGTAGTTCAAAGTGAGTTACATTCAGGTAAACTAGGTATTTTCCTGACCCAGGAGGGCTCACAATCCTAAGTTTGTACCTACAGCAATGGAGGGTTAAGTGACTTGCCCAAAGATCACAACAAGCAATAGCAGAATTTGAAGGGGCTTATTTTTCAACTGCCATTGGGGGCTTTTATTTCATTCTTGCAGGATACATGTACTGTAAGGTCTTCTTCAAAATATTAAATAGTAATATAGGGGCCAATATTAAGACCATGGGAGACAGCCGGGCTGCCTCCCACAATCAGCACTGAGCCTGGATATTCAATGCCAGGCTGCTTCTAGTGATCAGCATCAGATATCCGGTTTAAATTTGGCTGGTTTCAACTCACCTGACCAAGCCAATATTCAGCGCTGGCCAGATAAGTTGGAGCTGGCCAAAGTTATTCCACCTATTGCGACAACCAAATATGGCCGCCAAACTTAGCTGGCTCTGCGCTGAAAATTGCCAGATAGCCAGTTACATCAGGTGATATAACTGGCTATCTTTTAGCCACTAACCAATTCAGTAGGAGATAGTGTGCACTTGCCAGCTCAATTACTCAGCAGCAGTGCAGGAGAAGCTAAGAGTCTCCTCATAGGTGCAGTGTCCAACTCTCAAGCTGACAGCAGCTGAGAATGCTAAAAGACAGAATTCACAGCCTTCAAGGTGAGCTCCAAATACCATGTAACAGTGACATCTCGTGGCCAAGTTCAGAACATGCACAAGTGGAGGATAATTTTATTACAGGCCACCTAGGTTGGGAGGCTAAGAGGGGCATAACTGAACGAAAACGTCTATCTCCATGGGCGTTTATCTCCGAGAACGGGTCCGTGAAGGGGCGGACCGAACCGTATTTTCGAAAAAAATAGACGTCCATGTTTTATTCGACAATTTGTGAGCTGGGCGTTTTTGTTTTTCAGTGATAATGGAAAATGAAAGCGCCCAGCTCAAAAACGAATAAATCCAAGGCATTTGTTCGTGGGAGGGGCCAGGAGTCATAGTGCACTGGTCCCCCTCACATGCCAGGACACCAACCGGGCACCCTAGGGAGCACTTTTACAAAAACAAAAAAAAAAGGTAAAAGAGCTCCCAGGTGCATAGCACCCTTCCCTTGGGTGTTGAGCCCCCCAAATCCCCCTCAAAACCCACAAGTCTACACCATTACTATAGCCCTAAGGGGTGAAGGGGGGCACCTACCTGTGGGTACAGTGGGTTTGGGGGGGTTGGACGACTAAGCATTAAGCAGCACAATTGTAACAGGTAGGGGGGGATGGGCCTGGGTCCACCTGCCTGAAGTCCACTGCACCCCCTAACAACTGCTCCAGGGACCTGCATACTGCTGCCAGGGAGGTAGGTATGACATTTGAGGGTGAAAATAAAAAGTTGTGAAACATCATGCTTTGTGGTGGGAGGGGGTTAGTGACCACTGGGGGAGTCAGGGGAGGTCATCCCCGATTCCCTCTGGTGGTAATCTGGTCATTTAGGGCACTTTTTGGTGCCTTATTCGTGAAAAAACAGGGTCCAGGAAAAGTGCCCTAAATTCTAGCTACAAACGCATACTTTTTTTCCATTATCGGCGAAAGGCGCTCATCTCTCCTCAGCCGATAACCACGCCCAAGTTCCGCCTCCGACACGCCCCCGTCAACTTTGTACGCTTCCGCGATGGAGTGCAGTTGAAAACATCCAAAATCGGCTTTCCATTATACTGATTTATTCGTTTTTGTGAGATAAACGTCTATCTCCCGATTTGGGTTGAAATCTAGGCGTTTTTCTCTTTCAATTATAAGGTGGTAAGTAAGCACCACTTTTGAGGCTATATTTTAAAAGGGCCTATATGTCTTTATAAAACAGCATCATAAAACATAAAATCCTCAAAAACATAAGCAGATGCACCATTTGCTGATAGTATTCAAGATGCAAACAATGAAAATGACATCTAGCATACATGAAGATTTGATTTTTAATAATTATTGAGGAACCCAGTGAGTGTACCATATAACTTGTGGCTCTAGTGGCGCTGGTCATTCCAGGGTATTAAACTTGAGATCGGCCAGTCATTCAGTTAAGCCAACAATGGAAAATTTTGTTTTCAGACATGCGCTGCAGCTACCTCAGAGCTCATTATGAGGTGAAAAGCACTGGGCTTTTTCAAGGACCCAGAGGCTGGGTGCCAAGATTCTGTGCACTGACCTCCATTTCGTGGCAGCAATTTCTCAGTGCTGAATCTCTGTTTTGGTTTCATAGTGCCAATCCTTTGGGCTGATGCCACTGCAGTTGCTATCAATGCTAGAGTCCTGGTGCTGAATCTGTGTGAAAGCTTTCACACCAAGTGTCTGCACTGGTGTCCTTGAGCTGGCAGTGGGCATCACTGTTTTAGTGCCTATCTTCTGTACCAGTCCCCATTTTCTGTGCCTGAGTCCTTAGATCCTTGGTCTTCACTCCCAGTTCTCTAGGGCCACCAGTGGGGTCAGGATTCAGAATATCAGTAATAAAAATGCGTAAGAGAGAGTTGCATACACTAAAGCAGCTGGCATGACATCTTTCTCATGCATATTCATTAATTTATTTACTATCCTGAGCTCATTAAATTTCAATCCAGCCACTAATATTACTCTTCAAACAGGTGACTGCGTTTCAATTTTGTTACTTTTATTTTTTATTTTTCTTACAAATATACCACATTTAAATGTTAATATTTTCTCAAGGAATTATTGTATCTTCATTCATGGGAGAGGAGGCAATGTTCTATTGTGGATTAAAAACTGGTTAAAAGATATAAAACAGAGAGTAGGGTTAAATGGTCAGTATTCTCAATGAAGAAGGGTAGTTAGTGGGTTTCCCCAGGGGTCTGTGCTGGGACCGCTGCTTTTTAACATATTTATAAATGACCTAGAGATGGGAGTAACTAGTGAGGTAATTAAATTTGCTGATGACACAAAGTTATTCAGTGTCTTTAAATCGCGGGAGGATTGTGAAAAGTTACAAGAGGACCTTACGAAATTGGGCGTCTAAATGGCAGATGACATTTAATGTGAGCAAGTGCAAAGTGATACATGCAGGAAAGAGGAACCCGAATTGTAGCTATGTCATGCAAGGTTCCATGTTAGGAGTCACATTATTGTTAGTTGTGCGAGAAGAAATAGTGCATTGTAGCGAGGATGTTAACTGCTATGGTCTGTAACTGCATCTGTGACACAATAAAGATACTTTCAAAAAAAAAAAAAGAAAGCAAATAGAATGTTAGGTATTATTAGGAAAGGAATGGAAAACAAAAATGAGGATGTTATAATGCCTTTGTATTGCTCCATGGTGCGACCACACCTCGAATATTGTGTTCAATTCTGGTCAACGCATCTAAAAAAAGATATAGTGGAATTAGAAAAGGTGCAGAGAAGGGCGACGAAAATGATAAAGGGGATGGGACAACTTCCCTATGAGGAAAGGCTGAAGCGGCTAGGGCTCTTCAGCTTGGAGAAAATATGGCTGAGGAGAGATATGATAGAGGTCTATAAAATAATGAGTGGAGTTGAACAGGTAGGTGTGAAGCGTCTGTTTACGCTTTCCAAAAATACTAGGACTAGGGAGCATGTGATGAAGCTACAATGTAGTAAATTTAAAATGAATCAGAGAAAATTTTTCTTCACTCAACGTGTAATTAAACTCTGGAATTCGTTGCCAGAGAATGTGGTAAAGGCGGTTAGCGGTGTTTAAAAAAAGGTTTGGACTGCTTCCTAAAGGAAAAGTCTATAGACCATTATTAAATGGACTTGGGGAAAATCTATTATTTCTGGGATAAGCAGTATAAAATGTTTTGCAGTTTTTTAGGATCCTGCCAGGTATTTGTGACCTGGATTGGCCACTGTTGGAAACAGGATGCTGGGCTTGATGGACCTTCAGACTGTCCCAATATGGCAATACTTAGGTACTTATGTGCAGAAGTCATTTCATTGACATTCTGAGCTGAAGCATTCAATGTCTGGTTTCCAATATCTTGCCATTTATGGATGCTCTGTGTACTACCATTTTTATCTCCGCCAACCTCTCTGGGAGGGAATTCCAGGCATCACCATCCTTTCTGTGAAAAAAATATTGTTTCAGGGTCTATCTCCTTGCAGCTTCTTATCATGTCCCCTAGTTCTATAGCTTTCCTTTCCTTTAGAAAGGGTTCGTTTGTGGATTAATATCTTTCAAGCATTTAAACATCTGTACTATATCTTCTCCAATTCTCTCTAGTATTGGCCACTTCCTTTGTTTTGCTACCTTGAGATTCTCAGCAGCACCCTGAGATCTCTTTCCTAGTTTGTGACCATGAGCATCTACCCTACTCTTTACAACTTCTTCTGTACCTCAAGCGCATCACTCTGCACTGCTTTGAATTAAAGTTTAAACATAGAACAGTTGGTCAGTCTTCCAGTTTTTGTAGATCATTTCTGTTTTGTTTATTCCTTCAGGAGTGTCCATTCTGTTGCAGCTCTTCATCTCATTCATGGAGAGTCAAACATTTCCTTTTATCCTTTTGACATCACTCAGAAAGGCAGTAAACAGATCTGGCCTCAAGAACAGTCTCTGAGGCAATTCACTAATCTTTCTTTTCTTTGAGAAAATTCCACTTACCATTACCCTCTGTTATCTGTCAGTTAATTTCTAATCCAGGTCACTATCTTGAGATCAATGCCCAAGTTGCTCAGTTTATTTATGAGCTTTTAATGCAGGATGGTATCAAAGGCTTTACCGAAATCCAAGCAGACCAGAGTCAGTGCATGCTCTTGATCTAAATCTCTAGTCATCCAAAGAAATCAACGAGATTCATTTGGTATGATCTGACTCTAGTAAAATCATTTTGCTCTGGATCTTTCAACTCCTTGAATTGTAGATAATTTATGTTTTGGCACTCTGGGTCATACATATTCATAGATTAATACGTCAATGAATATTCACATCAATTTAACTAACTACTCTCCATTCATGCCATATGTCCTGTTCTTATATTACACACATCGGTTTTCTGTCATTCAGCTCCATGGCCTTGTGCACTTTCAGTTTTGTAAGTTGGCAAAAATACATGTGTAGTGTTAAAAACATGAAGGCCTATCTTCCATAGGATGTTGAGGAAGAAACTGATACATCCAGATCAGGATGTGCACATCATACTGTATTTTACAAAAGGCTCTGCAGGAGTACACATTCATTTCCCAGCAGGTACACTGATTTTACAAAAAACAAACAAACAAAAAATGCAGACAAATGTGTGCCCTATGCTCTGCCATTATCGTTGCTACAACCAGAAAGGTAGCAGGTGTCTGATAGTAGCAATGTCCACAGGAATACCTTCTCTAAATATGCAGAGTGACCCAAGGGTATCCCAAGTCAGTCCTGCAGTACCCCTTTGCCAGTCCGGTTTTCAGCATATCAACAATAAATATACATGAAAGAAATCCGATCTCATGCATACTCACTGTAGATATCTCGAAAACATGACAGGCAAGGGGGTAATCCATGACTGACTTGGGAAACACTGCCCTAGGCGCACCTTCAGCCATGCACTTCCCCACCAGGGGACAGCTCAAGGTTCTCCCCCCACGTCCAGCATTTCCCCTTTTCTATCTCTTCCCCCACCAAGGTGTCCAGCACCTCTTGTTTCATGCCATTCCTTTCCCTCAGACCTCTCTTACTGAGGTGTACACTGACTTCCCTTACCCTTTCAGGAGAACAACAGTGAGTAGTCAGCATGTGTTAAAAAAACCAAAAACAAACCCCCTCAGCACTGTTAGCATGGGTTCTTGAGCTTCTGCACGTGCTTAAGGCTTGCAGGGTCCCTGCCTCCTCTGAAACCAGAAGTTCGGAAGGCGCAGGATCTCACAGCAGGCCTTGAGCATGGCAAATGCTCAAGCCCCCCCCCCCCCCCCCCCCCCCCTTCACTTCAAATTGTGCCTCCTTAGTTGAACATTAAGTCCAGCTGGGAACAGCAAACTTCTAACTGACAACTTACAAAACTAAATCACTATTCATCCACTTAAACTGCTTTAAAAGTGTCTTCTGTAAAAACAGAGGTCATTCTAGTTAACACACTCCTACAGCGATTTATTCCAGGTCCATAAATGACATACTTCTTTTTTTTACACAACACAGGAACAGTGTTAACTGATTTGGATTACATGAATAAAATTATACCTAAATGGTTCACAATGACATATGAGCTAGCCTTGCTTCTGTCTTGTTTTTATGGTGCATGCTAGCTCAGCATATTGATATGGTCAGACAACTAGTCTCATGCTAACACTATTTACCAGAAACATGCTTCCAGCCCTAAAGATTCTTCATCAGCATATAAAAAATAGATACCAATAGAGAGAAATAAACTCACAAGTGATGTTATTCCTTCATTATCAACAATCCAATCTTCCTTTTCAGTTAGTCGCTTTACTTCTGTATAAAATAGATAGCAGGTTTTTTTGGGGTTTTTTAATTGCAACACTGTAAAAGACTTCAAAATAAGAAAAACTACATACTGGCATAGCACCTGAAGAACAATTTAAGCATTTTCTGCAGGTAAAATTATGCTTTACCTGTGGAAATGGGCTTGTACAAAACTTCATCCTCTATATCCACCAGGGCCGCTGAGAGGGGGGGACAGGGGGGACAGGGGGGACAAAAGTCCCCGGGCCCGGGCCTCCGGATGGGGCCCGGCGCCATCGCAGTCAGGCCCGCCCGCCGTTGCTCCCGAACTAACTAACCTTAAATGCCTCCTTCCTTTCCTTTCACCACCTTCGCGGCAGGGCAGTCCTCTCCTTCCTTCCGTGTCCCGCCCTGGCCTGACGTAACGTCCGCGAGGGCGGAGGATGGAAGGAAGGAGAGGTCTGCCCTGCTGCTGCTTGCTGCAAAGGTGGTGAAAGGAAGGAGGCGTTTAAGGTTAGTTCAGGGCCCGGTAGTGGGTGGAGGGGGGGGGGGGCCCGGCGGCGACGATGACCTCGGGTGGGGTGGGGGTGGGGGGCCGGGGGTGGCCTTGTCCCGGGCCCGGCTCTGGCTCTCGGCGGCCCTGATATCCACTACATGTATACTTTTACTCTCAATAAAGTGAGGAGGTCCTTGTGGTGAGGCTGGAAACATGTATGTTCTTTTCAATTTACAGAAGTAGGGGGTCAATTTATCTCTGAAAGAGAGCCCTCACAACTTAGCAGGTTTAAATAAGTGCAAGTAATTGTTAAAGTAATTTTCAGATTGAAAGTATGGACCCCTTTTACTAAGTTGCGTTAAGCAGCTAATGTGGGTTGTACAGTGTGGTAGACAATAGCACGGGCCTGCACTAATATCAGTGCACCTTTCATAGTAAAAATCCTACATTAACTACCCAGTGCAGGAGTGGGTGGGAGGTAAGCGTGACATGGGAAGATGGAGGATTGCCAGCTAGACAGCTACCACAGGGGTCAATATCACATGCTAGCTGTTACAACTGTCGATATCGCAGATGGACTTACCACCAGCTCAAGAGAAAATGCTGTCATAGGAGGTGCAGTGGTGCCCCCCCTGCCTAATCACAGCCCCAACCTTCCCCTCCCCCAATGTCAAACTCAATTCCTTTCCCCCTGACCAGACCCTCTCTCGCTCCCTCAGTGGTCAAACCATAAACCCTCCCCCCTCGATATCAAAACCTGAACCCCAACACAAATATGGAAGAATGCCCCCTAGCGGTAGTACTGCAAGACTACTGTAGGGGTCATTTTGTTATTTTGGATGATAGTGCCAATCTGGCTGGCAGAGGAGGAAGATTGCCATCATCCAGGACCTCTGCTCCACCAATGCTGACCAACAGGTAAGTCCTGGGGGAGGGAGGGAAAAGGATAGGGCTCTAGGGAGGTGTGGTTTTCTGTCAGGGATCGGAGTAGTTGGAGCACAGGGGTTTGCCTTTGTTATCAGGAGGGTGGTCATTGGGAGAGTTTGGGGTCTAACTGGGACTCGGAGTGTGTGTTTCTGTAACAGGTAGTATTTGCTGTGGGGTTGCTGTCTGTGTGTGTTAATGCACGGTCACCAAATTACATGCCCGGGTTGATAGCATTAACTGTGTGCTCTGTGTGCTAAATGCAGGACAGTCTCAGAGCATGCCCCCTGCATTTACCGCACATTTGAATTTAATGTGTATGCGCAAGACTTACCACATTTTAGTAAAAGGGCCCCTATGTGTAAAATCTATGGTTAAAAAGCGTCTGCAAACTTGCACCTATCTGGCCATTTTTAAAGTTACCTCATAGTGGCTTCAGTGAATCCAAGCTATGATGAAAACAATCAATGTTTTGTGAAGGCTATTTACTTCATTCAAATATGATACAACACCCTCAACCATTTGATGAAATGCTGTCTTAAGTTGACAAATGCTCCTGAGGGAATTCTGCACCACTGTGAATTGCAAAATTTGGGCAGAATATTGCACAGGGATTGTTGCCCTTCCTAGTGCCCCCCCCCCCCCCCAATCTCCCACAGCACCCCCTGAGTATGTGCACACAGTCCCTGCGGTAGCCTCCAACTTGCCTTCCTTCTCTCCTCTTCCAACCTCCTATGTAACACCTCCACAGCATTCCCCAATGTGTTCTTATACTCTCTACCCCAGGAGAAGTGTTTAAGAGAGCAATGGGGAGAGAACTGGGTGGGCCTTACTGGGGAACAGAAAGGGAGAGAAAGAAAGGATGTAGGTATTCACCCTGGTTAGGGGGCAGACTTTTTGCAGAATTTTCAAACATTTTAGCTCAGAATTTCACATCATAATCATCTGTGGTATCCTAATGAGATGTATTTTCCTTAGGTTTTAATATTCTCAGGCACAAAACAAATCAAAATTACTAATTCTTCACTAAGGGGCCCTTTAATGAAACAGTGGTAAAAAGTGGCCTTAGTGTACCCTTACATGGGTCTTGCCAATAGCGCTTGGCCATTAAAATGGACCAGTGTGTGAGACCTTACTGCCACCCATTTTGTAGGCGGTAAAGGCTCACGGACTAATCATGCCTAATCTGTTAGAATGCGGCAATGTAGCTGCGCTGATTAGCACAGACAGGCTCCCACTACGGAAAAATTAATTTTATTTCTTTAGCCATGTGGGTAGCATGCGAACATCCTGAAATCATGAGACCTCAACGTGCCTTGCGGTATGCCATTTTATCCTGTAGTAAGCAGGCAGTAGTGCTTACCGCAGCCTTGTAAAAGGGCCCCCAAGTTATATTGTGAACCCTCAAGGCGACAGAGAAATATCCATATAACGTACCTTGAGCGAATACTGAAAAGTGTGAGGCAAATGCAAAAAAATAAAATAAAAATGAAAATTACTACTAAATGATAAATTTTATGAGGGCAATTTTATACCTGGGCACAGCTATTTAGAAGCCCTGAGGCTGCGTGGTGACAGCCTATAAAAGAATCCATGTGGCTAGGCACTATTACAGAAGAGTGGCGTAACCCAGTATTGGTGTGCTTAACATGTTGGTGCCTATACGTAAACCAGCCATAGACTTGGCATATGCAGGCAGCTAAATGTGGCAGGGGCACACATAACTTACAGAATACACCTGTGGGAGCCCTGCCCACATGTACACCACCTTTGCAAATACGTGCTATGTAAGTTAAGCAGGTATTTGCAGAATATTGATTAAGCACTCTGCTAGCATACATCTGTGAGTGTTAAGTGCGGGCATCTAAATTATAGAATTGCCCTTATTATGTCTGCATGAAAGGTAAGCAGTTATCCATAGCCATCTCCTTTGATTACCTTCAGCAGTGTGCTCTAGGGTCACCATAATGCAACGCACACGAAGATCAAGAATAAGATCCTGGATAGTTTGCAGCATGTCGTTTGGTATTTCCAGGGCACTCAAGGATTCATAACTAAGCCTAGTTCAAAAATAAAATAAATATTTCAGATGCAATCTAACCAACATAACATCTATTTAAACAGCAACTACATTGAACTAAAATGAATAAAGCAAAGATACTCACCCGTAGCAGGTGTTCTCCGAGGACAACAGGACACACATTCTCATGTATGGGTGATATCATCTGATAGAGCCCCGGTGCAGATACCTTTAGCAGTGTCTCTCCACACATGAGCGAGTGCCTTCCAGCCCAGCATGAGTGCGGGACCAGCAGTACAATATCAAAGGAAAAGAATAAAACTCCTAAGGTGGGAGGGAATGTTTTGCTGTCCTCGGAAAACGTCTGCGATAGGTGAGTAACTTCACTTTCTCCGAGGACAAGCAAGACCGTTTCTCACATATGGGAATCCCTAGGTACCAGGTTCACCGAAAACAACAACACAAGGACAATCGGGACTTAAAATGGCAAGGCCAACCAGAACCAAATAACTTTATTTTATCTATTAATTTAAAAATTTGTATTCCGAGATGAGTCTAAGACGTCAGCAGGCAGTCGCTGAGTGAGAGTTGAGGCCACTAGCTGGTGTCCTTTCTTTGGGATTTCTTCTTTGCTGTTACACTACTGCAAATATGCTGCACACCAAAAGGAAGGGGGTTGTTAAGGCTGTGTCTTCACTGGCCATTGAGGTTCCCCCAACTAGTGGCGGATTGCAAGCTTTGTAGTGGACTCCTTGAAGGTGCATTCTGGGAGCCAACTCCCATGGTGGTTTCTCTTGATCTGATTTGGACTGCTATTCAGGCGTTCAGTGTGAAATGAAGACTGTTTTGGAGGTAACATCTTTGGCCTCTAAATTTGATGATACGAATTAAGAATCTTAAAAAATTGAAAGTAGATTTTTCCAGGCAGATTAATCAGGTTCAAGCTGAAGCAAAATGCTTACAGGAGTTTAAAACTGTTGCAGTGGTGCACATGTTGATTTTTCATCATAGACTGTTTTTCGGCAAAATCCTTGGACACTGAATCTTCCAGTTTTTTCAAAACTGCTTACTCCTCTGACAGAGTAGTGCCTGTATGTGCATGGTCTTTTTAAAGACCCATATAATGCTTGCAACCATTACTAACAATAACAGACTCCTGAGGCAGGCACCTTGTATGCCGAAACACGGTTGCCGTGTCGAGTCTTTATGTATGTTTGAAGAATAAAGTGAACTAGTTGAACCAGAGGTTTGCCTGGCTGTCCTTCATTTCCCACTTCTGCAACCTTGTTGTTCTTCCCGTGGGATTTGTCCTGTTCACTTACCGATAAGTAAGTGGCACCAGTTGTTGGGAGATCAATGTTAACGCCTCATTCAGAGTGTCCTGCATATCCTCACACAAATCCTCCAAGGGCAGGCTTTTGAGATAGTGCTGAAGTTGGAAATACGCAAAGTGATCTGTTGGTAATAACTGATATTTCGCACTGAGATCCCCAAAAGACAGTAAATGACCATCATCCGTCAACAATTGAAATATTGTATTCCTTTTGCCCTCCAACGAGCAAACATCGCCGAGTCTGTGCCAGATGTAATTTATAATTAAAATCAAGCATTGTACCAGAAGACTGGAGGGTGGACAATGTAACTGATTTTTAAAAAGGGTTCTAGAGGTGATCCCAGAAATTATAGCCCGGTGAGCCTGATGTTAATGCTGGGCAAAATGGTAGAGACTATTATAAAAACAAATTACAGACCATATATATAAGCATGTATTAATAAGACAAAGCCAACATGGATTTAGTGAAGGGAAATCTTGCCTCACCAATCTACTACATTTCTTTGAAGGGGTGAGGGATGAACAAGCATGTGGATAAAGGTGAGCCAGTTGATATTGTGTATCTGGATTTTCAAAAGGCTTTTAACAAAGTACCTCATTAAAGACTTCAGAAGAAATTGGAAAGTCATAGGATAGAAGGTAGTATTCTATTGTGGATTAAAAACTGGTTGGAAGATAGAAAACAGAGAGTAGGGCTAAATGGTCAGTATTCCCAATGGAGAAGGGTAGATAGTGGGGTCTCGAAGGGGTCTGTAGTAGGACCACTGCTTTTTAACACATTTATAAGTGATCTAGAGATGGGAATAACTAGTGAGGTAATTAAATTTGCTGATGACACAAAAGTTATTCAAAGTTGTTAAATCGCAAGAGGACTATCAAAAATTACAAGAGGGCCTTATGAGACTGGGCATCTAAATGGCAAATGATGTTTAATGTGAGCAAGTGCAAAATGATACATGTGGGAAAGAGGAACTCGAACTATAGATACGTGATACACGGTTCCTCTTTAGGAGTCACCGATCAAGAAAAGGATTTGGGTGTCATCGTTGATGATATGTTGAAACCCTCTGCTCATTGTGTAGCGGAGGCTAAGAAAGCAAATAGAATGTTAGGTATTATTAGGAAAGGAATGGAAAACAAAAATGTGGATGTTATAATGCCTTTATATCGCTTCACGGTGCAACTGAACCTCGAGTACTGTGTGGAATTCTGGTCACCGTATTTCAGAAAAGATATACTGGAATTAGAGAAGGTCGACAAAAATGATAAAGTGGATGGGAAACCTTCCCTATGAGGAAAGGCTAAAGCAGCTAGGGCTGTTCAGCTTGGAGAAAAGACAGCTGAGGGGAGATATTATAGAGGCCTATAAAATAATGAGTGGAGTGGAATGGGTAGATGTGAATTGCTTGTTTACTCTTTCCAAAAATACTAGGACTAGGGGGCACGCAATGAAGCTAGAAAGTAGTAATTTTAAAACAAATCTGAGAAAAAAATTTCTTCACACAATGTGCAATTAAACTCGAATTCATTGCCAGAGAATGTAATAAAAGCAGTTAGCTTAGTGGGGTTTAAAAAAGGTTTGGATAACTTCCTAAAAGAAAAGTCTATAAACCATTATTAACAAGGCCATGGGGAAAATCCACAGCTTATTTCTAGGAAAAGCAACATAAAATGTATTGGGATCTTGCCAGGTACTTGTGACCTAGGCTGACCACTATTGGAAACAGGATTCTGGGCTTGATGGATCTTCGGTCTGTCCCAGTATGGCAAACGCTTATGTTTTTATATACCAAACCTTAGCTTATACCTGAACAGGTAAATGGTTCAGAATATAGAGAACTGGCTACACTCTGTTTGACAGGAGGGCTATGTAGGTCCTTCACCTTCTCCAATTATGAGGGCATCTTATTACTACAGTGCTACCATATTCAAGCATAATGTAACAAACACAACAGAAAGGATCCCTATATAATACAACTATTTTTTTAAGACCATCAGAAGGTTGGCATTTCCAGTTTCTACCATACATGTAGTAATATACTAACACATCACTTGTCCTCATTTGTCCTTATTTTTTAGCTATGTTTTTAGAAAAACTTTGTGATAATATTCCTTATCACCTATTTTTCAAAGTCTTCATAATCTTCAATAAAAGTAACAGAATAAGTACTTATCTCAAGATAACTGAATCCTTCAACTTAAGGTAGCTGCATTTTACAGAAACTAATCCTTTATTGCGACATAGCATTTTACAGAAACTAATCCTTTATTGCGACATAACACCACGTTTCGCCATTCCAGCTGAATCAGGGAAATATTAGTTTCTATGTAATCAACTTTTCAACTCATCTAATGTTGAAAAGCCACCCCCCCAAAAAAAAATGGTGCGACGATATATGTACGATACTACATATATGGTAGAAATTGAAAATGCCCATCTTCTGATAGTCCTAAAAATAGTTGTATTATATAGGGATCCGCCTATAAGTGCATAGGCATCGCCATGCTGGGACAGATCAAGCATCCATCGAGCCCAGCACCCTGTCACCGACAGCACCAAAAGAACAAGCAATTTGTCCCGCCCATCCTAGAAATACTGTATTATTCCCTCGTCCATTCAATAACATTCTATGGCTTTTTCCTCCAGGAAGCCGTCAAACCCTTGGAGCGATGCAATGGCAGAATAATATCCTTATTTTTGCTTTCATTCCCTTTTCTAATGATACCCGACATTCTATTTGCTTTCCTAGCCACAGCAGCACACTGAGCAGAAGTTTTCAACGTATCATCAATGATGACACCTAGATCCCTTTCTCGGTCTGTGACTCCCAACGCTGAACTTTGCATGACGTAGTTATAGTTTGGGTTCCTCTTTCCCATAGGCATCACTTTGCACTTGTTCACATTAAACGTCATCTGCCATTTAGACACCCGGCCCCATAAGGTCCTCTTGTAGTTTTTCACAATCTTCCCACGATTAGACTACTTTGAATAACTTTGTGTCATCGGCAAATTTGATTACCTCACTAGTTACCCCCATCTCTAGGTCATTTATGAATATGTTAAAAAGCAGAGGTCCCAGCACCAATCCCTGATCCCTGAGGGACCCCGCTAACTACCCTCCTCCATTGCGAATACTGACCTTTTAATCCTACTCTCTGTTTCCTATCTTTCAACCAGTTTTTAATCCACAGTAAGACACTACCTCCGATCCCATGTCCCTCTAATTTCCTCTGTAGTCTTTCATGAGGGACCTTATCAAATGCCTTCTGAAAATCCAGATACACAATATCAACCGGCCCACCTTTGTCCACATGTTTGTTTACCCCTTCAAAGAAATGCAGCAGATTGGTGAGGCAAGACTTCCCTTCACTAAATCCATGTTGACTTTGTCCCATTAGTCCATGCTTTTGACTGTGCTCTGTAATTTTGTTCTTGATAATAGCCTCTACCATTTTGCCCGGCACCAACGTCAGACTCACCGGTCTATAATTTCCCGGGTCTCCTCTGGAACCTTTTTTAAATATCGGCGTTACATTGGCCACCCTCCAATCTTCTGGTACCACGCTCGATTTTAAGGATAATTTACAAATCACTAACAGTAGCTCTGCCAGCTCATTTTTTAGTTCTATCAGTACCCTAGGGTGAATACCATCCGGTCCAAGAGATTTGCTACTCTTCAGTTTGCAGAACTGCTCCATTACATCTTCCAGATTTACAGATATTTCAATAAGTTTTTCCGACTCTTCAGCTTCGAATACCCTGTCCGGCACCGGTAACCCACCCAAATCTTCCTCGGTGAAGACCGAAGCAAAGAACTTACAATCTAGCTTACAATCTAGCCATGAGAAATGCATAAAGGACAACAAGACTAAGAATAATGGCTTAGATTTAAAAGTTTTTAGACTATATTTGAACAAGAAAAGAAAGGGGCCATAATGCACCAACTCAGAAAGTCTCTTCCAAGTATACAATACAGCAAGATGGAAAACATGGAGTCAGGAACTGATGGTGAAAGAGAAGGGCATATCTAAGCGTGACTTGCCCAATGAGCAGAGTTCAAGAGGGGGAGTGTAGGGAAAAATGAGGGAGGTACAGGTAGCAAGGAACTATAAAATGAATTTATTTATTTTCCATTTATAGCCTGCCTATTAACTAGGCGGGTAACAATATATATACATAAATGAAAATAAAGTAAAAAAATACAGCAAACAGTAAAAATACAGTCTCTTCCCTTAATCAGATCATCTTTGTTGGTGAATGAAACACATAAACTATATGTGGAAGCAGATAGTGAGCAAAATTAGTGGCTTGACAAGAGAGATTAATATGAATTTAGCAACACTGGCAAAAGGTAAGTCATGTAGATGAATTCTGAATAGTAAAGGCACATGGTTCAATAGAAGAACCTGCCAAGAGCAAGTTGCAGTAGTTTAAATGATTGGTGATGACAGAGTAGGTAAGAATGCTGGTAGTTTTATCAGAAACGAAGGGATTGATTCTGGTCACACTATGCAGAAAGAAATAACACATCTGTAGAAAAAAAAAGAAAGTTGCTGATGTATGTGCCATCTTTTCACCAAATCTGGTTGGATGTTCTCAGTCATAGGTCCAGTATTGAGAAACTATACCAGAAGAGGTGCAACTTTCGACTGATGTAGCTACATTTAAGAGGTAGTTGAGAACTTAGGCTTATTCACAGCTTCAGACATTTTATAGGCATGAATTTGTAGTTAAAGGATATGATGTTTTACAGGTAGTTGTGAAAGGGAAGGTGGGAGTGTTACTGTGCACAGCTAGCACCACAAGCTATATGCAGAAAGAATAAAGGAGGGAAAACAGATGTGATACAAAAACAAATACCTGGTGGCCTTCAATAAAATACAAGAAGAAAGTATTTTCTATATAATGGAAACCTTGAGATAAGGCATATATACAAGAAGCTGAAGGGAAGAAATTTCAAAAGATATGTAAGAAAGTGAACACCTGAAACAGATGTCCACTGAATATTTTTGGAATCAAAAAAGCAGAAAAACTCAAACATGAATGGGGAAGACAGAAAGGTACTCTGCTGGTAGATAAAGGGAGAAGATCAAAAGATCACATAAAACTGTACTTAGGACAGCACAGTGGCAGGAACATATGAACAGACAACATCGGTACAATGACACTTCTGAAAAAAAATTGATGTATCTAATATATAAATTATGCAGGGCCGCCAAGAGACTAAGCTGGGCCCAAGGCAGGACAACCGCTGTCCACCCCCCCCCCCCCCCCAAGCAGGACTGCCACTGCTGCCCCCCCAGGACACCGCGTAGCCAGACTTCAAAAATCAATGGGGGGCAGAGCCCAAAGTGGGGGAGAGGGCACATTTTGCCCCACCTCCCTGCCCCCTCCCCCCCCCCCCACGAAACTTCACATACCCTAGCTGGTGGGTGTCCCCAAGCCCCGCCAGCAGAAGACCTTCCTCCAACGCTGTTCTCCGCTGCATTGCTTGCCCTGTGGCTGCTTCCCCTCATGTTGCGCATGTTCAATTTCATCAAAACCAAGCATGTGCGACGTAAGGGGAAGCAGGGCAGGCAATGCGGCGAAGAACAGAGCTGGATGAAGGCTTTTGCTGGTGGCGCTTGGGGACCCCTGCCAGCCAATCTAAAGGCCCCGAAGCTGAGCCCAATTTGGAATCCTGTGTCTGCTCCTCCCCAGCTTCTAAGGGGGGCTCAGCGCTGGTCTGTTTCCTGCTTAATCGGGACCTGGGTATTGCGTAAGCACGATCACCTGGGTCCCGTCAGAAGCAGGAGAGAGACAGACCAAGGCGCCAGGCCCACCTTGGAGGCTGGGCCGGGGAAATCTTGTCCCACCTGTCCCCCACTCTCGGCAGCCCTGAAAGTATGAACAGTACTCTATAGTAAACATGCTATAACAGTGACAAGCATACAGGTTACTACAAAATCCTTGCAAATACCTGATAGTATGGACAACATGAGTTAACCAGACACCAGAGAGTTCAGATTTCATTTCCCAGCCACCGTACTGTCTTAGCTCTCCTTCTCCCAGAGTAAAAGGAAGCAAAGCCCCACGGATAAGTTTAACCAAAGACTGCATCACCTCTTGAATCATCCGCTGCAAAAAATAAGCAGAAAAGTAAATTTTATACAATGGTTGTAAAAGGCAAACATTATAATTTACCAGGTAGCAATGTATGACATAAATCAAAAGATTTTAATACATAGTAAACAGGTAAGCCCAGCTACCAGTTTCCCGAGAGAATCCAGGAGTACATCAGAGCATGGATTCTGAAATTCTGTGATACATTTACATAAATGTTAATATATTTTTATATTACAAATACTAAGGGCTTGATATTCAAAGGATATACGCATTCGGCTGCAGTGCTGAATGGACAGATTCTTTGTTTTGAAACTGCCAGAGTTTATATGCATATATTTTATGTGTATAAGTCAGTAAGGAGGCAATTATATGTGTGGACGCTTCCATTTAGGCTCGCACCATGTGGCCTCGGAGTGCATATCTGTAACGGAATCTAGATGCCTAGGCTCCATTATAGAACTCTACTGTAACCAGGTAACGGTGCACTTAATATGTACGTATCCTAGAGCTGGAATAAATACTGACACATAAAAACAGCAGGGACGCACATAATTTACAGTATTGTGTAAGCTACCCGACTATGTTTTACCTGTGCTCTGCCCCCTTGCAAATATGTGCTCTATAAGTTGAGCGGGCATTTGCAGAATAAAGCATCCTCCTAGCACTTACACAGCTAGCAGGGTGCCTGCTAGTATTCTAAACATTTCTGTGTACAATGCCCTCATAAAAAGTTAGCGTCCAGTTAACGGAATTGCTCTTTAAGGAATCTATTTACTAAAGTGCTCTACTGCATTTTAACAGAAAAAAATAAAGCATTATAAGTGCAAAGACTATTTGCTAATTGCTGAGGACATGCCCAGTACATCCCATGCATTACTGCACAGAAATGGCCTTTACCATGTTACTCAGTAAGTTTATTTGTGGTCCATGCCCATTCTCCACCCATACCTCAACCAGTCTTTGCCCCTAAACACTAAGCAGTAAGCGCAGGACTTTTAACATGCTATTTTTACACATGGTAGATGTTACTGAAGGCCCAATTAAAGTATTTTAGTAAACAGGCCTCTAAATGCATAAAAGCTATGGGCCTAATATTCAAAGCGATTCAGCCAGCCGCTGATTAAATTGCTTGGTTGGGGCTAGCCATTAATATTTAGTGGCACTTAATCAGCTAAGTGCCGCTGAATATTGTGGTTGGTGCCGAACTCAAAGCCGGCTATGTTGGGGGTGTTCCAGGGGTTGGCTGCTTAAGTGCCATTATTCAGCCCTTAAGTGGCCAGGCTTATAGCATAAATGGGACTGCATATATCTGTCTTATATTTATGCCTAACCCATGGATACTAAGTGCTGAACATCGACTTAAGCGGCTATGTTTTAGCCAGCTTAAAAATAACTGGATATTCAAAGCTGAAGTCCGCACACAGTCTTGCAATGACAATATACTAAAAACAAAACCTCATGCTTACCCAAGTAATGAATGCAAAACGAAGAGTCCTACTTGTATATGTGTTGTCAACTCACTGATCACGTAGCACTGCAAGCCACGAATGAGAACATGATGGGTTTAAAAACAAACATCTAATAACAAACAAGCTCATTTTCAAAGCACTTAGCCTCCCAAAGTTCCATAGAAACCTATGGAACTTAGCCTCCCAAAGTGCTTTGAAAATATGCCTAAAAGTATCCATGTAATACTTGAAGAGTTACAAGGGATTAATTGAACCAGCAGAGAAAGTGAAAATAAAACCAAACGCTGACTGAATGTGTATTACCCTAGTTCATATACACATTCAGTCAGCGTTTGGTTTTATTTTCACTTTCTCTGCTGGTTCAATTAATCCCTTGTAACTCTTCAAGTATTACATGGATACTTTGTTATTAGATGTTTGTTTTTAAACCCATCATGTTCTCATTCGTGGCTTGCAGTGCTACGTGATCAGTGAGTTGACAACACATATACAAGTAGGACTCTTCGTTTTGCATTCATTACTTGGGTAAGCATGAGGTTTTGTTTTTAGTATATTGTCATTGCATGATACTAATATATAAAAGTGCACATGCATTTAATATTAATTACCCTATTTCATTTTTTCTAACAACCATTTATACATCATATTTTAGCTGGCATATAAGTCCAAAATTATATATATACCTGGAATACACATATTATTTATATTTTCATATTTTTTGATTTATATTAGCAGAAGCCAAAAACTTTTTAAATCTTTTGAATATATGTATGCTGTTTTAATGGTTATTAAGCATATTTGAGCATATTGACCTCTGATCAGAAAATTCGTGTCTATTGAATTTTCATATCTCTATATGGATGTGCATATATGTTTTTATTGGCATTATTTATATGTTATATGTTTTGATTTGTAGTGTATTTATTGACCCCTGATGCAGACGCTTTTTAGCGTCGAAACACGGCCTGTGTCGGGTCGTTATCTCTGATATAATAAAGACTGTTGGACTCACGTCTCCAGTGGTGAATCGTCTATTAGTCTCTACTTTTGCCTTCTGGGAGAGTGGTGTTCAGCAGTGGCAGCAAGGTCTTGTTATTGAACTGTACAAGGGGACTTGGCTGCTCTTACTCTTGTGAAGCGCAGGACGTTTAAGGAGGTCATTCAAAAGTTGGCCAAGGCTCAACTGAAATCTGATTGGACTTTCCCTTTTGGGCTCTTGGTCACTCTTAATGGAGTTCCAACTAAGCTATGTACTGTGACAGACACCTGGAAAGCCTTGCAGAAGGTGGGCCTTGCCAAGCCTATGCAGCAGAACCACCAGGAGGAGATTCAGAGATATCTGGTGGGCTTTCGCTGGCAGGCAATGGAGGGGCCCAGCAGAAGGCAGCAGTGGAGATATCGCAATGCAGGTGCTGCTACTGGACCAGTGTGACCCAGATGCACTGGCTACTTGATGTGTGTGCTTGGTTGTGCTGTGGTTGGGTAGATGGGGGGGGGGGGGTGGTGTCAGGAAGAGTGTGTTACCTAAGATAGTGTTGGGTGCATGGGTGGCGGTGGGGGAGTGTGTATGCAGTATAGGAGTCTGAGGAGGGTGGGTTTGAGGAGCGCTCTCGGGGGGGGGGGGGGGGGGGGAGGGGGCGTCATTTTCTTGCCAGATGTGGTGGGAATGAATTCCCACTTTGGATTGTTGGGTAGGGGGGTGGGAGGTATGGGCAGTCTCACTGGGTGTATTCTTTTGAGTAATAATGGGGAATAAGGTTTTGCGCATTTGCCTAGTCCAAGAGACTCATCTCCTGAAATAGTGGAGAAACTGGTATCACATAAACATTTTCCACTTTCACTTGGGGCTTTTAATTGGAAGGAGCGTAAAAATGGAGAAGTGGGGGTTTTATTTGCCCAGGGACTGAGGGTGGTGGTCAAGTGGGTTAAGAGGGATGAGGTGAGATTTTTTTTTTGATGGTCATGGTTAGTATTAATGGGTGAGTGTTCACAATTGTTAATCTGTATGCACCTAATGGGAGTCAGGGATCATTTTTGACTATGTGCCTGCAGATCTTGACTTTTCAGGAGGGGCATTTGCTAGTGGAGGAAGATTTTAATCTGACGAGGATGCCAAGATTGGGCAACATGGAGGGTGGTGGGGTGTATGGTAAGGGGGATAGGAAGGTTTTTCATAGGTTTCTGCAAGAATTGGACCTGGTAGATAGCTGGAGGGAAATTAATGGGTCTAAGTGGAATTATACTTTTTTTCATAGGAGCTATTTGCCTATTGACTATCTTTTGTTAGGAAGGGATTTGTTTTTGGAGCATCAACATTCTGGTATTGAAGGGATAACCTGGTCGGACCATACTCTAATATGGGTGGACCTGGAGGGTACTAGAGAGGCAGGAAGTACACTTTACTGGCGTCTAAATGATAGTGCAGATAGCTAGGTGGGTTAAATATCTTACCCAGGAATATCTATACCTTAATGTCATTGAGGGGGTGTCTATAGAGGCCCTATAGGAGGGGTTTAAGGCCACCTTGAGGGGACATTTCATCACCATTTCTGTGCATAATAAGCATCTGCATTTGGCTGAGGAGCAGCATTTGCAAGCTGTTATTTCTGCTCTAGAGGGGCACCATAAGGGGGGAACCAGGAGATAGGGGATTAGTGCATCAATTGGATGCGGCGAGAGAGCAGTTGCAGGCACTGGAGTTACAGCAGTTGAATTATCAGTTGCACTGCATGAAACAGTGCTATTTTGAGTTTAACAATAAAGCTAGTAGATTATTGGCCCATAGACTTTGGAAGTAGCGTACCAGGAATAATGTACTGCATTTGTGTGTGTTGGGGGGGGGGGGGGGGGAGGGACACAGATCATCAGATCAGGGCAGTGCTTGCAGAGTACTTTCAGAATTTGTATACTCAGGAATCTGAGGCTGTCTATTTGGATGGGGTACTTCTTGGACGGTTGCAGCAGCGGGATGGGGAGCTTTTAGAGATCCCCATCACAGGGGTGGAGGTGTAACGGGCACTTCAAACTATGAAGCTGGGTAAATCCTCGGGCTTAGAAAATTTTTCCGTCATGTTTTATAAGAAATATTAGCATCTGCTGATTCACCCCCTAATTCACTTATTCAATAGTTTGGGAGAGGGCTCCCAACTTCCTACTTTATGAGGTTGGCAGGTGTGACCCTGATTCATAAGGAAGGGAAGTACCCGGCAAGTTGTAGTTCATACAGGCCCATCTCTTTGTTGGGGATTGACATTGAGTTTAGCGAGCAAGGAGTATAGTGAGATATGAACAAAAGGGTTCTCCGAGCTCTTTTTCTGTCATGGTAGCAGCTAACGAAAACGGAATGCAAAGCTATTATAATGAGCTAATTACTATATAAATGTGCATGCAAAGCAATGCACAATCGTTTTCTGAACGATACACACAAGCAGCCCCTAACTTTACCGTGGAAATTTTAACGGGATGTCTGGAGCTGTCGGTTGTTCATTGTCGCAAGTAGAAGGGGAGAAACAAGGCAGGGAAGACGCTGGAGCCCCCCCCCCCCAAAAAAAAAAAAAGTACACCGGTTAGGGGGGGGAGTACTGCAATTACAAATACTGCAAACTTCACTAGTGTTTCCCCCCCGCTGTAAAAGAAATATTTGCAATGCCGAAATGTATGTGTAAAACAAAGCATAAAAGTAATGGTGACTTACCAAATGCAATGAAAACAAGGGTCTGTCAAACAAAGAGCATCTGCTAGGAAACAACATCCCCCATGCTAGAAGCACAAAGATGGGCTAAACCAATTGGACAGTGTCAGACCGGGATGTCCCACCCACTCACTACTGCAGGACACCAGGAAGTTCGGATCCAATCAGCTCACAGCTCTACACTGTCACTGGAGGGGGCGGCTTCAAAAAAAGTGATGTCTTCAGGGAAGCCCTGCAGGGAGGAGGAGTTGGGACAGCAGCTAGCCAATGAGAGTCCATCTTCAGGGAGATAGGGCTTTTCAGGATGTCAGCCGGCTAACAGAAGGAAGTAACAGGAGCAGCTGGGGGTGGAACCAAGCCCTGATACTGATTCCTTACAGAAAATGACAGCCAAGAGCAGCAGAGAGCATATTCTGCACTTTTCCCACTTTTTCCCGGCAGTGGGGTGGCAGGGAGCCCCCAAAATAGGTCTGCTCATCAGCCGCCGAGTCACTGCACATTAGCCAGCAATGTCCCACCCAATGCCGCCTACATGTTGCTCTAACCAAAAAAAAAACCAAACAAGAAAACGGTGCTTTTGTGCTTGCAAAAAAAAAAAAAAAAAAAAAGGCTACTACTACTGCTTTCATACATGCAGCTTCCCCCATATCGCATGCAAATGAGCTGGGTTGCAAAGAAACCAGCAGCTCATTTGCATGCGATTCTCTCTAATTTTTACAGATTTGGAAATACAGACACGATTCTCAATGAGACCTTTGTGCATCTGGGCCTAAGTTGTTAACTCAGGTGTTAGTGGATCAGTTTATGGAATCGGTACCTGGGTTGATCCACTCGGAGTGTTGATTCTAGTGGGTAGTGCGCGGAACACTGGGCAGAGAATGCACCTTTTTGTGGTGGATGCAGAAAAGGCCTTCGACCGGTCTCCTGGTCCTTTCTCTTCTGTATTCTAGAGATACTGGGACTAAGACCCTGGTTCTGTGGGTGGATTAGAGTGGTGTACACCAAGCCCCTGGCTTGTGTTAAGGTGAATGTTGGGTATTCGGAGCCCTTTGAACTGCACCTTGGGATGTGGCAGGGGTGTCCTTTGTTGCCCCTGCTTTTTGCACTGGTAATGGAACTGTTAGCATAGAGGGTGCAGAGTCAGCCTTTTATTCATGGGGTACAGGTGCATGGAAGGTCTCACAAGATTAGCCTCTTTGCGGATGATATTTTGTTTCAATCACTAACCCTGTTGAGTTTCTGGCTGCCATTAAACTGGAGCTGGAAGCTTATGGTAGGCATCTCTGGTTTTTGCGTCAACATGGAAAAATCAGAAATCTTAAATGTTAAGCTTCCTGTAGATCAGGTGGCATTGCTGTGCGGATGCTTCCCCTTCCAGTGGTTTAGTTCTTCTATTAGATACCTGGGGGTACATTTGGGGGGACTGGTCATGGACCTCTATGATCTAAATTATGGGCTTTTTTCAAGGCAGATTAGCCTGGATTTAGCTACCTGGGACAAACTGAGGTTGTCCTGGGTGAGGCGCATTGAAACAGTGAAGATGATAATACTGCCCCACTTGCTTTACCTTTTTTCTACTCTACCCATACTGGTGCCCACCGGGGTTCTGGAGAAGCTGCAACAGCAGCTCTCTCGCTTTATTTGGGCACGGATGGCATGGCAGATGTTATGTCTTGGGTGCCGCGAGGGGGGATTGGCCATCCCGGATCTGCGCAAATACTATCAGGCAGAACCAATTACGGGCCATTTTGGCTTGGCAGACGCAAGAAGTGAAGCAGTGGGTTGAACTGGAGCAGGATGAGGCGGAGGCCGCGAGGAGGGATTGGCAGTCCCAGATGCGCCCAATTATGGGCAATTTTGACTTGGAAGATGCAAGAGGTGCAGTAAGTTGAATTGGAGCAGGATGGGGCAGAGGATATGGGGTTAATGCATCTTGCTTGGCAGCCTCAGGGTAGTCGCCTGGGGTTTGGGAGAGATCAGCCAAATTGTGATTTTACATTGCATGTTTGGTGGAGGATTAGAGATAGGCTATTAGAGGGCAAACATTATTCCTGGTAGATGCCATGCCATGCCTATTAGAGGGAATATGGCGTTTGCCCCGGGGAAGGACCAGGCTATTCTTCGGAGGTGGGAGGCTTGGTTAGTGTGGGTCAATATTGGGATGAGGCTCAGGGTGGGCGAGTGAGATCTTTTGTAGAATTATAGCAGTGTTCTAGCTTGGAACATAGAGATATTTTCCTCTATCTGCAGGTGCACCACTACCTGAGTTGGTTGCGATTGCTTCCAGATCTGCGGCAGGGGATGAGTGCCTTTGAATCGCTTCTGGATCCAGTGGTCCAGCAGGGAACAATCTCACAAATCTATAAGTGTTTGAATGGGAGGGGAACTCAGAAGCTCCAATATATGGATCTCTGGGAAAGGGATTTGGGGAGGAAATTTGGCTGCTTACTCAGGGATTGGAGGTATTCACCCTTATAGTGAAAAATGGTTATAAAGTTTTACTCCTTGCACACAAAAATGCATAGGTTAGTTTCTGCATTATGCTGGCAGGGGTGTGGTGGCTGGGATACCTACAGTCATATGTGGTGGTTCTGCCTGGTTCGCTAAACCTTTTGGGAGCAAGTTTTCCATATGTTCTCGTAAAAACTTTAATAAAACTCTGCTTTCCGATGTGGAGGTGGCACTATTGAATCGGAGACTTCAGGACCTGGAGGAGTCTGAGGACTCTCTGTTCTGCTTGGGAATGACGGCTGTGAAGTTTGTGGTGGCTGCTCATTGGAAGAGTGCTTGCCCTCCCAGTAGGAATCTCATGGTACAAAAGCTGGACCAGAGTTATACCATGTACCATATTTCAGCGTCTCATCACTTTAAATTGGGACAACTGGACTGAAGGTGGCGTAATTTTCAAACCCGGAGGTTACATCATTTGGAGTGAGCGGGACGGGGGTTGGGTGGATGTTCCTTTGTATGCGCATTGAGTGGGTGCACTGAAGAACCAACTGTGCATCTGCTGTGTTACGATTTGTTCTCTGTATGAAATTTGTTTAATAAAGGTTAATTTAAAAAAGAACCACGCCGTTAGGGCTAGAGAGTGGGGATCTGGATGAAGGAGAGACCCTTCGTTCTGTGTTATGAGGGCTGGAAAGGGATCCATACTCAATGGTTCCTTGGATGACAACTCGAGGAGGACAGGGAACTAAATTTGTGGAGGCCAATGGGGAGGAATCAAAATCTTGGTCTTGAAGTTTGAGTTTTCCCAATGAGAGGCAGCGGGGGAAAGGCATATAGACGATTCATTCTCTAATTAAGCAAGAGGCATCTGAAGCTACATGGTTGGGGTCGTAGAGCCTGGAACAGAAGCGGGGAAGTTTGTTGTTATTTGGAGAAATGGGCTCCCCACTGCTGGAAAATTCGTTGAGATAGCGGCGTGCTGAGGGACCATTTGTGAGGCTGAAGGATTCTATTTGCCGGCTAGGTAAACTATCCTTATCAAGATGTTTCAAGAAATCGCCCAGATCTATATCTGCATTGCTTGTTGACAGAAGAGATAAGATCCTGTTCCCCCCTGTTTGTTCAGGCAATACGTCACAACTTATGTGTCTGTGCGAACGAGAACTACCTGATTGAGGCGGCGGTCCTGGAAAGTTTTGAGGGCATGCCAAACTGCTTGTAACTCTAAGAAATTGATATGATGTGTTTGTTCTTGAGCAGACCATGAGGCTTGTGTATGAAGACCATCAAGCTGAGCGCCCAAGCCTACCATAGAGGCGCCCGTGGTGAGAACGTTTTGACACAGAGGGGGCTGAAATAGAGTGTAGAGAGAAATGCAGAGCCGGAGTGACTTGTATTTGAGCTGAAAGTGACCCCATGGCTTGAAACCACTGAGAGTCCACTGAGGAATCTGGAAATGGAGTTCAGCTAATGGTGTTACATGGATTGTTGAAGCCATGTGGCCAAGTAGGTGTAGCATCTAACGAGCAGAAACTTGATTGGATCTGGAGACCAGTGCAGAGAGATGGATGATATTGTCTATTTGTGGTTATAGTAGATAAGCTCAACCTTGAACAGTATCCAGAACAGCTCTAATAAAAACAGGCACAATCCTGTAGTGTGCGTACTTTTCATATGTGTATACCTGCACAATTTTATAACAGCCTATTTCCATGTTTAAAACATGTTTGATATGTAGAAAAAAGCTTTATAAAATTATCCTATATAATAATGTACAAATAACTCACCTTAAAGTCATTTTGCCTTTGTCTTGCATTCTTTTTTGATCTTTCTATCTGACCAGATTTTTCGGCAGTCTTGGAAAAAAAAAGTTAAAAGCAAATAAAATGTACTGTTGGCCAGCAGAGAAGACTCTGATAAATTAGATTAGAAAAATACAAGAAAATATTTGTTATACTGCTTTAGGTACAATTCTGAAGATCCACTGCAGTCGTTCACAGAAATAAGGAGCCTGTCTACCAAATAGCAGTAAATTTTGGCAGGTATTGTGCTTTAAATGCAAAAAGTATCATGCAGTAACTGCAAAGGCTGTGCACTAACTGTTGGGAATGTGCCCAGAATGACCCCTGCACTTAACGCAAAGAAATGTTCTTTACCATGCATTAAGTTTATTCACAAATAGCATAGATACACTCAATGCTACTTGCTTAAGGAAGTAGTAAGTACGTGTACTTGTGCTAAATGCATTAAGGGGTCCTTTTACTAAGCTGTGGTAAACAATAACACGCGCTTACCACAGGTTAAAAAGGCTTACTGCAGAACATGTTGAGGTGCCCCAAGCAATCTGCCCGCTAAAAAAATATTTGTATTTTTCTAAGAAAGGGGCGTGTCTGAGTATGGAAAGTGGGCATGACAGTGTGAATTAGTTAGTGCAGCTACGTTGCCACGCGCTAACCAATTAATGCAGGATTAGCGCATGAGATCTTACCACCTATAAAATAGGTGTCAGTGCTCATGCGCTAATTTTTTAAATGGCCACGAACTAATGGCAAAACGAGCACATGGCCATTAATTGAGAAAATAGAAAATCGGCCATTTTCTGGATGTGGTAAGAATGGGCTTAGAATGCTGGAAAGACCCACATAACTGTATACTAAGGCCACTTTTTTGCCATAGCTTAGTAACAGGACCCTCAAATGACGACATGCAGTAAATACCATGGGCTAACTACAATGTGCAGTCCACACCCATTCTCTGCCCAGTTCCCATCCTCTTACACAACATGTTGTTAATAGCACACCAAGTCATATCAGAACAGTAATAGTTACCTTGTTCATATGCTAACATCTTGCACTAATATTAGTGTGTTAACTGTTTAGCGCACTTTAGTAAACAAGCCTCCAAATTTTATATGCTAACTAGTCATCACTAGCAGTCATTCCATAAGCCTCACCTGCAGTAAGACTAATCTCCAGAAATATTTTCTAATTGTTTTCTTATGCTCTCCAACATTAACAGTTCCATTTTTATTGTCAGTAGTATGAAGGTGGCACACTGTAGGCTCAGACAATTCATATGAGGCTTCTAAGCATATAAGCTAAACTTTGTGCTAGTACTGGTTTTATTGTGATAATGGGGGTGGGGAAGGAAGTAGATCTTCGGGGGATTGTTATATACAGAGTCACCAGTGAAAGGATATGTTCCTAGTAGCAGTACCCTTTGGTACATATATGAAATCCAAAAGGTCCACAAATAAATTATCGACAGTACCTAGAAAAATATCCCTAACACATATATATCTAGGTGGAATATTATGGGAAGTGCAGTACACTTACCAGACCACCCCCCCCCCCCCAACAAAAAAACCCTGAAAAATAAACCTCGTAGACCTGGCAAGTAAAGTATTTTATTACCTGGCAGTCAAATTCCTATCTGACATATTTTCACAGTAATTTTAAATGTAAACTAACTACAAGCTAGTACTTATTTCTACTGTGTATGAATTACTGGTACATCTGCAGTTATGCCTTAACTATGGGGTCAATTTTGAAGCAGCTGCTGAGTGGTTTAGCTGAAAATCTGGCCAGCATAATAGAAAATTATTGACTGCCGTGCCAGATCTGGGATGTGAGAAAAAGATGGTAGCAGTGTTCTTTTGGACCTATGAGACAGTGACAAGAGAAGATCACATCTAGAAATGTTAAGTAGTAGTAGTAGTAGTAGATCACATCTCAGAAGGGAGTAAGAAGCTGCAGCAGCAGATTGAGGTTGAGAAGGGGTTTCTCATGCATTGGAAGAAAAAAAATGTTTAAAATGTTCCATTCCCTTTACAAAACTGCTAGAAGAGAAATCTAATAAAATTGAGTCCCTGTGCCTACCTAAATTACGGTGATAAACTTGTGCAGCAAGTCTACTGAAACCATAGAAGAACTTCAGGTTACTATAACTCCTATGACACATCTAAAATCTTTTAAGTGTCTCTCATTTTCAATTGCTTCTCACCTCATATAAAACACCTGATAACAGAACTCGCTGGTATCAGATAGGGTAAATCCTCCACCAGGCAAATACTAAATAGGACCCAGCACATAGAAGATTCAAGGGAAAGATGATAATTTTGTAGAGCTATCAGTAATACACAGGTCAGTCAACCATCAAAACTTGATTGCCATATTCTAGATGGCACAATACACAACAATTGCCAAGTGCTGCTCACATACTGTTCAGTGCACAACAGTATATTAAATGACTAGAGTGAAATGAAATTGAATGCAATCTTTTCTGGACAGTAGACATATTACATAGAACTGTACAAAAAACAGAGCGAATGGAAAAAAACAACATGTTTTCCCATAAAGCAGCATGCTAACACCAAATCTTTTCAGCATATCTATAAATAAGTACCCTAAACAATTCAATACAAAGAGCTGTTGTGTTGGAGACAGTCAGAGCAGCAGCAGTTGAGTAATAAACTTTAGCCATGGAGCAGGAAAAACGCCCACACAGCACTCTAATTTGGTGGAGTGCTCATTCTCCCACTGGATCAGTTCAACTGTGCCACCCCAATTGGATCTGCCACCAGTTGGGAAGACTTAGCCTCCCTAAGCCTCTTATACAGGGCACCTATGAGTGAAATGCATTACTGAAAGGAACACCACTCATGATCTGTTCATGCAACAACAAGTATTGTAATCCATAACCCATACCTCACTGAAGAGGCTGCCATTAACATAGGAAATCCAAAGCTTCCAGAAATTGGGGAGCTGGCCAACAACAATTTTAGTCAACTTGTCAACAAAAGTCACTTGCTGTGGAGTTTTATCTCGCCAAGCTACAAAACAAAGAGAAAAATTAATCATTATGAGTCTATTCTATCCAATATAAATCTGGCCTCTGGAGGCTAAAAAGGACATATGAACCATATACTCATCATAAAAATAACATATCTATATATCTATCTATAGATAGTCTAAAATAGACTAGGGGGAGGAAATATTTTTATGTTTCAACATTTTTATTGATGACATCTCAAAAACATAAGTACTTTACATCTTTTGACATACAAACTCGGTATTAAAAACAAGAAACAGTGAAAACTATTTGTTTCATTTAATTATCAACCTTTTGTTGTTTTATCCCCTCTCCCCCCCTCCCCTTCCTTCCCCCCCCCCCCCTTAGTTGGGGAGGAAATATTTTTAAAACAAATAGGAGGGAATATTTTTTCACTCAAAGACTGGAACTCATTGCCAGAGGACGTGATAACAGCGGTTAGCGTATCTGGGTTTAAAAAAGGTTTGGACAAGTTTCTGGTAAAAAGTCCATAGTCTGTTATTGAGATGGACAAGGGGGAAGCCACTGCCTGCCTTAGGATTGGTAGCATGGAATGTTGCTATTATTTGGGTTTCTGCCAGGTACTTGTGAATTGGCCACTGCTGGAAGCAGGATACTAGGCTAGGTGGACCACTGGTCTGACCCAGTATGGTTAGTCTTATATTCTTATGAGTGTGCAGAAGTCAAATGTTAAAAATGTTCTCAACATTTCCAATCTACCACAGATAGGCCTACACAACTATTCACAAAAACACATGCCTCTGATCTCCCCCAGACAGAAATATATTTACTCCTGCCTGAGGCTGCTAAAATTCTGCACTGGCTCACTGTTCCATTCCTATCACAACTAGTGTTAACCATTTAAAATTTTGTTACACCTGACGGGGCCAAAGCAACACGGTAAGCAATGTAAATATGTGGCGGGTTGAGGCAGACAGGAATTGAGCTTCCCTTACCTTGATTACCATGGTGGCTCCAGGCCCATACTCAAAGCCCTGCTATGCCCCACACCTTCCAACAAGTCATCAGAAAGGGCAGGAAATGGTAATGCTGGAGCACCAGCATGTGCTGGAAGGCCCACATCAAATTGATTTCTTTAGGCCAAGGTGAAAGCAAGATGGTAGGGCACCAGCAGGGCAAGCGGGAGAGGGGAGAGAGGGAGGGAGGGATAGGGAAGGAAATGGAGATGCTACACTATAATTAAAGTATGGAAGGTCATAGGTAAAAAAAAGGTCATTGGTAAAAAAAACTCAGATGGAGATGGAGACACAATACAGAGATAACTTTCAAAACCAAGGGAGAAGACTGATGTCCAAAGGTAAACTGGTATTAAAAAGTCAAATGCTCCCACTATGTTTGTAACAAATAGACATGAATAGATAAACATGCATAAACTGACAAAAATATAGTAGGTGAAATAAGTAACTCAACAACTTACAATTCTAAAACTCTCATTTTCTAAAATCTGACAGAAAACACCAAAGGAGGTCATGGACACCACAAAAAAATGGTGAGTTTACCTGGGGCTAATTATTTTATTTATTTTGGCATTTATATCCCCCATTTTCCAATACATCGTTGTTTCAATGTGGCTTACAATACAACGAAAAGGTTACACCTTGTGTTACTAATTTAAATAGTCTGGGCTAACATAAGATTCTACCTATGCTTAGCAGACTAAGGTGACGATTGCACTGTTGCAGGTGTAGCTTTGTCATTACAGTTTATCTTGCATTACAATTTATGCATCTGCCTAACTGTATTACTAATAATCAACACCTCCAAATCATTTGCAGGAGCTCCAGCTTCTCCTCCTCCTACTACTAATTTCTAGAGCACTACTATGCATATACAGTGCTGTACACATTATATGCAGGTACTTTCTCTGTCCCTAGGTTTGTACTTAGGGCAATGGAGGGTTAAGTGACTTGCCCAGGTCCCAAGGAGCTGCAGTGGGAATTGCACTAACCATTAGGCTACTCCTCAGCCAATTCAAAGGGGAAGTGCTGTGTCTACTGCTACCTCCTCCAATTTGTATGGGTCAACAGAACCCAACGACACTTGGATCACAGCAGCAGGAAGAAGATGACAGTGGCACAAGTGCTGTCAATTGGGGCAAGGTGCAAATGCCAGAGCTACCTCAAGTGTTTTGCGGTGTCTGGAGGAATCTCCTGATCCTGGTGCTGCAGGCCAGTTCTGCAGTGTGGTACATAGTTGTCCAAAACACTTTACAGACAAGAAACAGCTGGTTATTACTGAACTGCAATTTGTAAAAGATCTGCTTTGGAAGGAAAAATAGTTAGTGCAACTAGTTTTTATATTTTTAGTTTTCTTTAAGATTTGGAGTGGTCTAATAGCTACAGTAGATTTAAAACCCTCTGCCACCATGCTCAAGATGAAATTTTTAAGTAGTTCTTTAATATGCCTGTTCTTCACATTTAACACTCAATATATAGGCCAGTGTTCTTCAATTCTTCAATGCAAGGCCTGGGGGCCAATGGCGGCCCCCACTGTCTGCTACTCTCAGTGGCGTAGCCACAGGTGGGCCTGGGTGGGCCGGGGCCCACCTACTTAGGGCTCAGGCCCACCCAACAGTAGCACATGTTTAGTGGTATCTGGTGGGGATCCCAATCTCTGCCAGCTGATGGTAACGAAAACGCTGCTCTCCATGATGGCACCTGCACATTCTCAGTTTTTAGTGCATGCTTGATACAGACTGCCAAGGTGGAAAGAAGTGTTATCCCACCAACTGAGATATTTTTTTTGGTGGTGGGGAGAATACTTGGTGTCCACCCACTTCTTGCCTAGGCCCACCCAAAATCTGTTGTTTGGCTACGCCCCTGGCTACTCTGCTCCTCTACATAGGCTCAGAACACAAAGGGGAAAGTAAATGGGGAGGGGGGGGGGGGGGGGAGACGCTTGCTTGAAGGACAAGGCAGTCCTACATGGGATGCTTTCCTTCTGCTCCACACTAAATTACTGGTTCCATATAACCTGGAATGAACCTTATGATCATCTCAATCTGCTCTTTTACACCTCCCCCTACCCTCCCACCTACAACCAGTATCACAGAAGGAACTGCTTTTAGCTATGCAGGTCCCAAATTCTGGAATGCCCTCCATTGGCTCTCATATTAGAAACCACATATCAAATATTTAAGACACATGTGAAGACATGGTTCTTTCAACAGGCCTTTCCCCCTCACACCCTCCCCTAAAGATCTTGTCCTCCTATGCCATTCTGTAATTGTTCCTCTCTTGGCTTCTCTCTTTTCTCCCCTTTACTTGAGCTTGTCAGCGCCTTGCTTTTGTTATTATAAATAGCTTTGCTGCACCTTGAGTACAATAGGAAGTATACCATGCCACTGTAAGTAAATAAACAACATTTCTCAATAGTCAAAAGAGAATGCATTTGGAAATGCTCAAAACCTTGAGGATACCCCCCCCCCCCCCCAATGAAGTTTGAAGGTGGAGTGGTAGGGAAGGATGTCATTGATACACACTGGCCAACTGAAACCTGATGTAAATCTTTGCGCCTAAATTAGGCACAGATATGTCTTTAACTGCGTGCAAATTCCAGGAGTGTCCCTGACCCACATATGCCCCTCCCATGGTCATGCCCATTTTCATATACACATGTAAAAATTTACGTGCACATCTTTATAGAATACCGACCATAAAGATGCGTGCGTCTAATTATTGCCTAGTGCTGATAATTGAATATTAGCACCCAATTATCAGGGCCAATTGGTTCATTGAGGGTCCCTTTTACGAAGCTGTGGTAAACGGGGGCCTGCCCTGGTGTCGTGGTTTTGAAGTGCATGAGGCCCCCTTTTACAGCACTGGGTAAAAGGCAGGTCTTTGTTTTTTTCAGGAAATGGCTATGTGGTAAGTGAAGCATTTGCCACATGGCCATTTCGGGGGGGGGGGGGGGGGGGGGGAGGAGCACTTACCACCATTCACTGAGATGGCAGTAAGGGCTCCCACACTAACTGGGCAGCACACGGAACTTCCCGATTACTGTCTGGTACATAACACGCTACAAAAATAAAAATATTTTTGTAGCGCCGGATAAGACTTGCACTGGGGGTGGGAACAACTGCCAGGCTGCTGTTGTAGTCCAGTGGTACTTCCCTTTTAGTGAGCGGTAAGCCCACATTGGGCTTACCGCCGCTTTGTAATAGGGCCCCTGAGCAATTAAACTGCATGTACAAATTTGGCATGCACCCAAATATATCTGTGCACTTTTTAGTAACATATATAGAATTAGGGGATTAATGTCATTTTCAATTTCCAGACTCTCATTAGCATACACTGTGCACATGTATTTAATGGCTACCAAGTTCCACTCTCAAGCAAACTGCACATCCAAGGGCTGCAGAACAATTTGAGTGTTTGTATAAACTTTTATCTCAGATCTCAGTGAAAATAGTTTTTAGAGTGGTAGTTTTATCCTATTCTTTAGGGCTTCCATTTCAATCGAAACTGATCTCTGTTAGTATATACAGTGCTAATTATGAGCTTTGATCCATAACTAGGATTTTTTTTCCTAATACATATCCTCTTCCAAACTCAGCCTACTTACCTTATCAGCAATCAAAGACTACAAGTCATGATTTCCTCAATAATTTGGGTAACGTGGAACTGAAGGCTAGCTATTACATACTGTCAGTAAATGACAGTTAGGCCTATTCATTCCAGGAGTTGCAAATACTGACTCAGCAGCATACACAGCCATCCCAGGACTGGGGGGACGGGACATATTTATTCAAATGCTTACAGTCATCTCGAGCAGACTGAAAACTGCTGCCTCTCTTTAATGAAGCTGTTTGACCAAGTCGGCTCTTTGGAGAACGACGTCCATCGTTGTCTAAGTCAAGCATTGGGCTGTGAAGGATTGGATTACCTGGGGAGGGAAGTAGAACTGATATAAATAACGTGCTATTTTGAATGAGCTACTTTCCCTAAAACACTGCAAAACTGCTGTCATACAACTAAAGTATACTATCAGGCTCATTTTCGAAAGAGAAGGACCCCCATCTTTCGACACAAATTGGAAGATGGGCATCCTTCTCACAGGGTCGTCCAAATTGGTATAATCGAAAGCCGATTTTGGGTGTCCCCAACTGCTTTCCATCGCAGGGACGGCCAAAGTTCAAGGGGGCGTATCAGAGGCGTAGCAAAGGCAGGACTTGGCCATGCCTAACACATGGACGTCCCTGATGAGCACTTGGACGACTTTACCTGGTCCTGTTTTTCTTACGACCAAGCCACAAAAAGGTGCCCCGAACTGACCAGATGACCACCAGAGAGAATCGCGGATGACCTCCTCTTACGCCCCCAGTGGTCACTAACCCCCTCCCACCCTCAAAAATTATCTTTCAAAATATTTTTTGCCAGCCTCAGATGTCATACTCAGGTCCGTGACAGCAGTATGCAGGTCCCTGGAACAGTTTTAGTGGGTGCAGTGCACTTCAGGTAGGCAGACCCAGGCTCACCCCCCACCCCTACTTCTTACTTTTGTGGAGGAAACAGTGAGGCCTCCAAAACCCACAAAAAACCCACTGTACCCACATATAGGTGCCCCCCTTCACCTGTAAGGGCTATGGTAGTGTTGTACAGTTTTGGGTAGTGGGTTTTGGGGGGCTCAGCACACAAGGTAAGGGAGCTATGTTCCTGGGAGCAATTTATGAAGTCCACTGCAGTGCCCCCTAGGGTGCCCGCTTGGTGTCCTGGCATGTCAGAGGGACCAGTGCACTAGAAATGCTGGCTCCTCCCACGATCAAAGGGTTTGCATTTGGTCGTTTCCAAGATGGGCATCCTTGGTTCCCATTATCGCCGAAAATCAGAAACGACCAAGTCTAGGGACGACCATCTCTAAGGACGACCTAAATTTCAAGATTTGGGTGTCCCCGACAGTATTATCGAAACAAAAGATGGACATCCATCTTTTTCGATAATACAGGTTTCCCCGCCCCTCCATCGGGACGTTTTGCGAGGTCGTCCCCAACAAAACTTGGGCGTCCCTTTCGATTATGCCCCTCTATATGGAACACATTTTACTGAAAGAAGTGCAACAGTGCTGTATTTTTAACTAACCAAACAATATTTCTTACAGTTGCTCATAACAAATATTGATTTAACTACCATACACATTTTGAGTTAAGCATTTCTATCCTTCAGCTGAGTAATAAAAGTATTGCTATCAATAAACCCTACTAGGAAGGTAATTTTACAAAGACATTTTTGCACATATATTTTTGTGTTATGCAGGTGCAGGCACATTTGAGAGCGAGTTTTGGGCAGAACTGTCATTTATATGCTTTATAAAAGATAACAAAAGGTTCACAGCTTTATCATATCACAGGGGTGATATGATACAGACGTTCAAATATTTGAAAGGTATTAATCCGCAAACAAATCTTTTCCGGAGATGGGAAGGCGGTAGAACGAGAGGACATGAAATGAGATTGAAGGGGGGCAGACTCAGGAAAGATGTCAGGAAGTATTTTTTCACAGGGAGGGTGGTGGATGCTTGGAATGCCCTCCCGCGGGAGGTGGTGAAGATGAAAACGGTAACGGAATTCAAACATGCGTGGGATATGCATAAAGGAATCCTGTGCAGAAGGAATGGATCCTCAGAAGCTTAGCCAAAATTGGGTGGCGGAGCAGGTGGGGGGAAGAGGGGTTGGTGGTTGGGAGGCGAGGATAGTGGAGGGCAGACTTATACGGTCTGTGCCAGAGCCGGTGATGGGAGGCGGGACTGGTGCTTGGGAGGCGGGAAATACTGATGGGCAGACTTCTACGGTCTGTGCCCTGAATAAGGCAGGTACAAATCAAGGTAAGGTATACACATATGAGTTTGTCTTGTTGGGCAGACTGGATGGACCGTGCAGGTCTTTTTCTGCCGTCATCTACTATGTTACTATGCATATTTCTGCAGGATTTGAGCTGGCTTTTATAAAGACACATAGGAACCCAAATGTCTTTCTAAAAGATTAGAAATAGGCACCTTCTTGTTCCCTCAGTCTAGGCAACCTGTTATAACATTATATGCATTAAACCTGCATCACAATTTAAAACACCATTTATTATCCAAGTAATTGTTATGGCTAGGGGATTTATAGGATCATTACCAAAATTTCAACAGATACAAGTTAGAAAAATTATACCTTATGAGCCATATTAGTTTTAATGAGTTGTAAATATCCAGATGGAAATGTTAAAATAGGCAGGTATAAAAGTAGGAAATAACATTCTACTTCTCAGCTTATATCAAGATTTCTAAAAAATATTTTAAAAACATTATCTCTTTTGACCACTACACTCTAAATACAAACTTGATTTTTCTGATAAAAATCATAGGCCCAATATTCAAATAGCAGTCCTATCTTTGCCTGGTTAGCTATGTAGGAACAGAACTGAATATCAACCATAACCACCACCTGGGCACTGCCAAAGACCTGGATATTCAGCACAAGTGCATGGACAGTGCGCGACAGTGAAAATCTGGCTCTATGGCGACAGTCAGCACTTAAAGAAATGCTGGCTGCTGCCAACCTGTTTCACCTCCAAACATATATACAGTAAAGAGTATTTCACAAGTCTGCCAGCAGAGGGATCTCTTCTCCCAAGACCACAAAGACAGCTCAGCTACATAAATCACTGAGATGTTGATTCACCAAAGCAAAGTAATCTGTACTAATAGATTCCTCTCATCCTTGGCCAAGCAGGCTTACACACATCCCTATGGAGTGGATCAGCAGCCTAATGGTTGGATGAGTGAGTTGAAAACCAGAGAAGTCCAGTTCAAATCCCACTGACACTCCTTAGGATTTTGGTCCAAGTCACTAAACTCTCATGGAGGCTGGTATTATGCATTTTGGTTTCTTAATTTTAGTCTGTGCAAAAAGTTTTTACTGCATGCTAAAATTAGTATGGATTAAACAAAAAAGCACAACCTAAAAACTACAGCACATGCTGTTTTGTGTTAGCACATGCTATTTCATTTGTTGTCCGCTAATTTATTTGAATATACTTTTAAAAGAAATAGTACATGCTAAAATACAGTGGTACAAAATGGAATAAAGGATACCAGAATGAGACAAACCTTTCTGAAACTGAAAGGAAAACCAAAAATAGAACAAAACAAAATTGAAGTTTTCTGTCTGCATGCCCCTAATGGAAGGGTATCACTGGAAATTATTGGGATTTTGCCAATGCTGTTCAATGCATATAACTAGTTTAAAGCAAGGGGGTTAGATGAGGGATTTATAATTTAACTCACACACTGAGAAGATCTATCCTCTCTGTGCATGGGTAACTCCCACTGAATGGGTAGGTGCCCACGAAGATGCATGATAAGTGACATTAGGCAAGTCTTTACAGTGCCTTCTTTGGACATTTTATTAAACAATAAGTGCGGTTGTTTTGGAAGGAGAATGGAAACAGATGAGGAGCATTCATCAGCAACTGTTGCACACAGGCATGATAGAGGTAGCTCTGAATAGCTTTGGCACTGTCTGGAATTTTGCACATATGGATTGTGAACTGCACCAAGGAAACAGCTCTGTAGAGGAATCCAAGTGATACCATGCTTACATGCCTCTACACTTAATGAAGGAGCGAAAAAAGTCACCTTTCCATTCAGGCTTTACCAGGTGCTCTGAAGTAGATTTAGCTTTTCTCTGTTTAGAAATGGTCATGCGATGCTCTTGGGCAGAAGGAGTGTGGAGATTACCATTCCTAGAGGTTCAAGGCTGCTCAATGGAAAATTCTTGACTTGTATGTGCAGGGATTACTCACAACTGTGCAAAGCTAACTCTGTTTGACTTTTCTCTTGCAGAGGACACTTTTCTGCCTCTGAATGCTCACAAAGTCAATTTAGACCACCACTTTTTTTCTTGGACACATTTGAGTACAATGCTTGCAATATTCTTGAGATGGTCAGGATCAACACTTAGAATGAGAAAGTTCTAATAAGGACAAAACCCTGACTTTTCTTGAGAAGGAAAAGGTGAAATACAATGCCAGAATAAGGCAAATTATCTTTATAAAGAGGGAGGATTCTTTTCTGTTCACCGAGCAGAAGAAAAGAAATTGGGAACTAGTAGGAAGGGCTGTGCAGGCTCAAAACTTGGAACGTGATTTCTGGGCAGTGGAACAGCTGTTCTGTTAGATGACATCACCACTTTTGTTCTTGCTGACAGAAAACTGAGAGTACCTCCTCTTAACTGATGTAATTATTTATATAACACAGGCAGTTCTTCAGAATAATCTTGTATATAAACTCAGTTAGGATATCTTTACTGATATCATATGGCTACAACAATGCATTTCAGACTCCTAATGAAACATTAACATGAAAGATATGTTCATCAGTATAAGAAACAGTGCAAAAGAATCTGCTCTTTTTCCATGGGAAACCACATCTGTGGTACCAGGAAAAGAAAGTTTTACAAAAATGTATTTCTTAATTGGTTGTACAGCATTACTAGCAAGTAGAACACAGCAGTGGGGAGCAGCAACAGCACATATACCCTGAGAACTAAAACATCTGCAATACATTAGGAGAGGTCTACAGGAGTGCTGTATCTTGCTCTGAATTAGCCAGAAGATAGCGCTTCAGTATCATGAATTGTGTCTTAAATACTGAAAACTAAAACACATTCCAATCTGATTCCCACTGGTTAATTTCCCTGCAATGCAAGTCATCCTCTAAGATCAAAATGCCTTGTTACTTACTATATGACTAATTTTGTTTTAATCCACTCCATGTTACAATTAGCACCCATAAGTGGTCCTGTGCTAACAACAGATCACGGTTAGCACCTGTTAACTGCTGCACACTCTCCACGCCCATTCTCCACCCATGCCATATATTTATAAGTGGCTCTTCTTAAATCATTATTATTGCTTGCATGCAGATTTATGTGTAAACCTTCTACTTACATGCACGAAGAGCATATACATTCTAAAATTACCTAAACTAGTATAATTATACACTGCAATTTAATCCCTGCAAAAACAAATTTCTAGGAGGAGAAAATGTAAATTAGTTAACTGCTAAATCTATCAATTTTACTTTTTTACGGCCTGGCAGTTTCTTCTCGTTCCTTTAGACTTGAAGCACAAGCAGAATCTGCCCACTAGGTCTCTGATGCTATGTGCTTCCATTCATAGTTGGGCTAGATTTGGATATGTATTTAAGCTTGTTAGGTGTCTGGGGAGATAAAATAGAAGTGAAGACAAATGGGGGCATCTGAAGTCTGGCATTTATTGTTTCTATCTAATTGTTGTACATAAGCTATCATCACTTTGGTAGCTTTTGTATTATTGTCTTTTATTTGTTTTATTAACTATTCTTCTGTACCTTGAATTGAACCAGTCTAGAATTAGTAAAAGTAGACTATAGATGACACATGTAAATTAAATTACACTTTATTCCTCTGCTCTCCTTCTATTATAAACAGTCATCAAAGCAACAGCATTTGAAGGGAGGGGGAAGAAAAGGTCAGTTTGAAGTAGAGAGGGTGGGCACAAACTGTCATGCTCTTCAGAACCAAATGTACTTTCATGATGAACTCTATCCTTAGAGTGGTGAGGGATTCTCGAAACAAACCTCTCCCCACTTCCTTTCCTTAATCCCTACCCTCGGGGAAACTTTCCCCACATAATCCCCTAATTGTTTCTTGTTACATCGCTAGGATTCTTTGCCAGCCTTCAGGCTGCAAGTATCAGCAGCCCATTTGGGGCTCAAGTTGAATCCAATATTTATTTTTAGGCCATAGGCTGATCAACAATATAAGGTAGTGGTGACGAAAGCAGGCAGGGGTATAGGGAAAGAACTAACACAGCAACACTTCCCTTTATACAGGCCTGAGGGTTCAATGAGCAGAACAGGTAGCCAAAAATCTTAGGCATTGGATACCTAAATTTGGGAACTGCCACCCAATGGAAAAGATGCTGCCAGGCTAGGTCTTGGGAGTGGGAACCATGGTAGCTGCTTCTGGTGGAGCTGGGAAAACTAAGTTACTTCAGTTACTGTTGACAGGGACCAAGCCATGGCTGCTGGGCCATAAATAAGAAGCATGTCTGGAAGGAGACTGGGTGAAGACTGATGGGAGGGAACACATAAATAGGGAGAAAGTGAAAATAGAGATAAAAAATAAATAAGAAAAAGGACATAAACAAACAAACAAACAAAAAAAAGATTAAAAAATAATATAATTTTTGCCAGGAAAAAAAAGCACAAAAAATCCCCAAACAAAACCACATTTCTTTGCCTTCTAAACATTTGGGGGATAATACCAGGTTTTCTAAATATTTTTCTAACCCAGAGCAGAGGCACAGATTTTTGCATGCCGCTGTCACTAGAAAACTAAAAAGAACCACACGTGTTTTCTAAAAAACACTTAAAATTTTGATTTTGATGATCTGTGTACTTTTCTGTCACACATACATAAAATTATATATATATATATATATATATACACACACACCCACACAAAATATACTAGATGACAAGCAAATATCTTTATATTTTGTTCTGGTAAGATGGTTTATCATGTTTATTCTCCTTTCTCATCTGTGAATTGTCTGGTACTAAGTTTTCTCACAGCCCACAAAGATGAGAGAAAATACTGATCTCTAGCCTCCGGACTCTCTTGAAGGCGGCAAACTTCCTTACCGCCTTAAACACCTTTGAACAGTTTTTCCTGCGCACAGCAGGCCCTTGTTCTGTGCTGCAGCCTGACCACCCACTGCTGCTTGTTGACCGAAGACTATGCCTGGAGCTGAAACTGATATTACGAGAATACAGGATTCAAGCTGGAGACAAGAAAACAAGGCAGCATGATAAAGTTTTCTATAATGTAAGCTATGTCAGCAGACAAAAAGATTTTCTCTTTGGACTGCATTTAGACCCGCCAAGGACAGGAAAATGCTCAGCAACATGGCAATGAGTTCCAGTTAAATAATATGGAAGAGGAAAAAAAAAATTCATGTTAACAACTGTAATACAGTTTATATTATAGTTTAACGTGTTTGCTAAGCTGCAAGCGTATATGGTTTGTGGCAAAACACTGGGTAAGCATCTGGATCAAATACTCTCAACGTACTTTAAGGTGCTCTTTTACTAAGGTGCACTGAAAAATGGCCTGCGCTAGAATAGATGCGTGTATTGGATGTGCGCAGGTCCAATATTCAGTGCGCCTGCAAAAAAGGCCTTTTTTGTCAAAAACGGACGTGTGGCAAAATAAAAATCAGCGTGCGCCCATTTTGGACTAGACCTTACCGTCACCCACTGACTTAGTGGTAAGGTCTCATGTGTTAACCAGGCGGTAATCGTCAGCGCGCATACACTGCCAATTACTGCCCGGTTAGCACCACGCATTAGAAAATAGAAATTATTTTCTGCCACTTGTTTTAGATGCACGTCAAAATTAGAATTACTGACCGGGGCATGCATTGTATACGTGTAGGAACCGACGCGTCTTAGTAAAAGGCCTCTAAGTTTCTTAATAAATAATGTTTTTCAACCTTGCGATACCAGCAAAGGTAGCTTCATTATTATAATTCATTTTTTATGGTAAGACTTTTTGGCCAATGTAGTATGTTGATACACATTGAGCTTTATTACTCAACTTGTTATTTTCAAAGGACAGATTTCCACTGTTGTGCATCAAGCTTTTTAGCCGTTTTTTCTGCAATCATATAAAAAAAATCTAATCGTTGAGTTTTGTTAACTTCAAGATCTCTCTCAACTAGTATGACACATTTACACAATCACTTCTGAGCAGCATTTACATGCGGTGTAACTTTTGACACTTTTTAACAGTCTTTCTAAAGACACTCATTCACACTTTAGCCTTTGAAGTTTGGCTTTAGTGTACTATTTACCATGGATGACAAAAACACTAGTGATTGTCAAATACATCCATCAAAGACCCTAATTCACACTTCAGCCTTTGAAGACATACTTTAGCGTGCCATTCACCAGTGAAGACAAAAATGCTACCGATTGTTAAAGATATCAAAGACTCCTGAAGAAGGCACGTTTTATGCATGGTATCGTGTTGAGTCATTTTCAATAAAAATATATATTGATGCGTCCTTGGTCTGTTTTGAAGAGCCAGATCCATTTCCCACTCTTCATCTTGCTGTGTGTTTCTCCATGGGACTCTGGTGTTTTTTCTACTCTTGTGGTTCTCTTGCAATTTGCTGGAAGTGGCGAGGACAGATCAGGATAAAGTTTGACTTTATCTTGTTGGGCAGACTGGATGGACCGTGCAGGGTCTTTATCTGTCATCATCTATTATGTTACTATGTAAGCTTTCTGTTGTAATTCAGACGCCAATAAAAGGTGACCCAGAGTTTGCTACAAATCCTTGTAGACAGGAAGACTTAAGAGGGAATTCATCAAGCAGTATAAAGGTGTTATGTTGTACTGGCCCTTAACATGACTTAAATACAGCCGCAGTATTTTATGTCAAGCTGCCTTAGGGCCTTAAGTTACATTATTTGGCCTTTAACGCGACTTAAACGGCTCCAACGTGGCTTGACATAATATACTGCGGCTCTACTTCAGTTGCTGCAGGTTAGGCAATAATGAGATGCAAAATACCGTATTTTTCGGACTATAAGACGCACCGGACCATAAGACGCACCTAGGTTTTAGAGGAGGGAAATAGGAAAAAAAATTTTCCTCTTTCCCTCCTCTAAAACCTAGGTGCTCCGGTGCGTCTTGTCCGGGTTTTGGACCTCCGTCCCGTACTTACAGGATTCCATGTTCCCTGGTGGTCTAGTGACGTCGGGGCAGGAAAGAGCCCCCTCTTTCCTGCCCATCGCGCTGCTCTCCGTGCTTCTCAATGCTTTCTGACGGTCTCGGCGAGATTCAAAATGGCCGCCGAGAATCTCGGCGGCCATTTTGAATATCGCCGAGACCATCAGAAAGCATTGAGAAGCACGGAGAGCAGCGCGATGGGCAGGAAAGAGGGGGCTCTTTCCTGCCCCGACGTCACTAGACCACCAGGGAACATGGAATCCTGTAAGTACGGAACGGAGGTCCAAAAACGCTACCTTCGGACTATAAGACGCACCCCCCATTTTCCTCCCAAATTTTGGGGGAAAAAAGTGCGTCTTATAGTCCGAAAAATACGGTATGCATATACGTATGTTGCATCTCAGTACTATGTAACTACCCTAATAAGGCTTGTGGTGATACACAACTTAAGTTAGGGCCTCAAAATCACAATAAAATAACCCTTGCTTTTTACTGGGGTTATTTCACTGCCTGAGGGCATCGGGCTGCAAAGCCAAAGCCCAGTACTTCAGGCCCGGCAGAGCCGGCTTTCCTGCACCCACTTCCAGAACCCCTGGGCCTCAAGTCCCCCCTTCTGCCACGCCAAGCCCCCCTACCAAAGATCCCACTTTCAGTCTCATGCCCCCCTCTGAAGACTCTCCCCCATCCCCAAAAAGAGCTACCTTTACCAGCAGTAGTGGTCTTGGGGGGGAGGGGTTGGGCAGGAGAAAGGCCCTCACACTTCTGCCCACTCTGGTACATTTATTTATTTGGATTTATTTACCGCTTTTTTGAAGGAAATTCACGCAAGGCAGTGTACAGTAAAAATAAATCAAATTACATTAGTAAAAATATTCAAATAACAATACAAAGTATGGCATAGTATACTACTTACAATGTCAACACAATACGTAATAGAACATTTTAATTGAAAGTAAGGGTATAAGCAAAGATGGAAAATATATAGGTAAGAGAGTAATTTTTCAGAGCGTGTAGCAGTGATAATACTTAAACTGACAATTACTTGTAATTAGAAGTTTTCAGATTGTTGTGACTCCTGAGACAGGCAGTTGTGCCGAAACATGGCACTGTGTCAAGTCGTTCCTCTGAACTCTCAATGTCTTTGGGGATTTGTTTTATGCAGACTTGTTGGTCTACATTTTATCTATTTTTTTACTGCAAGAAAAATGTGACCGGGTCCCCCGGGCGGTTAGGCGGCTTAGATCCCAAAGCCCTATGCACGTGCTCAGAATCAATAGGGGGCAATTTCACTGTTGGATCTACGGCCAGGTGGAAATACTGGCAGATGGACTGCATAAGCACCCCAGTGGATTGCTCCTCTTGGGCTTCAGAAACACCATGGGCTCTCAGATTGTTGCGGCGTGCTCGGTTCTCGCCATCCTCAATCTTTTTTTTTTTTATTTTTTTTTATTTTTAATTTATTTATTTATAAGTTTCACATAATTACAAGATATACTTGTTTAAGATAACTCGGAATTGAAAAATCATTCAAAAGAAATCACAATAATATTTCACATATCCTTAGAAACAATATTTTCCTATCTTAGACCACAAATAAGGGGGAGTTAAAGAACTTGAGGAGACAAAATCAAATTATTTCCCTTATTTAGGTAATAGGACCTAGACCGCCCCACGGGTTCTCAATACTTCATTGTTCCCCTTAGTCCAAGAGGTCACTTGACAATCTTCTTTGTTTCAACAAAACTTTTCAATTGTTCAGGTTCAAAAAAAATGTACTTATTATCCAAATATTTAATTTGACATTTACATGGATATGCTAGCAAAAAGCTAGCCCCCAGAGCTTTAACTTCATCTCTCAATAAGAGGAACTCCCGTCTTTTTTCCTGGGTAATTTTAGTGACATCTGGGTAAATCCACAAGCGAGATCCCAAAAAAGTTTTTTGAGCATTTTTGAAATACAGTTTCATAATTGTATTTAGGTCTTGTTCGAAGACCAAAGAAACAAGTAAAGTTGAACGAGTATAAACTGCAGGTAATGAATTTTCCAGAAAAGCCGTTAAGTTTTGTAATCCTTCAGCTTGGATTCCGTGTTCTTCTGATTTTCTCCCTTGTTCCTCCATTTTTTTTTTTGGTATTGGAAGGTAATATATTTTATTTATAGGAGGAATCATCTCAGAGGAACAACCGAGAACCTCAGTAAGATATTTTTTGAATAGTTCCAAACCACTCAGTTCAACCATTTTGGGGAAATTTAAAACTCTCAGGTTAAGTCTCCTATTATAGTTCTCCAATTGATTTATTTTGCTATGAATAAAAGTTTTATCTTTTACCAGAGAGAGTGTTGTATTTTTTATAGTAGAAATCTCTTGTTGAAATACTTCATTCTGTATAGCAGTATCTTGCTTGATTTTTTCAAATGAGGTTTGCAAAGAGTCTACTTTAATCACTAAAGAAGCTGTATCAGCAGCTGCCTTTAGAACTGTTTGATTTAAAGTTTTTAACATTGCCCATATGGCCTCAAGGGTTACCTCCGTGTGAGCTACATGCTCTTGTTGTTGAAAATCCCTCCCGTTCACTGCCTCAGCAGCGCCAGCCGCCGAATAGTCCACAACGTCAACTTCGGACGTTGTTGGAGAATCCACCGCTTCTCGGTAGTGCGCGGGACACGGGGGAGGGGAAATATCCGGTGAGGATAGAGTGATGGCATCGTGTTCCAGGGAAGGCGTCGCTCCTCCGACCCCCTCCACAGCAGAACTCCTCACCGCTGTAGCCCGTGGCGTGCTTGTAGCGAAAGCGTCGAGGGTCGACTGGACCGATCGGGTGGTCGTCGCTGCGGGTGGTAAGCTCTTGACCACCCCTTTCCTTTTAGTATGGGGCATTTTAAACGAAGAAATCTTGTTTCAGAAGTCAAAAAGGAAAGGTCCAGGGAGACTCGGCGAACGCTAACAAGCTGCGTCCGCCATCTTGAAACTCCCCCCTCGCCATCCTCAATCTTGAGGAGGATCCTTCTGTTTCATTTCCAGGGTAGTGCATCCATGTCGCCCTCATGGTCTATGATTCGCTTCTCAAAATTGTTGAGCGGTTGGCCCATATCCTCAACTGTTCACATCTTTATGAGGTTCATAAGTACATAAGTACATAAGTAGTGCCATACTGGGAAAGACCAAAGGTCCATCTAGCCCAGCATCCTGTCACCGACAGTGGCCAATCCAGGTCAAGGGCACCTGGCACGCTCCCCAAACGTAAAAACATTCCAGACAAGTTGTACCTAAAAATGAGGAATTTTTCCAGTCCATTTAATAGCGGTCTATGGACTTGTCCTTTAGGAATCTATCTAACCCCTTTTTAAACTCCGTCAAGCTAACCGCCCGTACCACGTTCTCCGGCAATGAATTCCAGAGTCTAATTACACGTTGGGTGAAGAAAAATTTTCTCCGATTCGTTTTAAATTTACCACACTGTAGCTTCAACTCATGCCCTCTAGTCCTAGTATTTTTGGATAGCGTGAACAGTCGCTTCACATCCACCCGATCCATTCCACTCATTATTTTATACACTTCTATCATATCTCCCCTCAGCCGTCTCTTCTCCAAGCTGAAAAGCCCTAGCCTTCTCAGCCTCTCTTCATAGGAAAGTCGTCCCATCCCCACTATCATTTTCGTCGCCCTTCGCTGTACCTTTTCCAATTCTACTATATCTTTTTTGAGATACGGAGACCAGTACTGAACACAATACTCCAGGTGCGGTCGCACCATGGAGCGATACAACGGCATTATAACATCCGCACACCTGGACTCCATACCCTTCTTAATAACACCCAACATTCTATTCGCTTTCCTAGCCGCAGCAGCACACTGAGCAGAAGGTTTCAGCGTATCATCGACGACGACACCCAGATCCCTTTCTTGATCCGTAACTCCTAACGCGGAACCTTGCAAGACGTAGCTATAATTCGGGTTCCTCTTACCCACATGCATCACTTTGCACTTGTCAACATTGAACTTCATCTGCCACTTGCACGCCCATTCTCCCAGTCTCGCAAGGTCCTCCTGTAATCGTTCACATTCCTCCTGCGACTTGACGACCCTGAATAATTTTGTGTCATCGGCGAATTTAATTACCTCACTAGTTATTCCCATCTCTAGGTCATTTATAAATACATTAAAAAGCAACGGACCCAGCACAGACCCCTGCGGGACCCCACTAACTACCCTCCTCCACTGAGAATACTGGCCACGCAATCCTACTCTCTGCTTCCTATCTTTCAACCAGTTCTTAATCCATAATAATACCCTACCTCCGATTCCATGACTCTGCAATTTCTTCAGGAGTCTTTCGTGCGGCACTTTGTCAAACGCCTTCTGAAAATCCAGATATACAATATCAACCGGCTCCCCATTGTCCACATGTTTGCTTACCCCCTCAAAAAAATGCATTAGATTGGTGAGGCAAGACTTCCCTTCACTAAATCCGTGCTGACTTTGTCTCATCAGTCCATGTTTTTGTATATGCTCTGCAATTTTATTCTTAATAATAGCCTCCACCATCTTGCCCGGCACCGACGTCAGACTCACCGGTCTATAATTTCCCGGATCTCCTCTGGAACCCTTCTTAAAAATCGGAGTAACATTGGCTACCCTCCAGTCTTCCGGTATTACACTCGATTTTAGGGACAGATTGCATATTTCTAACAGTAGCTCCGCAAGTTCATTTTTTAGTTCTATTAATACTCTGGGATGAATACCATCAGGTCCCGGTGATTTACTACTCTTCAGCTTGCTGAACTGACCCATTACATCCTCCAAGGTTACAGAGAATTTGTTTAGTTTCTCCGATTCCCCCGCTTCAAATATTCTTTCCGGCACCGGTGTCCCCCCCAAATCCTCCTCGGTGAAGACCGAAGCAAAGAATTCGTTTAATTTCTCCGCTACGGCTTTGTCCTCCTTGATCGCCCCTTTAACACCATTTTCGTCCAGCGGCCCAACCGACTCTTTGGCCGGTTTCCTGCTTTTAATGTATCTAAAAAAGTTTTTACTATGTATTTTTGCTTCCAACGCTAATTTCTTCTCAAAGTCCTTTTTTGCCCTCCTTATCTCCGCTTTGCATTTGGCTTGGCATTCCTTATGATCTATCCTGTTACTTTCAGTTGGTTCTCTTCTCCACTTTCTGAAGGATTGTTTTTTGGCTCTAATGATTTCCTTTATCTTACTGTTTAGCCACGCCGGCTGACGTTTAGTCTTTTTTCCCTTTTTTCTAATACGTGGAATATATTTGTCCTGAACCTCCAGGATGGCGTTTTTAAACAGCATCCACGCCTGATGCAAGTTTTTTACTCTGCGAGCTGCTCCTTTCAGTCTTTTTTTCACCATTTTTCTCATTTTGTCGTAATCACCTTTTCTATAGTTAAACGCTAGCGTACTTGATTTCCTAGTTTCACTTCCTTCAATGCCAATATCAAAACCGATCATATTATGATCACTGTTATCAAGCGGCCCTCGTATCGTTACCCCCTGCACTAGATCATGCTGCATGTACACAATCACGGACTTTGGGTACGCTATTCACGTGCAGAACTCAGTCCAACTTGCTGGTCTAGTGTCCCGATCAGTGCCCGCCTCATCGCCGAGGAGTTCCACCTCACTCTCGGGTTCCTTGGGCGGAGGCACCATCTTGCCATGCGTCTAATCTACTGACTCCGATGGCTGGTAGGCGAATGCCTTTTCTGCTCACCACCATCCTGGAGGGTATCTCAAATAGACAAAATAAGGTCAGAAACCCTGCAAAAGTTGGCTTAGAAGAAAAGGGTATGGAGGAGCTCAACAGTTAAGCTGCCATCTCTCTGGTGATGTCGCTGTAATTTTATTCTTTATAATAGTTTCCGCTATTTTGCCCAGCACTGGAGTTAGGCTTACTGGTCTGTAATTTCCCAGATCACCCCTGGAATCCTTTTTAAAAATTGGCGTTACATTGGCCACCCTCCACTCTTCAGATATCTGGCCAATTTTAATGACAGGTTACAGATCATTAACAGCAGATCAGCAATTTCATGTCTGAGTTCTTTCAATACCCTGGGGTGTACACCATTCAGACCAGGTGATTTATCACTCTTTAATTTGCCAATCTGGCTCAGTACATCTTCTAGGTTCACCAAGATTTCTTTCAGTTCCTTCACATCGTCACCCTTGAAAACCATTTCTGGTAGAGGTAGATCTCAAACATCTTCTTCCATAAAAACTGAAGCAAATAATTCACTCAATCTCTCCGCTAAGGCCTTGTCCTCCCTGAGTGCCCCTTTCGCTCCTTCATCATCTAATGGTCCCATGGATTCCCTCACAGACTTTTTGCTTCTGATGTTCCTGAAAAAGGTGTTACTATGAGGTTTTGTCTCAGTGGCAAGTTTTTCTTCATATTCTTTTTTAGACTTCAGTGTTTTGCATCTAGCTTGACAGTGCTTATATGTTGCTTCTTATTTTCTTCATTCTGATCCTTTTTTCCATTCTCTTGCCTCTAACAGCCTCTTTCACTTCACCTTTTAACCATGCTCTTCTTTCCACCTTTGTTAATACTGTAATACAACTGGCTTGGGCTTCCATAATGGTATTTTTAAAGAACGTACATGCCTTATTTAAAGTCCTAACCTCTGCAGCCGATGCTTTTAGCTTCTTTTTAACCATTTTCCTCATTTTGTCATAGTCACCCTTTCGAAAATTAAATGTTTCTACAGTAGGGGGCCCCTTTATTAAGAAGCGTAGGCGCCTATGTGCGTCAATTTGGAGTTACCGCCCGGCTACCGTGTGGCCCTTGCATTAATTTCATTTTTGACGCGTGTCCACTACGTGCACCGAAAAATAATTTTTATTTTCTGGCATGTGGCAGAAAACGGGCGGTAATCGTCATTCTACGCGTGTAGATGATTACTGCATGGTTAACGTGTGAGACTTTACCACTAAGTCAATGGCTAGCGGTAAGGTCTCAGACCCAAAACGGACATGCGTCAATTTGTATTTTGCCGCACATCCATTTTCAGCAAAAATTTAAAAAGGGCCTTTTTTACAGGCGCACTGAAAAATGGATCTGAGCGCCTAAAGCACGCGCCTACACTAGCGCAGCCCATTTTTTGGCGCACCTTAGTAAAAGGGCCCCTAGATTTCCTTTGTGATTTCACTCCAGAGATCAGCTCTAATTTGACCATATTATGATCACTGTTTCCCAGTGGATCCAACATCATTACCTCTTGTACCATGCCCTATATTCCACTATGGACTAGATCTAAAATAGTTCCTCCTCTTGTTGGTTCTTGGACCAGTTGCTCCAAGAAGTAGTCATTATTACATCTAGGAATTTTAACTCAGTAGCACTTCCTGATGTAACATTTATCCAGTCATTATTGGGATAACTGAAATCAGAATATCCAATAACAAAGTATCTAATAATCGCATAGGTTAGATTACCATCAGACACCCACAAAAATAACTGGAGAAAAGAAGTCCTCAGAATGCTGAACCTCAGTCCCATAAGGACACACTTAATCAGCCAAACATTATAGGTCTAAAAAAACCCCAAATAAAACCTCCACTTCAACATGTTATTGTATAGTCTTCTATGGTAAAATACAAAACCCAAGGAATTCCAAGGAACAGTTCAATATATCACAGTCACTAGGATATTCAATTATAATTGTAATAAACTTACCTGAATCATCTGATGTAACACCAAAATACACTGTAACCTGTACTGTAGCTTAATTCACATAATTCCTATCACTACTTCAAATTGAGTGCAATTTATTGAATTTCCCCCATTCTTACTTTTTTAATCTTTAAAATAGCCATCTTTACAGTTGTGCATGCACTGAAGAATCTACTTGTGTTGGGCTCCAATACACTGCCAAGCAGGGTCACCAGGAGTATTAAGCACTGCTAGGACTCATTTGAAGCAAGCTACAGTATTTATTTATTACATTTGTACCCCGCGCTTTCCCACACAATGCAGGTTCAATGCGGCTTACATAGTAATTCGAAATACAAAGTCTTATAGTGAGAGAAATTTCAAACAGTAATGAAACATGATAAAGTTGAAGCTTGATAATGTATGATTAGGATAAGGGAGGGTAGACAGGATAGGATAGTATAGGCTGGGGGAAATGGGGTAAGGAGGAATATAGTAAAGGAGAGATGGAGAGGAGAAGGTTGGGATGAGTATTGGGGAATGGGGAGGTGGGGTAAGTAAAACCAATGATGAGGTCGGTATCATAGTCAGAACAGTGGAGGTTGATCAGATTAGGTTGGGACATTAGAGTAGGCTTGCTTAAAGAAATGAGCTTTCAGCATTTTTCTAAAGGGCAAGTAGTCGTTAATTCTACGTAGAGCATTCCAAAGCTGGCTACCTGAAAAGGAGAAACTGGATGCATAGTAGGTCTTGTATTTAATTCCTCTACAGTTGGGAAGGTGTAGGTTGAGATAAGTTCGTGAGGAAATAAATCTGTTTCTGGCAGGGAGGTCAATCAAATCAGTCATGTAGCTGGGGGATTCACCGTGTATGATCCTGTGATCAGTATAAGTTACAGTGTATTTTGGCATTCCACTAGATGGTTCAGCTAAGTGAATTACAATTATAATTGAATATCTTAGTGATTGTGATGTATTGAACTACTTGAATTCCATGGGGTTTGTATTTTACCAAAAACTGTATAATAACACATTGAAGTTCCTTTTTGTTTTTTAGAACTATGATGTTTGGCTGATTAAGGGGGTCTTTTACTAAGCCACATTAGCTTTTTTAGCCCGCAGTAAATGCAGAGATGATCATTATACTCCTATGGGCGTCTCAATGCTTATCGCCAGCTGGTTTCTACTGCAAGCTAAAAAAGCTGCCGTGGCTTAATAAATGACCCCTTAAATGTGTCCTTATGGAAATGAGGTTCAGCATTCTGAGGTTTTTTTTTTAATCCACTTATTTTTCTGTATGTCTTTGATGGTAACCTAACCTATGAGGTTATTGGAAACTTTATGTTACTGGCTATTCTGATTTAATTTCCAACTTCGTTTGTTGATTTGCTCTTTACCGGTAATTGAAATAACCCATTATTTTAACTACTCAAATTTACTCTTTATCAGTAACTGAAATAACCCATTATTTCAATTACTCAATTTTCAAATTGTCCAATTTGCCAGCTTTCCTAATTTCTGTAAATATTTCTTCATGTGTCTGTTAGCAAATGGTAGTACAACCTTACTCCTACTCCTTCTTTTCACACATAGAATTTCTATCCACAAGGATTCCATGCTGCTGTTTCATATTTAGTTTGACTCAATTCCCTGTTTAACATATAGCACGCACCCCCCCCCCTCCAATTTGATCCATTCTATCACTATGATATAATTTGTACCCTGATAACAGTGACACATTGACTGTCCTCTACCAAAACCCTCATCCACACCCTTGTCACCTCTCGTTTAGACTACTGCAATCTGCTTCTTGCTGGCCTCCCACTTAGTCACCTCTCCCCTCTCCAGTCGGTTCAAAACTCTGCTGCCCGTCTCATCTTCCGCCAGGGTCGCTTTACTCATACTACCCCTCTCCTCAAGTCGCTTCACTGGCTCCCTATCCGTTTTCGCATCCTGTTCAAACTTTTTCTACTAACCTATAAATGTATTCACTCTGCTGCTCCCCAGTATCTCTCCACACTCGTCCTTCCCTACACCCCTCCCCGTGCACTCCGCTCCATGGATAAATCCTTCTTATCTGTTCCCTTCTCCACTACTGCCAACTCCAGACTTCGCGCCTTCTGTCTCGCTGCACCCTACGCCTGGAATAAACTTCCTGAGCCCCTACGTCTTGCCCCATCCTTGGCCACCTTTAAATCTAGACTGAAAGCCCACCTCTTTAACATTGCTTTTGACTCGTAACCACTTGTAACCACTCGCCTCCACCTACCCTCCTCTCTTCCTTCCCGTTCACATTAATTGATTTGATTACTTTATTTATTTTTTGTCTATTAGATTGTAAGCTCTTTGAGCAGGGACTGTCTTTCTTCTATGTTTGTGCAGCGCTGAGTATGCCTTGTAGCGCTATAGAAATGCTAAATAGTAGTAGTAGTAGTAGTAGTAGTGTCCTCCTTCCACCAGGTCTCTGAGATGCCTATTATATCTACCTCTTCCTTTAGTGTGATACACTTCAACTCTCCCAACTAATTTTTTAGGCTTCTAGCATTTGTACATAGACACTTCAAACTTTGTTGTTTCCTTGCATCTACAAGCTTCTTAGAAATTGACGGGGATAATTTGCACCCTTTACTCTGTTATCCCATTAAACGCTCCTGGCTTTCTTTCACCATTATTGAAACTTCTCTATTGGAATTCCCTAAAGATCCTGTTTCAATAGTATCTTTTCTGGCACCCACTTTTCAGTACAGTTTATAGAATTTCTCCCATTCTTACTTTTTTGCTCCTTAACATAGCCATCTTTACAGTTGTGCATGAGTTGAAGAATCCACTTGTGTTGGGCTCCAATACACTGCCAAGCAGGGTCACCATGAGCATGAAGATCAGAAAGATACCTGCAAAGTAGAACGAAGCAACAAAGATCATCCAATGTAAAAATAAAGGAAAAGGATATTCAGAAGTTCTTGATTTCTGCTATTGGACAGTCAATTAACAAAAAAATTCACAATTTGGAATGGATCAAGTAAACTAACCACAACCATAACCTGAAGGAAAAAAACATGAAAAACGTTTGCTTTATTCCTCTTACTCTTCCACAGTCAACTGAGATCATTGTGATACTGAAAACATATGGGGTAATTTTATAAACATTTTCTATGTGTAAATTTACTCTGATGAATATTTATCAGACATTTTGCTAAGCTGCAGTAAGCGCTAGCATGCACTGACTGCAATTTGAAAGGGCTTACCGCAGGATGCGCTGTGTCCTGTAGTAAGTTTATTCTGCAAGCGCACACCACTCACTAAAAAAATGCTAATATCTTTTTTGAGATGCGGTGACCAGAACTGAACACAATATTTGAGGTGCGGTCGCACCATAAAGCAATACAAAGGTATTATAAACGTCCTCATTTTTGTTTTCAATTCCTTTCCTAATAATACCTAACATTCTATTTGCTTTCTTAGCCGCAGCAGCACACTGAGCAGAAGGTTTCAACGTATCAACTATTGTACCTAGATCCCTTTCTTGGTCGGTGACTCCTAACGTGGAACCTTGCATTACGTAGCTATAATTCGGGTTCCTCTTTCCCACATGCATCACTTTACACTTGCTCACATTAAATGTCATCTGCCATTTAGATGACCAGTCTCACAGTTTTGTAAGGTCAACTTTTAATTTTTCACAATCCTCTTGCGATTTAACAACTTTGAATAACTTTGTGTCATCAGCAAATTTAATTACCTCACTAGTAACTCCCATCTCTATATCATTTACTAATATGTTAAAAAGCACCAGTACCAGCACAGACCCCTGGGGAACCCCACTATCTACTCTTCTCCATTGAGAATACTGTCCATTGAACCATACTCTGTTTTCTACCTTTTAAACAGTTTTTAATCCATAATAGGACACTACTTCCTATCCCAGACTCTCCAATTTCCTCTGGAGTCTTTCATGAGGTACTTTATCAAGCGCCTCTTGAAAATCCAGATACACAGTATCAACCAGCTCATCTTTATCTAGATGTTCATTCACCCCTTCAAAGAAATGTAATAGATTGATGAGGCAAGATATCCTTTCACTAAATCCATGTTGGCTTTGTCTCATTAATCCATGCTTTTTTTTTTTTTGCGGAACCTCATTTGTTTTAAAAGCTCTATCTTGACGGCTAATTAAGTGGAGCATCTTGCTAGTGTTCATTGTTTTTCAATAAATACTTATGGATATCTTATCCTGCTCATACATAAGGGAAAGGGAAATGGGACTTGATATACCGCCTTTCTGAGGTTTTTGCAACTACATTCAAAGCGGTTTACGTATATTCAGGTACTTATTTTGTACCAGGGGCAATGGAGGGTTAAGTGACTTGCCCAGAGTCACAAGGAGCTGCAGTGGGAATCGAACTCAATTCCCCAGGATCAAAGTCCATTGCACTAACCACTAGGCTACTCCTCCTTGATAGGAGTTGTCCTCTCTCTCCACCTCTGTACTTATGGCAGGAATCCAGATTACCTCCAAACCTACTATAAGAGTCCATGGTGTGCTCTTAGACCACACCTTGAACTTCCTACCACACATTTCCAATACAAATCAAATACAGTTTCTTTAAAATTAAAACTAATTCTTGATTTAACAGAATAATTGGGGAAAGGAGTTGTCCGTTAAATTTAATTGTCCGTTAAATTAAAATATTCAAAATATTGTGACTATGCAAAAATCACACATCTGCTAAATATTAAGTTTTATATTTTGCAGTGCAACACAGTCATATTAAAAAAAACACTAGTTTAGCTATATGCAAGAACATTTCATATCATGCTTTAATATATACTTTACATATACATACATATGTACATATATACTGTCCATTAAATCAGGGTCTGTTAAGTTGAGGGTTGCCTATATATTCTGTACATCACCTCTTTACTAATTCAGCTCTCTCAATCTTAGTCCATTCTCGTCATTATCGGCTTGGATTACTGCAATTCTCTTCTTTAAAATATTAGGGTCAACGAAGCAGACAATTATCTATAGCCCAAAATATGGTGGTGAAATTAATAAGTAGGCTGTGAAAATTTGACCATGTCGCTCCCCTCCTCTGGGAATGACACTGGTTGTCAATATCTCATAGAATCACCTATAAGATCCTTACGTTGGTATATACGACATACTACTCAGGATCCCCACTTTATCTCTCTCTCGCCTACTAGTATCCTACCTCCCATCTAGAAACCTCTGATTATCCCAACAAAACACCTTTGTCATCCCCTCCTTCAGGCATATGTGCTATGACTGTCAGGGTCAAAATAAAGTTGCAGGCCCTTTGCTGTGGAATGAACTACCTCCCATCTTTACTTAGAAAGATTGTTGGCAGAGTGGGTCATGCAGGTGTTTTCCAAGACCAACCCAAATGGGCATCAAGCAGTGAGAGACTAACTAGTTAGTGGTCAAACATGTTTTGGAAAATGAAGGTTTTAGGTCCAGTTTTGTACTTTTCCAACAATAAACAAATAATTTCCTACTTCGAATTTATATGTAGATGTACTGCCCTGAAAGGCTTCTCATGGGTGGTGTACTAAATACTTATTAACATGGAAACTTAGAAACATATCTAAGAATGGAATCTTAATCATATAACACATTTGGAATCTCAAATTTGGATTTTTTGTTTTTTGACTATTCAGCCTATTGTAGAAGTTGAGAAGCGTTTCCATTTTTCATTTCCAGAAAATACACTAGTTAGTCAGATAGACCGACTCAGGTGTTCAAGAAGTAAGGGAGGACCATACGCAGGGCTCATATTCACATGTGTAACTTATACTGTAAGTTACAAACATATCTTTGGTATTTAGCTGTACAAGCTCTAAGGCATGAGCACTTACCCCTGCCAAATTGCATAGTTACTTATATACCCGGTTAGGCTCCTACTTGGCACCTGAGTGTAGACATCCTATCAAATTTTGCTTAAAGATGTAAACTGTAAATTTTGATCTACAATTTTTAACCATATTGCTGGGTTACCACAATTTCAAGCTACACAAACTACCCTTACAACACAATACTGCTGCCAGGGTGGTAACAGATGCTAAGTTGTGGGAGCAAAAGCCTCATTAGGGAGAGAGAAGGAGAGAAAGAGGGTCATCTTGAGAGGGCTGCCAGTGACCACCAAAGAGATGTGGTTTGTACACCAGCAGGAAGAGAGGAGAGTAGCATCAGCTATGGTAGAGAGGGCGTCAGGCCCTTGGCACATCATTTCTGGGTGTTGGTGTCCTTGTTTGGAGAGAAAAGGAGAGTATGATCATCATCTGGAGTGGGCTGCTAGTGACAAGGAGGTGTGGCTTGGATACCGGCAGGAAGAGAGGAGAGCAGTGCCAACTAAGGGGGGGGGGGGGGAGTTGGATACTCATGATGTCATTTCCAGGTGTTGGCATCCTATACAATCATCAGTCCCTCCATGGCATGCAGCTGTTGGCATGTAGCCTAAAGGGCATGAGTGGCTTTTCTGGTTCACTCAGCTGCCATTTGGTTTCTTGAAATGACTCCCTCTCTTCTTGGACAGTTTTGGCTATGGCCAGCAAACAGTTCTTAGCAGATAAAAAAAAATCTAAGATACAAGATCAATGATCTGGGATATGAGAGAAAAATAACATTCAAAACTAGCTTTAGAATAATTCACCTAGCAAGGATATATTTTTGAAATAGAATTGTCTTTAGGGCTTTTTAAAAAGTATTCAAACTTTGTCTAGATTTTATTTCATTAGGAAGAATGGACCACAAGCTTGCTGCTTGATAAGAAAACAAAGACGTGAACATTTTCTTTGATGTAGCCCCTCTGGGATTCAGAAACGATAGAGACATTAGGTTTTGGACATCATAATATTGACAAGCAAATGGCCTACACATAAGATGGCTCATGTAACAGCCAATAAGGTGTTTGTGAACTCAGGTCCTGTTTTTGGTGTGTCCAGTCCCTAGGTGTGATTTATTCTTTTTTTACATCACTCAGTGAAGTACCCTTCACAACACCATATGGTGGGTGCTTGCTCATAGATTGGGGGGGAATAACATGGAATAATCCCAATGGTAGTAGGGGGTGATAACCCATCGGGGGCCATGATCGGGATGAGAGGAGGTTGAAGTGACGGGGTGAGTTGATGACATGGTGGGAAGAATGGTGGGAGGAGGGGCAGCTGGGATCACAAGTCAAGGGGGGGCAATCGTGAGGGTCTCCAGACCTGCCTCAAGGCAGCTGTAAATTGAGACATCTATTAATTTCAATACATATATAGATTTCCTATGTGAAATAGAGAATCCACTTCTGTATTCCTAAATAGAAAGAGGATGGAAGCAAGATATAGCTGTTGAAGTGCTATGTTAGGCAAAAGTAGTTGGGAACTAAGGCCAACGCTGTCCTACAAATGGCAAAAGACAAAGATCAAGTCTGCATATTGTATGCTATGAGTGAGGGTGCTGTGCATCTCAAGGAGGAGGGGAAGACATATTAATGTTGAAATTAGCAAGTTAAATACTATTAGCAATACTTTTGATTTTAACATACATTATTCCAAGACTGCTTCATATTTAAGTGCCTATATGTGGTTGATATGATGGTACATGGCCAACCGGTGTTTAATCATGAAATGACTACAAACTGAACAGAGTGGCAGGTGTGGCTCTGGCTGCCTTGTTGATCACATGGATGGACCATACAGGTTTTTATCCGCTGTCATTTACTGTGCGTATTTTAGGCCTACCCAGACCATTCCCTTTTCCCATTCTATCCACGTCTCCTTGACACCTGAATATACTTAGTTTTGCCATGTGTGAATGGGCCCTGTTCTGAAATCGCATTTAATGTCTGGGCCTTTCCAGATGTTTAAATACTCCAATCCACATGTGGAAATATGTCTAAAATACTGACTTAAATGCACAATCACTGATTTTTTTTCTGAGTTATGTGGTTGGCACCACCCCTCAAGTGTGTAAGTGCTTTTGAATTTCAATTTTTCTACAATCTTCTCTGAAGATGCTTGTGACGCCTGTCATGCTATTCAGCCATGTGGCTGCATTCAGCCTGCTTTTCATCAGAGTGTACACTGAGCTTTTCTGTTACCATAAAGCATATACATTTGTTAAAATGCCACAAAGAGAAAATGGAGATAGTTTCCTACATGAAGATCCAGGGTGCTTCAGTTATGTGTTCAATTCCATTTAAATGCTTAACTAAACAACAGAATGAGTCTTTTTTTTTTTTTTGAGCCATATCAACTCATTATTTCTAAGCGCTGGTGAATGAAGCTATGAGTTCTAATTTAGCCTTCCATGTCTTGTAGCCTCTGCGTACTCAGATGACATTTGACACATCTTGAGGGCTTTTTCTTTTCCTTTTTCTCAACTATCAATTTGGGTTGTGGTAAAGGGTAACGGGCCATGGATTTGATATACCGCCTTTCTGTAGTACAACCAAAGCAGTGTACATTTATGATATGCTATACTTTCTCTATCCCTACAGGGCTCATAATCCAAGTTTTGTACCTCAGGCAATAGAGGATTAAGTGACTTGCCCAGAGTCACAAAAAGCTGCCATAGGAATCGAACCCAGCTCCCCAGGTTCTCAGTCCACTGCACTGCTACTCCTCCACTCAGAACATAGTGGACTTCATATACCCTTTCATTCTATAAAGTTGCGCACCCAAATTTCTGACTAAAGAGCATATTTGCATGCACAATTTAAAGAACAGTGCCAGTTGTGTGCCTACTTAATTATTAAATTAGGCACCAATTGGCTTTAAGTACCAATAATAGCCCTTAAGGTGCATTAACTGGTGCTAATTGGCACTAATTTGTAGATACATGTGGAACTGCAGTTAGGCGCTATTCTAAAAAAATTTACTGCCTAAATGCTTTAGTGTGCAACTATAAAGGGGGCACATGGGCGGGTCAGGGGCATGTCTTGCAGCTGCACACATAAATTACAGAACACTATCACTTAAGTGTGCAACTGCCAACTTTAGGTGTGAACATTTACACCAGCCTTTGACATAGCATACATGCGTACCCCTATGCTCTATTCCAGTGGTTCCCAAACATGGCTCTGGAGGCGCCCCAGCCAGTCAGGTTTTCAAGATATCCACAATGAATATTCGTGAGAGATTTGCATGCAGTGAAGGAAGCGCATGCAAATCTTTCCCATGAATATTCATATCCTGAAAACCTGACTGGCTGGGGTAACTCCAGAACCAGGTTTGGGAACCACTGCTGTATTCTATAATTGCAATATTGCACACTGTATTTTTTGTACACTTTCTTGAATCTACCTCTTAGTGGTATTCTTCATTATTTGTGATGTATGTTTTAATCTATTTCCAATATATCTTTCATTTTCCTCATAATTTAATTTCAAAGCATTCTTGTAAACTATATGTGAAAATGGAAGCGCACCACAAGAACTGCCATAGTGGGTCATAATGAAAGTTCATCAAGCCATTATCATGTTTGTAACAGCAGCCAAACACTGCCCATTCAAAAACAATGTCAAACACTTAGACACACAGCTTTACATCATAATATAGAGTCATTTCTCACCATGACAAAAATTACCTTATATAACGTTTCTGGTCATGTAACGTCGATGGTGTCTCAAGCAATTTATCTAGAAGAAATTTTCTTAAAGCTTCAATACGAGTCTCTACTTCATCATACACTGGGGGGGAAAAAGCAAATACTTAATCATTCATGTGGGGAGTAATTTCATAAGAGTGCCTATGTGAAATGTAGAAAACAATCACCTCTGTATAACTATTTTATAAAGGCAGCCTAGGCACCTTTATGAAATAAGCACTCAGCACTACTCCAGTAGCATAACAAATTCTCTTGCACAAATTTAGACCTGCTCTGAAAGTAAATGTATGTATCTATGGGGGTAATTTTACAAATATTTTCTGCACGTAAAGCACGTTTTACATGCTGAAAATGGTTCTTATAATATTGTGCAGCCAAACACACATGTACAAGTATAGTGTTAAGATTGCAAGTAAGCGATAATACAGGAGAACATACATACAGTATACCAGTACACTTCCACCTTCAGTGTGGGTTTACATTTGTGCACGAGGATTTCTGTGTTACTGGGGGGGGGGGGAGTTCACTGTAACAGTTTATTTTATAAAGGCGCATAGGTACTTATGTTGCATGTAAAAAGTAAGCATAACATAGATGCCTTTTAAAACTTGCCACATGTGCCCCTTTTATAAAATTACTCCATGTATGTACCAAAGTTTTTGATAAAATAATTACAAATTTAATTCATTCAGTAAGAAAACCACATCAGTCTAATACATTCCTAAACATAAATGAAGAAGTTAGGAAATTCAGGTATGGCCATAATATTCAGCACTTTTTAATACTGCCAGTTTCTCTTTTATGAAACTGAATATGGGGAGTACATTTATAAAGCTTTGCTTTGTATGCAGAAGAGGGCTTTTATAAAATTGCATGACCTAAAAATATGTGTACCGAACATGCCCACCTACTTTTAAGTCATCTGTGCCTAGGCTTCCCCAAAGGTGCTGTTTGGAGTGGGGAAGGGGGTTCCAATGTACACATGTATTTTATAAAATACATGTATACACAGATTAAGTAGAGGCACATATTTGAACCTTCTTATGACCAGGTGTAATTTTATACACCAGCATTTGTGTATTTGTGTGCTATTGGGGCTGGATATGGAGCTTATTTTATAAAGGCATATATAGAAGCCTATGTTGCCTTTATAAAAAAATATATATTTTTTTTATTTATTATTACATTTATATCCCACATTTTCCCACTGATCGCAGGCTCAAAGTGGCTTACAAAGTAAATATATATATATTTATTTGTTACATTTGTACCCCGCGCTTTCCCACTCGAGGCAGGTTCAGTGTGGCTTAAGCCTGTAAAATGTATTGGATATTTTCCTGTAATATGTTATGAAGAGTATTTCTCCTATCTGGCCAGCAGGTGGTGTTTCTTTGCTGTAAAGCTGTTACAGAGAAATGAATCTTTTCTTTAGTTTTAGCACACAAACAGGAAGCAAGAAACAGTATATATTTGAAATTTTCTTGTTCTGGGCTCTGATGGGCCCAGGAGCTCATTTTCATTTGAAGTGTACTAAAGCATGCGTGTCCTTTATAGAATGGGACTAAGTGCATAAAGGGCGCCCAACTTTAGGCACTGATCGAGTCTATTTTGTAACAATGTGTGCAAATTCTGGGAAAGCTCCTGGAATGCCCCCCGTAATGCCCCTGTCCACACCCCCTTGAAATTACATGCTATAGGAGTTCTGCGAACAGCGTCATAGAATACAATGTGTGCAGAACTCCCAATTAAGGCCAATTAAAACCAATAATTGACTGTTAGCAATTAAGCTGCACGAGGAAATCAGCAATGCGCACTGATTTGCATGCACAACCTTAGTTGACATATATAGAATCCAGGAGAATATGTATTTTTGAAATTTCAGGACCGATGATTATACTGTGAGGCAAGAAAGCTAACTGTTGGAAACAAATAGCTCTTGCCTCTAATATAATGGTCCATCACATATAAGTAACTATTTAATATAAGCATTTTTTACAATTTTTGTTTGTGTTTACAATCATGCCTTTTGGGGATTTGTAAGAGTCTCATTGTACCTTTATTAAAAATGCTTAAAATATATGTCTTTTTGGACTTCTATGTGTCCTATTACAAAATCAAGCTGATAAAGCATTAGAAGGTTCCAGGCCTTTTGCTTCTCCTATTGTGTTTTTGTTTTGCTCTCACCCTCAGGAGTTCTGTTTGTTTCTCCCCTTAATGCATTCCCTCCCAAGCAAAAACTTCTGGAAATGAAAAATCTTGAGTATGAGATTGATAGTGTAGAAAAACAGCACATTTTATACCCAACTATTTCTAAATATCTATCTTTTGTCAATCAAAAATATAGATATAACAAACTTCTGACTAAATGAGCAGGTCACGATATCTTTATTGAGAAATTGGGTCACTATTTTGGTGATAATAAAGCTGGTAGATTACTGGCCAATTATCTCAAAGGAAAAAAGATCAATAACCTCTATTCATTAGTGCTGTCCAATTCACTCATATGAATTGGATTTTTGATTTGATTTGATTCAGCTTAACTGAAATATAGGGGCCCATAACCTCAGACCTGCTGTGTTACTCTGAGGTGTATTATAACAGGCAGCAGCAATTGAACATTTTAAACATTCAAGAAAGCATTTGTGATGACAGGTAAAACTGCGTTAGCACTTGATTCTAACATGACGTCTGTTTTAGTGGCTCTTTACCAGGAAAAAAAAATCTCTGCACAAATGTAACACGTGCTAGGGAGTCCCTATAACCAGCCCCTACAAAAGACACACTGATTACGATTTATAACTTCCTCTGTGTACATCCGTACACTGCCCAAGCCAAAATGTTTGAAAATGTAAGTGGGAACAAATAAAAATGCTATCAGCAATAAAGAACGACAACAGCTGCTCAGCTCATATGCTTGTTTACTTTGTTTTGATGTAAGGGGATGACGGCTGCACAGGGGAGGGGAAGCTTCAACTTTTTGATGTCATTCCATCTCCTGGTTTCATCTAACCTCCTTGCTCCTTGCATTGGCGGCTTGGCGTGGCTGCCGGTCTCGTCCCCCTAGTGTCAGTTCCTGTTGTGGAGCAGAGCTGGCAGCCTGACTGGCAGCATGGGAGGGAAGCAGCAGCAGCTTGGGTTACAGCAGGAGGTAGGGAAGTCCCGAATCTGGACTCCTGATTTTTTTCTGAAATTAATCGAACCGACGAATCGATTCAAATCACGAATTGGACAAAACTACTATTCATGTCCCTGACAAAGGTATCATTACTGATCAAAAAAGTATTGGAAATGCATTTTCCTTTTTTTTTCCTTTCTTTCTTACTTAGCTCAGAAACTACTAACTCTTCATCAGAAGTGCAAACCTTTCTGAACAAACTTAACTGCCCTACCTTAACTTCTAAGATCAATATGATCTAGGGAAACCCACTGATAGAAAGGAAGTGACATTGGTTATTAAATCTCTTTCTTCTAACAAAGTTCCCGGACCGGACAGTCTCAGTTATAAATTTTATAAACATTTCAAAGTACTCCATTTACAATTTATTATATTTATATCCAGAAAAACAACAAAATTTTGCAGAAGCAAATGTTATATTAATTCCTAAACTTGGCAGAGATTCGACAAAAGTAGGTAACTACAGACCCACTTCTTTACTTAACATCGATTATAAGATTCTTACTAAACTACTGGCATTACGACTAAACAAAAAGCTTGGAACCTTAATAGTAGAAATTCAAATAGGTTTTATGCATTGGCGATAATGGAAAGACTTTTTTATGATTTAAATCATATAGCCAGAAACCAAAAATCTCCAATGGTTGCCCTCTCACTTGTTGCAGAAAAAGCATTCAACCACATTGAATAGTCATATCTTTTTGAAACTATAGAATGGTTTAACATGGGTTCCGAGTTCTACTACTACTACTACTACTTAGCATTTCTATAGCGCTGCCAGGGTTACGCAGCGCTGTACAAGTTTAGACAAGGGGAAGGACAGTTCCTGCTCAAGCGAGCTTACAATCTAAAGGTAATAAGCTATGTAGTCAGTGTAGGTATCTGGAATGGGGAAGGTGGTTAGGCGCCAAAAGCAAGGGAGAAGAGATGGGCCTTGAGTAAGGACTTGAAAATGGGCAGGGAGGGCGCACGGCGTATGGCCTCAGGAAGTCTGTTCAATTAACAGTACTTTGACAGATCAAATTTACCTCAGTCGTGGTACTAGACAAGGATGTCCCTTATTCTACTACTACTACTACTTAATTCAATTCATTGGAAACAAGGGGGCCCTTTCACTAAGTTGCAGTAAAAAGTGGTCTGTGCTAGTTTTGTCACATGAAATTAGTGCACGCTGGGCCATTTTTTGCTGTGGCAGGAAAAAGGTCTTTTTTAAAATGGGGCAGTAAATAGCCATGCGCTAATATTAAACTTAAAGTGTGGCTATTTACTGCCTGAGCCCTTACCGCCATCTATTTAGAAGATGGTAAGGGTTCATGCGCTACTTATGCGGTAATCGGGCAGCATGCTGCAATGTGACAGCACTGTCGATTACCACCGGGAACACTCCCCTGCAACAGAAAATAGAAAATTATTTTCTACTGTGGAAAACTACTACTACTACTACTTAGTATTTCTATAGCGCTGCCAGGGTTACGCAGCGCTGTACAAGTGTGCACACCAACTTTGGAACTACCGCTGGGTGCCCGCACTACTCAGGCAGGAGGGTCGATTTGGCACATACGTCTTAGTAAAAACGACCTCAAAGTTAGTAGTATATTTAGACGACTTGATTATTTTTCCATCTGATCTAAATCGCTCCAAAGCAGAATTAATTAACACGGTATAGATTCTTTTTCAAAATTTCCTGGATACAAGATAAATTGGGACAAATCTGAAGTGATGCCCCTAAATGATTTTACCACTCTTACTGATATAGGTATGGTGAATTTTTATTGGTCTCCCTTACAACTAATTTAGGAATATGGTTAAACAAAGACCCCATACAAACTACTGAATTTAACACATCTAAAATCAATAATTCAATTCATGAGGCAACACAGAAATGGTCTCCATGGCATCTTTCATGGTGGAGCAGACTGGACCAGCGGCGTAGCAAGGGCGGGGCGGTGGGGGCGGTCCGCCCCGGCTGCACGCAGCTGGAGGGGTGCAGAGAGCAGCCACACACCTGTCAGCTCCGCTGTTTCCCTGCTCCCTCTGCTCCGGAACAGGTTACTTCCTGTTCTGGGGCAGAGGGAGAAGGGAGCCAGCGGAGCCGAGAGCCACGAGGTTGCTCCCAGCAGCCAAGAATGCACCCGGGTGGGGGATTTTGATGCGCTGGGGGGGTGTCATGCTGCACCTGGGGGGGGGGGGGGGTCGCACCCGGGTGGCAGCCGACCTAGGATCACCACTGGACTGGACACCATAAAGATGATGCTTAGTAATCAAATTAATTACATATTAATGATGTTACCTGGATTCTGTTCAAAGTCATTCTACAAAAGCACCGAGTTTAAATTAACAAAATTTCTATGAAACAATAGAGCCCCAAGAATCTTTTTGAAAACTCTCAAAGCCTCTAGACTGAATGGTGGTGTAGGTTTCCCAGATTTTTACAGCTAGCAGATTGCATTATTAGCTAAATTTGGTATATGTAGGTTATTAACTTCTACAGATCCCTCCGAGTTGAAAGGGAATTAATCTCACCAGTACCTACCTCTTTGCTTATTACAATATCTTTATTATATAATTTATTCAATAATAAATTAATCAAAGTTACAAATTTTTCTTTTTTGCAAATTGATAAAGCTATGAAAAACAATGTCTTAAGTTCTTCTCAAATTTCTATTTGGTATAACTCTAAATTCAAAGTAGAAAAGAAAACTTTAATCATGGAAGTTATGGCAACAACTAAATATTTGGTCATTAAATCAACTCCTATTAGGACAAGCTTTTCTCTTATTTGAAGATTTAGGGTGAGATTCTTTATATGGCACTTAGAAAAAAAAATTGGTGCTAAAATCAGTGCTGACTAAGCATATTCTATAATTGGTGCCTAGATTTAGGTGTGGTATATAGAATATACTTAGTCAATATATCAGCACCTAAAACTATGCGCATCCATTTACACCATCGAAAATCTGGCATAAATCCCTGCACGTAGATTTAGGCACACTGGGCCACATTCTATAACCACACGTGTAAATTTCAGACTACTCATGAAATGCCCATTTCCCCGCTAATAACAATACCCATTTTTACCTGTGCATGTTAGAAATTAGGGGTACCGCATTACAGCATATGCTTAGGGAGTTGTGTGCATAAATTCTAATTAGTGCCAATTAGTGCTCATTATTGCTTAAGTGCTATCACTGCTGATAAAGTTGTTAAGCTAATTAAGTTAAGCGCGGTATTATAAAATCCGCTTGGATTTTGGTGCAGACCTCTAGGTGCTCTATATAGAATCCGGGGGTTAGTTCGTAAATATGACCTACCTCCCAACCAAATGTTTCAATGGTTACAGTTAACACACGCTATCAAAAAAAGTAATATTGATCTAACAATTTATCAGAATCATCTGATTTATATGATTTCTGTGTTTCTATATTTTCCAAAGGAAAATTAATATTGGCATTTTATAAAGTTCTGAACTTATTCCATTTTCCACATTCTATTGGTATTCAAGATGCTGGGTTTAAGGACCTGGATATACAACTTGATAATACTGATTGGTCTCAGCCTCATTTATGGCTCAAAGTAAATAGGCCAACTCATTCTACCAGCATGGCACAATCCCTTTACATTTTACTACATAGGGCAATTTGGACACCTATGAAAAAACAGAAAGTGGGTCTCTCCCCTAATAACTCTTGTTGGCACTGTACCAAATCCAAAGGTACATTAACCCATATGATATGTATTTATGTCCAATGATTAAGTTGTTCTGGATGCAAATTTTGAAATATATCCAAGCTATATTTCACTGTCAAACCAAGCTCTCAATTGATATAATAATTTTACATTCAGCACTTCCTTAATTAGAGGTGAAGGAATCAGATCTCAAACTTTTTGATATTTTAATCTTCATTGCTCTGCAGATGATTCTAGGCAACTGGAAAAATGTAAACATGTTAGATGCTACATTTTGGTGGAACACAGTATGTACGATATCAAAATTTGAATTAAAATCTGCTGAAAGAACAAATAACCTACAGGCCATTCTTCGGACATGGAAACCTTTGGATACATACTTAAATCATGATTTGTAATCACATTGACATTCTGTGTATGGATATATAAAGGCTCAAGGTAACCAGTGTCTTATACCTACTCATACCCTTTGATAATCATAAAAATCTACCAGTTTATTAATGTCTCTATACAGCATCTCTCTTTTTTATATTATTGTTTCCATAATTGTTATTTTATTTAATAATTCATTTGAGTATGTAACATATTTTTGTGAAAAAAAATTGCATATATGTTTTGTTACTTTTAAAAAATTAATAAAAAAAGATTTGAACTCAAGAATTTTGCAAGCATTTCCTCAATTTGAAAAACTGGTATCACAGTTGGGGAAGGTGAGCCCTTGGGCTGTGAAAAGATTGACTCTACCTGTGTGGTGTAAAGCTGTGAGGCCCTCATCGACAGCTGCTGATGGGACCATCTGGCAGAGTCCGGAAGCTGAATAAGGCAGAATCTGACTCGGACTGGCTGCAGTGTAGGACTAGACAGAGCTAGCAAACTGGCTGGATCAAGACTGGAGCGGTCTAGAGGATGGCTCTGAAAACAGCCCTTGGGGGTGACTCTGAAATGAGTCCTTTGGGACTGGCCTGACAGTCAAGGCCAGGGAGTAGTTAGAACAAGCAGGAACAAACATGAATGGAAACAGAACAAGCAGGGCTGGAACAAACAGAACTGGAAGCAAGAACTGCCCAGGCAACAAACAATGGAGCAGTACAACTCTGGAAGCCTGTTGGCAAAGCACTGGAGGAGTGTAGAGCACTTCCTTATATATCCCTAGCCAGGAAGTGAGGTCATCTGTTAGCACCCCATCTAGGACTATAAAAGGGAAGTGCAGCAACCAGAAGTAAATACTCAAAAGACACTTAAGCAAGGCATGCAGCAGGACTCTAGTGGCTTCCTGAATCAGGTGAGGGGTGTGACAGCTGGCTATCACACAATTGAAACTTCAACAAGAAATTGTTGTCAAAATTTGAAAACAGGCTTCAGGATTTTAAGCAGAAGGTTGAGGCTTGTATTCATTCTCTGGTCACATTGGAAAGAGAAGTTAAGCAATCCAAAGTAGTAACTGACGGGCCCTTTTACAGAGCGGTGGTAAGCCCAACGCGGGCTTACTGCTCACTCTTCCGGGACTACTGCCAGCCCAACGCCACATCCAGTTACCGCCAGGTTAGTGCGGTAGCCCTTATCACCACCTCAATGGGTGGCGGTAAGGACTCCCAGCTGCATGGCCACGCGGTAAGAGTTCTCTTACCGCATGGCCATGTGTGTCTGGGGGTTTTTACTCGCTGTAGTAAAAAGGGTCCTGGCACGCGGGGAAAAGGGCCCCCGCCGCTAGCACAGGGCCCTTTTCCCGCTGTTTGGTAAAAGGACCCCTGAGGCACTTAAACCTTCGCAGTCTGACTACGAAAATTGAAAATTTGGATAATCCTTTAAAGAAGCAGCATATTAGAATTATGAACTTTCCTAAAAGTAAAAATGTTTCTCCCGTTAATTTACTTAATATTTCATTACAAGAAATTTTAGAGGTTCCAGAGGCATCTTACACCCATTCTGATTGCTTATTGTTTACATGAAAATAGAACCAATTGAAATTTGGTGCTGTAAGGGAATAAACCTATGTCATTTAATTCTAATTGGAACTTTTCTTCTGGAGATTTATCTGCACAATTAATTCCACAACTGGGTGAGAAAGCTAAGTTATTTGTTACTTTATTATTTGAACCATATCATGAATGGATTTTTTAAAATGCTTTTTCCATTCAGGATTAAAATATTTTAGGGTGTATAATTAGAAATGTTTCCAGATCTCTCTTATGAAAGTCAAGTTCATAGACGTAGTTCTCTGCCATTAAGATCTCAAGTTCATGTGTTAGGAGCTCATTGTGTCTTGCATTACCCATGTAAATGTAAGATATGGTATCGCACTAACACATCTGTTTTCTTTGCAGTAGAACAGTTTAAAGCCTTTATACAATCAAAATGTGAAGAGCAGTCAGCCTCTTTGGAATGAGAGCTTGAAATTATTTATATATTTGTGTTTAGATGATGGCCTTCAAGCTAATAATAACATGGAAGGCTTTTTCTTTGTTGTGTACTTGGATCTTGTTTCTGCTTCTGGGGAACTTATGGATTTCTTATTTATATGGTATCTTTGACATGGATGCCAATTAAAATACAATAAAGAAATTGGAAACATTCAAAATAATATTCAGCTGTATTATCAACGCATAATTTGAAACTATCTAACTTAAGACACCTACAGATCATATCTATATTCAGTGATGTATCCATTTAAATAGTGCCACTGAATATTCACAGAAAGGTTGAATTGTCTAAAGGGGCCTTTTACTAAGCTGCAGTAAGCACTAGCGCGTGCTTACTGCAGCTTAAAATGGCTTACCTTAGGATACGCTCAAGCATCCTGCAGTAATGTTCAAATCTGCATATGCAAACCATATGTAAAAACATATTTTTATCACAGAGGGGGTGTAATTGGGAATTGAGAGTGGACATTTCTGCGCTAACCAGTTAGCACATCTCCTTAACCCTGCTCTAGTCAGCATGCAGTAAACATGTGAGCCCTTACTGATTACAAAATAGGTTGTGGTAAGTGCTCTCACACTAATATTTTTAATAGCCGTGCAGTAATGGCAAAATTAGCACATGGTAATTAATTCAAAAAATAGGAAAATCGGCAATTTTCCGGCTGCTGTAAAAATGGCCTTAGTGCATGAGAAAGACCTGCATAAGGGCATGCTGAGGCGACTTCTTACCAGAGCTTAGAAAAAAGACCCCCATGTCAGAAGACTGAAGCTATGGATGTTTTTTGTACAGTTCACTGAAATGCATAATTTAAGTTTAGACAGATATTTAACAAAGGCTTTCTGTGCATATGACTCTGGTGTAGGGGTGTTTGGAGGTAGATTCTGAGAGAAGCATAGGTGGAATCATGTAGTTTATCTTTGATTCATTGATATGTTGTCTATTTTCATCAGTTGTTACCCTCTTTGAACCTTCATTGATTGGGAGTTAGCAGGATACAATAACCATATTACATTACACTTACTATGTATATTATAAAATACTTGTGAACATTTACACCTACTTCTGAGCAGGTGTAAACGTCCATGGCATTATTTTTGCTGCAACTTTGATGCCGTTTTCTGTGATGTGAAGAAGTTATTTACGCTCATCCTGATTTCCCCTATTATTGCATGTCACACTGAATCACATTGTACCGCTGTTTCATATATAATATAAAGAGCCATTTCTCACCTTTCTTGAACACCTGCACCTCAGTCTTCCCAAATAATGACTTGGCTTTTTCATAGTCATTAATGACCACGTCATAATCACCCTTTAAAAACAGAGAAAAGTTTTGAACTACAGTCCTGAAAAGAATACTATAAGCTTATCTAACATCAGAAATGGTATAGCTTGCAAAACATCTTTTTCGATACTATACCTTTTGAATATTTTTTTCAATATTTAAGGGAAGGTTGAAAAGAAATTTAAAACGCTGAAGAACATTGAGTGCATTTCTTGTTGAATCTGCCTTATCCTTGCGACCCAATACTTCCTGGAACAATGCATCTGCAGTTTCGCTTGCCCCTAGTAAATAAAGTAAAGATCATTTGTGCAAATGTTTTTTGACTTACATCGGCATAATCATAAAGATAAGGTTAAAATACTGTAATTTAACACAGACTTGTCCTCCAGACTTTGCCTACTTTTTAAAGTGTGACAATACAAAGCAAAGAAGTGGAGAGACTTATCTAAAATAAGCAACAGTTTAAGCAAATAATCACAGGATTCTTTAAATTATTCTGATCTTCTTTGGTTACACATGACCTAGGGTATGTCAAACACTTCCACCCTGAGTATTATCAGTTGAAAAACTCTTTGCTGCTGTTTCTGGTTCTTCTATTAATGCATTTTCATTTTTATACATCAGTGACCAACATTTATGCAGATAAACCCACTAATGCACTGGAGCATTTTTCTTTCAGTCATGATAGATCACGGGCTCACTCAACATTTCAATTTACTATCTCACGCCACTGATCATTTTTTACATCATCTTTCTGCCTCAAGTAGCACTTATCTTGATCCAGGAGTGCCTTCTATTGTTCCTAAATCTTAGATCATTAAGAGGCTCATTTTCAAAACAAAAAAGTCATAAGGTGGTAGATGGAGGTTTTTGTCTCAAAAACATCCAAGTTGCGATTTTTAACACTTCAATTTCAGATATTTGTCTCCATCCATATTTCAAAGGGGCATGATTTGGGTGGGACATAGGAGGAACCAAAAGATAGATATTTTTCTGCAATAATAAAACAAAATGAAAATGTCTAGGGCCAAAATTAGGATGTTTTGGTTACACCTGTTTTAATCACAAATAAGTGCCTCTTGGAAGAGATATAGACTGAGGAAATTGCTTCCTTCATCCAACGAGAGACCGAAGCCTTTGAAGCAACCTGACCCTTCCAAGGACCAGTAAAGACAACAAATAAATGGTCTGAGACCTTAAAGTTATTCGTCATCTCAAGGTAACGCAACTGAGACTGTCAACATTCAGAAGATGCAGCAGGAAAAACAACGTCCCATAATCCTCCGTGCGAAAGGCAGGAAGAAGCACTGCCTGATTAACGTGGAAGGGAGAGATCACCTTAGGCAGAAAGGAAGGTACGGTACAGATGGAAACCCCTCCATCTGTAAAAACAAAGAAAGGGTCCAGACACAAGAGCGGCTGAAACTCCAACATGCGCCAGGCTGATTCAATGGACACCAAAAAGACAGGTCTTACGAGTCACATCCTTTAGAGAAGCGCTCCAAAACAGCTCAAAGGGAGCTGCCTGAAGACCCTTGAGGGCCAAATCAAGATGCCACCGAGGACAAATGGATCGAAGAGGTGGCTGCAAGCAATTAACACCCCGCAAGAACTAAACCACATCCGGATCAGCCGCCAACGAGGAATTGTTCACATGGCCTCTGAAAGAGGCCAAGGCCGCCACCTGAATCAACGAGTTCAGGCCAGACCCTTCTTGAAACCATCCTGAAGAAAGGCCAGAATATGAGGAAGAGAAGAACCGAGGGGAGACAGGGCCTGCTCACTACACCAGTACTAAAAAAAAAAGCCTCCACACCCTAGCATAGGCTACGGACTGACTGCTTCCTCGCCTGCAAGAGGGTAACAATGACTGCGTCCGGATACCCCTTCCTACTCAAATGTGACCACTCAAGAGCCATGCCGTAAGACCAAAGCAGGATGGATCGTCCATCAGAATGGGCCCCTGAAGAAGGCAGCCCTGCACTGCAGGGAGAGGAAGGGGATCATCCATTAGAAGGTGAACCAGGTACGCATACCATGGCAATCTGGGCCAGTCCGGTGCCACTAGAACCACTCTACCTAGATGGCGCACCACTCACCGTGGCACCCTGCCCACCATACGCCAGGGAGGAAACACATAAAGGACAGAGTCGGAGAGCCACATGGGAACCAGCAACAGATGCCTACAGGGTAAGGGCCGACACATCAAAGGAGGACTTCAAAGCTGACTCAATCTTACTGTCCTGCATATCCCTTGAGGGCTGTACCTCTCTGAATCAGAACTATGGTCTTCTTAGTTACCGCCATGACTAAAAAATCCACGGCAGGGAGCCTACGAGACTCCATCTCCACAGAGGTCAGTGGGTAAAGGCAAGCTATGGCACGCACAACCCTAAGACCAGTGTCAGGCAGTGCCCTACTGGGTGTCAATTAATTTGCACATAGCCTCATGAATATGAAAAGTCCTGGCTAGCTTTTTGTTGCACAAAATGATGGGATTAGAGGCCACTGCGGAAGCCTGGGTGGAGGGAGACCTGATATGAAGAATATCCAGAGCCCTCGTGATCAGGGATGGCAGCTCTTCCTTGTGGAATAAACAGGCCATGGACGGACCATCTCCATCCTCAGAAGAGAGTTTCCCCTCCTCCAAAGGATCCCCATGTGCAGAAAAATCCAACAGCAATGAGTGAGCACCTACAGAAGGACCCTCATACGCCACAGACCACGTCACCCAGTCAACCTGTGCCTGTAAACATACCCGTTTAGCAGGCTGATAGACTGGAGCCCAAGGGGGAGGGGCAGAAAGATCCGGGGAAGGCTGCCCCCGCTTTAAGAGGAAAGCCTTGTGCATAAGCAGCATGAACTCCGGTGAAAATGGCACTTCCCCTCACTGCTCACCTGGAGCCATCCTCTGGTCAGAAGGGGTAGAAAATCCCGACTCTGGCTGTGCATGCACACCGAGCTGTGAGGGAGAAGCCTGCATGCAAGAACCCAACGTAGGCGCCTCTTCCGTGCTGTCTCCAGAATGCCCACTGCACCCAGCGAAGATAGAATCACTCCCCTGCAGTTCTGCTGCTGAGACGCCATAACGGAATACGCAGGAAAAATACCTAATGCCGATTTCCTGGCCCTACACTGGGAACAGCACTTAATTGTCTTGAAGAAGGCCACCATGACGTACTTGCAGGTACAAAGAGGGCACCCTGACGCTACCCGGAGGCTTCCCTGCAAAAATGCAGACCAGGAACTGCTCACTGCCTTGTTGCAGCAAAGCTGGTTTGGATTTTCTTTTTTTTGCTGTCTTCAAGCTTTCTTTAAAGAGGAAGGAGAACCGAGGCAGGATCCAAGAATGGGGAAGGGGTATGGACCTAGCACCACTAGGTGTTCCTGAGGCCACACCAACCAGCCACAGGCCCCCAGCTCAATTGAGGCCAGAAACTGAGAACAGGAGTCAAGGATCCAATCCAGGAGAAGTTGTCAGACACATTCACCTCCTGCTGGAAATAGAGGTATACTGGGAGGTGACACTGAGCATCAGGTCTTAAGGCACAGTGCAACTCTGTGTCGTCTATCTCCACGTGCTACTAGAGGGTCATAACCCACTTGTCCTGGATTGACCTGTTGTCATGCTAAGGAATTTTCTAATACTTGCATAAAAGAAAAAAAAGATCCTAAATGCAGTAAGCAAATCAAACACAACTGGATTGTGTGCAAGAAAGCATGCTAACGTAGCACATCAGACACATGCACCTACAGGTCTGTGCTAGCGCAAAAAAATTGTATCGGCATTTGGTGCTGTATGCACACAGATCCGTGCATGTGCTACAGTGTAATCTGTACATATATTTTCCAATACCGTTAATTATGTGTAGAACAGCATTCCAGCACATGCAAGTCGAAGTGCTGATACACAATGTCAACAGTACAGCGTTTTTTTTTTGCTCCAGCACTCTTCAAGGACTGATGCAGTCAGAAGAAACAGGCATAAAAGCCTCACTAGTGAAGACTAGAGAAGAATGAACTAACAGTTTACTCCTTCTCAGGGCATCCATTAAAACCCCAGTGTTAGAGAACCCTGCACTCAACCTTAAGGGGTCTTTTACGAATATAATGGGCGTCTTGGCTAGCTGATTTCAATCGCATGTTAAAAATGTTACCACAGCTTAGTAAAAGACCCTCTTAGGGTCTTCTGTGTACTTCTCTACATCTGCACTGAACACCTAACATCTTCATTAATATAAGTTTTTAATGGCTATCCAAAGCTTTGTACAAAGTCAGCTTGCGGACAAAACTCTTTTTACATTGTGCTCAAATAAAATTGACCAGTAAAATCAAGCTAACCCATGTGCAAAGCCTGGAGCACTTTATTGCATCGGCCTCTTAGTAAATTTTTTGTATCTTTAAGAGAATTTTATAGTTGCCTTTGCCCATACTATAATGCATTTGGATTAGGTATTTCAACTAACTGAAATATAGACTTCATCTTTAGTAGAAAGTATATAATCACCTTCAAAAGCTCCAAAAACTCACTCAGCTTCAAGTCAATTTTTCCGTAAGTATTTCAAAAACAATTCTTAATAATCACTTCTACATGTAAATTATTTTTAAAACATACAGTAATTTAAAGTATATTAGGTAAAACTCTAGCAATTTGTAATAAACCATTGGTCCTGTCTCTGGCATTTAAGATGATTTGAAAATTAGTAATTGTTTCATGTGTTCAGTGCAGCCTCTGTACTTCAAAACTACCGCGCTAAATAATAGATTTGCAGCTTGTGTAAGAAACAAATATTGATAGAACTACAGTTCTGAAAATCTGCTAGACTGTGCATAAATAGCTGACATTTTTCTCCTTGTGAATTATTCTTAATTAGCCAAAAAGGAGAAAACAGAACAGGAATGGTTTCAGTCTTTTTTTTTTTTTGATCAGTGCCTGTCGAAAGTTTCTACATTATCTGGTCTAGTGATTATACTTTAAGCAAAGATGAAAAAATTACATCAGTCTCACTGGGTGGCTTGTGTGCCATTTTCTTTCATCAACACTGTGGGTGGCCTGCTCCATGTGAAAAGTAGTCTTTGTAAAATAATTGTTTAATTTAAATAATGTTTAAACACTGCTGAAATATATAGCATGGATGTCATTTTTTTTTCTGAACACTACCTGCTTTGACTACTCTGCACTCTGGATAAATGCTCTAATTCAGAAATTGTTATATAACGGCAAACTCAAAATTTTAAAAAGGGACAATAAAAAGGTTTTCTCCAGTTGCATGTTCAATTGATAGGTTAATAATTTAACATAAAACTACTAATCCTAAAAAATACCTACTATTATGACAAATGAGATTTGACAAACAAAAACATTTCCTGCCATTTACCCTCTGGAGATCAAAATGAAGACATTTACAGGAAGGACAATTTTAAAATACATTTTCAAAGAGGAGTGTTTTACTTGCAAAAATGTCTTTTTATAAAATTGGCTTTCTGCTATGGGTACAAGCATAATCCCTGTATGTACCAACTTTCACCCACATCCTTCAATGGCAATCCTGGGGAATTAGCGCGATTGGATTTTCATTTATGTACTCGCTTTTTTTTTAATTTATCAAGAAAAAAACAGAAAAAGAAATACATTTTAACAGCTGTAAATGTGAGTTTAGTTTTACTGCAATAACTCTGAAACCAAATTTACATAAATCTGTTTTAAAAACTGGCCTGCAGACACAACAGTCCATAAATGTAAATAAGCCAATTTGAATTACCAGAGTTTTCAAAGTTTGCAACTGCAGTAGAAAGAAACAGGAGGTATAAGAATTCATGCTGTGTATTAGTAATAATCTTATTGCTCACCATAAGATTTCACTGCAATCTTGTATTCTAACCCATTTTCACAATATAAAATGCAGTGTTAAAAACATTACTTTGTTTCAGAGTTTCTTGTCCTCTGGTGTTCAAAAATAAATGTAGTCAAATACTTTCAAGAGGTCCAGCTGTGTGTTTTATATGATTAGAGGCCGTGCACTTGAAATCACAAAAATACTCACATTTTACAAAATATTACTACATACTGTGAAACTCTGCTGTGGCAGTCAATTCTAGGATATTTTTAATTTATAGGTTTGAAATTATACAATCAAGCAATTATCAAGCTTGTACAGAAAATATGGATTAATAAAGAAATATTAACAGAAATACTGTGTTAACTACTGCCGAGGGTAATTTTCAAAACAAAATCCATGGGTAAAACAGTGGTTTATGTGCAAAACTAAGGTTTTACAAAAACAGCCTATGCAGTATGTAGATAAACACAAATGCATACTATTTGTGCATGCCTCTGTTTGCTCAGTTAGACTTAAGAGGAAGCAGGGTTACAAAGTGGTTTGTGTTTACATGCATATTTTTCAAAATACAAATGTGTGTGTGTGTGTGTGTGTGTGTGTGTGTGTGTGTGTGTGTGTGTGTGTGTGTTAAACAGCTGGTATATATGAAAGCATAAATTCCCCAACATAATTTTCAAAATCAGAAATACATGAATTTGTGTCCTTTGAAAATTAGACAAAAGCTACACACAGAAAAGCACATATGCACTATTTTCACATGTACACATTACTAAAAATATACCTTCACACATTCTAGATTTCTGAGAATATAAGTTCACAGGTATACAAAGGCAGAAACATACATCTTGTTCAAACGTATCTTTATGCTGGTAAATCCAAGCAATTAATAGCAGCCACTGAGTCAACAACAGGCAAAAATATAAAAAAGATTTCAACTGCAGAACCTATTTGCATGGATGAAATTTTGACTGTCCTAAAACCTAAACACAGAAGAAAAACAGAAGTCCAAGTATTGTTATCTCTTCTTTGGGTATGACCTTGAACACAATGGCAATTAAGCTTGTGCAAATTTACTGTACATATATTTCAGGTCAATACTGAGCCACCATGGTCAGCTTTTTCTTTTGTTTTTTTTAAATATCAGCTGCGCTGGTCAAATAATATCCAAATATTCACTACAACTATCTAGATAGTGGCTGATTCTATGTGGATAAAGCAGTCAGCGCCAGAACTTATCTGGATAATGGCAATATGCTGTCTACTATCAGGACAGCCTTCTATCAGCCCTAAGTTATCTGGATAAGTTATTTAGATACAAGGCTGCATACTGCCATTATCCGAATAGGCTCTGGGACTGCCCTGGCTCTGCCCATGCTCCACCCCAGCATAGTGTAAGGATATTCAGAGAGTGTTTCTGAATATCCCGAATAGCAGTACTAACCGCAGAGCAAGTGCCATTATCCACATAAATGCTTTTGAACATTGACCCAATAGCACTTACCAAATAAAATGTGATCAATTACAAGTTAGTTATTTTTTTTAATAAATACGTTGTGGAAAAACATTTATTTAATGTCTTTAATTTACCTTATTAACTAAGGGCCCCTTTTACCAAGCGGTGGTAATAGGGGTCCTGCAGTGGTGTCAGTGCGCAGGTTTGCCAAGTGCCAAGGCACCCCTCCTTACCGCCACCCGGAAAAAGGAAATTCCGGGCAGGGGACAGAAATGGCCATGCGGTAAGTGAAACATTTGCCATACAGCCATTTCCCAGGGAAGCTCTTACCGTCACCTATTTAGGAGGCAGTATGGGCTTCTGCTCTACTCCGGTGGTAACTGGGCAGCGAGTGGCACTGCCCGATTACCACCAGGTAAGCCCCCGGTGCAAAAAGTTTTTAAAAAATCTGATGCACCAGAAATGGCACATATTGGGGACAGATACTACTGCCGGGCTCCTGCAGGAGCCCAGCAGTAGCACTAGATTGGTGTGTGGCAAAGCAGTGGTATGGGTGCTGCCACTTTGTAAAAGGGGCCCTAAAAGACGAAGGAATAAAACATATTCCAAAACACAAATGGAAAGCTTTAAAAAAAAAAACTCACTGTTTAATACGTTCTCCAGTTTCTGTGTCATGGATCCTTCCACTTTTTCCGTTCCATCCGCTTCTAGCTTTTGATGAATTGCTGGAAAAAATGTGCAGTTATTTTAACTGGTAAGATGACTATATTACTTTTCAAAGACATTTTTAAACAGTTTTTCTATTATTCTTAACATAGTGCAATTTTTCTTACTAGACAGAACCAGCACAAACCTTTTACTATCTTTAGAACAGCAGTGCAACTGCTTCATTTATGCAAGAATAACCACAGAGGAAAAAAAATCAGCAGCAACACAACACAACAAAACAGGAAATACAATCAAAATATAGAATACTGCAATCCCCTTTACAAGATTCGGAGATATACAGTAAAGGGAGAATTCATGACGGTGTGGTAAAAGATTGCTGCACCTTCATTCACCTCTGGATTCAGCAATCTGCAGGATCTCAGTACCACAATTTGCTGAATCCCATTTAAACAAAATAACGCTATTTGCGAGCCATCTCACCAGCAATATTATTCCCACAGCCTGGGAGCATTGAGCCACAAAATGCCAGCCCGATACTCCTGGACTGGCAGATCAGAGCCCTGCCTCCAGCATGACCTCCTCCTGGCTGAAGTCCCCCTCGTCCCACAAAGGCTACATTTGAAAGCATTGATAGTCTTGGGGGGGGGGGGGGGAGGGGGGGTGTTGTCTTTGGGCAGGAGCGAGGCCCAAACTGGCACCTTCAGCAGAATGGTGCTCCTTGTGGTAGTCTTGCAAGACTACCACTAGGGATCATGTTTCCTTATAGGCCAGGGCACTGTTTTACTGAAGTTGCTGGACTGAGCAGAAGCAACTTCCAAAGACACCACCTGGACCATTAATGATGTCAAAGATAGTCCCTGTGGGGGGTGGATGACAGAAGGGGGGTTTTCACTGTGGGGGTCCCGCTCTGTCAGCTCAGGAGCATTGGGCTGCAGTTTTGCACCTCCATGCTCCCAGGCAGTGAAATATTATTTTACCATGATTTTAAGGCCCAAACACAACTTGCATTAACTTACCTCATATTCCTATATATAAACCTCATTATTTATTTATTTATTCAAATATATATATACCAGGGGCATAGCCAGACTTCGGCAGGAGGGGGGTCCAGAGCCCGAGGTGAGGGGGCACATTTTAGCCCCCCCCCCCCGGCGCTGCCGCCCCCCGCCAGCTCATTTTCAAAGCACTTAGGGACCTGTTTACTAAGCTGTGTTATAGGCGCGTTAACCATGTACGCGCGCTACAATATCCCTATAGGCGCCTACACGGTTAGCACACATGCTAATTGTAGGCACCTTAAAAACACTAACTCACCTTAGTAAACAGGGTCCTTAGACTTACAAAGTTAAATAGTAACTTACGGAACTTTGTAAATCGAAGTGCTTTGAAAATCCACCTCTATAAATGTGACTCTATCTGTATATATCAGTGGTGTAGGTACGTGGGGCCTGGGCCCCCATAGATTTGACCCTGGACCCCCCTGCTGACGACCTGCTCGACACCCCCTCCCGCCGCCAACCCGCCGTCGCCTACCTTTGCTGGTGGGGGATCCCAACCCCCTGCCAGCCGAGGTCCTCCTCGCAAAAGGCTTCCTTCGTGCAGGACATCAGAAACAGAAGGAAGCCTTTTGCAAGGAGGACCTCGGCTGGCATGGGGTTGGGATCCCCCACCAGCAAAGGTAGGCGACGGCGGGTTGGCGGCGGGAGGGGGTGTCGAGCAGGTCGTCAGCAGGGGGGTCCAGGGTCAAATCTATGGGGGCCCAGGCCCCACGTACCTACACCACTGATATATACAGATAGAGTCACATTTATAGAGGTGGATTTTCAAAGCACTTCGATTTACAAAGTTCCGTAAGTTACTATTTAACTTTGTAAGTCTAAGGACCCTGTTTACTAAGGTGAGTTAGTGTTTTTAAGGTGCCTACAATTAGCATGTGTGCTAACCGTGTAGGCGCCTATAGGGATATTGTAGCGCGCGTACATGGTTAACGCGCCTATAACACAGCTTAGTAAACAGGTCCCTAAGTGCTTTGAAAATGAGCCCCATAGTATAACATGTACATTAAAATACAAAACCATGACCATATACGCAATTTAACCACACAGTCACTAAAGTGATAAGTTTCTTTCCTATAGGTTGTGTGGCCATAAAAATCTATGTCCAATCACTAATACACTGTAGAGTCAGACTGCTAGTCAGTGAGGTAACACACAAAACATAGGAATAAAATGAAGGTATGCATATTTTCCCTACTTTATAAGCTGAATCATTGAAGCTAATACAGCTCCTGGTCACCACTTGCCCTGTTATATTTAAAGGGGATAATTTACTGGGGAAAAAAATAACATAGGGTATGCTTCAGTAAGAGTAGTGCAAGTTGCCACACTTTACTAATGAATAAGTACTCAAACGACTTTCTAATTGCAATGGAGATCTGGAGATCTGCAAAGTATAAACACTGACAAAAAAAAACTAACAAGCATTCTATATACTTGCAATAAAGATATTAATGGTTTCTAGGGAAAAGATATACAAGTGATGATGATAAAGAAATTATGCATAATCTATGAGATCTTTGGAACACCAAAATCATGAAAGTTTATTGAAGATTTCCTATACCGCCTAAGCTAACAGATCTAGGCAGTTAATAATAATCAAAAAACAAAAGGAAAGGAACTACAATAATCGATAGAAAAGCCACACAAGCAGTAAGAAACAAGTACACTATAGCTGGGACAGGAGGTGGGTCAAAGAGGGTTGAAGGGAAAAGGCGGAGGACAGAAAGAATACAAATATACAAGGGCCTATGTACTAAAGTACAACGTGATTAGTGCTTTGTACAAAAAGTAGTGAAAACACCTGGAAATGCTCAAGAACACCAAAATGTGGGCGTTTTGCACTATATCTAATATAGAGAGCACTTCTGCAAAGTCACTTTGCAAAAATACACGTCACACGAAAATGTGCGCAAATAGTGTGTTAATGAGCCGCTGCGATGCAAAATCACGAGAAGTGGCTTATTAATGCAAAAAATACAAAAACAGATGCATGAAAACAACTCTATTGATCCAATTTGATTGTGAAAATATTACTACTGCTCAAGACCGGTAGTTATTTTTCTATGCCAAAATGGAAATAAATAAATAAAATAACTGTAGCCTTCTTCGTGCAACTGTGAATTTGAGGTCCTTCTGAATCCTCTACCTTTTGGGACTTCATATCCCATGGCATAATGCCCCCCCCCCCCCCCCCAATGTATGGCTAAAATGTAATCATGTTCCCCAGAAATCCCTCTCCTTTCCGTAGCACATAGCTGGTACACCCCATGTCCCCACCCCCCTCCGGCATTCCGATATCCTCCCCTGGAACCCCAGCTCACTCTAGAGATCCCAGAATCCTTGGTGGCTTAGTAGCCCCAATGTGACCTTGCCACCCCTATACTGCAGCAAGAGACTGTTGATCAGCTGGCTGGGTTAGGTATAATGCATGTAATACTAAGAAATTTATTTACTGCACTTTTCTAGCTCTTTTTATATAGATAGTTGGTTTATGGTTTCAAATTGTTTAATATTCCTGCGGGAGGAATTTTTAATTTGAATATCAATTTTTATTTTTTTTTCTCCTTGCTTTTTGTTCTGGCTATCTTTCGTTTCCTTTTTGCTCTAGGATTCTTTCACCCATCATTTAAATTTATCACACTCCTCTATTCTGCACTACAAACCTGTATCCAAGGCCCCTGATGAGCTTATTACATGTTTGGAATATATTAACAAGACCATTGGCAACCCATACACATGATCACTGAATTTCATCTGCCCCCCCCCCCTTTTGAAATATTTATTTATTTTATTTGTTACATCTGTATCCCACATTTTGATCTAGCCTTTTTGTGTTTTTTGGGATCATTTTCCTTTTTATGCAACTCCTTGAGATCTATTTCTGCATTTCTCCCATTTGCTCTGGTTTCTTTTTTTTTTTTTTTTAAGATTAGCTATGATGACTTGATTTTTAAATGACAAATACATAAGATGATGGAAGCCAGAAGATCTTTGGTAGAAGTCTATCAAAATGAAAAACAGATTTGGATGTGTACACATATAGCTAGTTTAGTGCCTAAATCAAGGTTTTTCTCCCATTCTGCATCATACATCACAGAGCTTAGTGACTCAGGCCCCAAGTATTAACAGAGGGCAAAGGACAAAGAAACAGAGCAGCCTGAAGTGATGAAATCAAAAGACGGCGAAAATCTAGAAGCATGGGTGAAATACAGAGGAAAACTGAGCAGAAAGACAACTGGAACACCATGGTTGCTAACTTTCAAATCAAAGATGACAATTCAGGAGGATAGATATCAAAGTGATATCACATCTCCTATAAACCAACTCACAACAATTTTTGCCAAATTTCATCTTTGAAAAAAAACTACACCTCTGCGGATTCATAATACAGTGGTTCAATACTGTACTTGCAAGAAGCTTATAAAGAATCCAGCAAGTCCTTTTCAATGATGGGTAGGGGGTGTTCAATTTTGTAGGCACATAAGAGCAGTACAGCTTTACAGGCCCCTAAAATTATAGTTTTCAAACTATTTTGAACAATTTGTACTCACACAAGGGATCTTTTACAAGTGGGCTTACCAAACGCTGAATCTGGACTACCGCTGGCGGTAGTTCCACCCCGAGTGCGTGCCATTTCCGGGGGAAAAAGAAAACCCCCGGAGATGGCTTGTGCAGTGGTAACCCAGCGGTAATCAGGCATCACCGCATGCTGCCCAGTTATAGTGGGAGCCCTTACTGCCACCTCAATGGGGGGTGGTAAGATTTTTTATGCTTGTCTGAGGGCTTTATACCTGCTGCGGTAAAAAGGGCCCTGGCACGCAGGAAAAAGAGCCCCCACCGCTAGGTAAAAGGACCCCACAGTGATTTATATCCAAAAAGGATCAGAAACAGTTTAATTAGCATATAATACAGCAGAATATAAATAAAGCTTACTCTAGGGTATATGGCTTGACGGTTCATTTTGATGTTTTCTTTGTATTACAGTTTCTACAGGGAAAGGGAAAGAAAAATATTATTCCTAACTAATTACAGTTGAGGGAACTGAGTTCCAAGGAGACAAGTAGCTTGCCTAAGGTTAGAGACTCGCTGAGTGAGCAGATTTCAATTCTCAGATGTTTTCCTAACTTCACAATTTAATGTTGTAACTACTTCTCTCCAAATTTCTTTTCATCAGAAAATTTCACCTTAAAAACGGGTGAATGCAATACACACAGGACAAACTGCCTCCTAAGAAGTATTGCTCTACACAATACTTAAGTTCTGGTTTGCTAGTTTCTTGATATAGTAGTGCCTTTCTGTGGTACAACCAAACAGGCTTGCATATTACATACAGGTACTTTACTATACAATATATTATGAATTGTAGCTAATATATGTGGATACAGAAAAGGCAGAACAAAATTTACTACCAGCAGATGTTGATTTTTCTGTCTCCATTCTTTTGGACACCAGCCTTGGAAATGGACATTGTTAATCCCAAATATGAACTATGCTAACAGTTTGTGACTTGTGACTTTAAGAGATCATTCCCACATCTAAATCTTGTAGGCTGCTTTTTTATTTCTTTCCATTCAAGACACTTTAACAGGGTGATTTGATAAAAGGCTGCCTAGACTGTCAGGACACATAAGCACATGCACCAATATGCCTTAATAAAATAGCCAACCCAATGGGGCAGCTATCAACTAGACCACTAACATTTGCATGCATTTATGCGTGTATATGCCAGCATGCCACCTAAGAGCTATTCTGCATATTCCTGCTTAAAATTCATAGTGCATATCTGTAAGGGAGGCACATAAAGAAGCATTGGCAGGACATAGGCTGGGCTCCCACTTACATGCGTAACTTTCAGAATACTGTAAGATACATGGGTTCCTGTCATACTTAGATGCTTGCACTTATACCAGCACTTGTAATCTTATAAAGGAAATTAGTTGATTACTTTTCTTTATAGAATGACATCTCTAGTAAGTCGCATGAAGAGCATGTGATTGGAGCCTGTCTACAGAACTGCCCCCCTGTATGCTGAAATGAGAGCATGTGTTTATATTTTATACAATAAGGGCCAGCTTCTGTAAATGGCATCTAAAAAACTAGGTGCGTTCAAAAATAGCATTTAGCGCTATTCTATAAACCATACCTAAAGTTAGGACCGGTTTATAGAATAGTGCATAGGGCCGGTGAACGCACTTACATTTAGGCACAGTCATTTTACGCCACTGAAAACCTGGTGTAAATACCTGTGCCTAAATGAAGGTCAGATCCCTCAAATTCTATAACAACGTGAGTAAACTTGAGGAATACCCCCGACACACCTACATTCCTCTCATGGCCGCATCCCCTTTTCAGCTACGCGTGTTAGAATTTACACACGCCTCTTTTTAGAATACGCCTAAAAAGAAGCACACATAAATTCCAATTATTGCCAATTAGTGCTGATAATTATCTTTGGCCAATTATTGCTGAGTAGCTCGTTACTCAATTAAGGTGCATATGTAAATTGGGCACATGACTAATTTAATGCAAGCAACTCACTGCATGTTATACAGAATCTGGAAGTAAGTGCTTAGTGCTAAACCTGCCCCCTACTCCATCCACCCTCCATTCCAAGAACAGCGGCACATACAGTAAACCACAGAAAACTAAGTGCAATAGGGTAAATTCTATAAAGGCTGCCCAAATTTGAACACTAAAATGCAAGGTGATGATCATGAATTCTATAATGGTATCTGGGTATTAAAGAATAGAATACAAGTTGGCAAACTACGTATGACCACCTAAACTTCTGTAAAAAAACTAAAAACTAACCTGTTTAAAAAGGCATACCCTACCAATCCAACATAAATAACTGATCTCTGCAACACAACAAAACTAAAGTACGTAATGGACATAACACAACTCTTCCGTTGTACGATTCCCTAATGTGGCTGTGCCACATGAACTTTATCTTACCACAACATCACTTTGTATTTGTTTACACCGGAGTCTCCAAAGGCCTCTCCAGTACTATGTAAGCCACATTGAGCCTACAAATAGGTGCAAAAATGTGGGATACAAATGTAACAAATAAATAAATTTGCACGTCACATTTAAGTGCTATCACTTATGCCATATTAAAGGTAGGCCACGCGTACATCCCCTTGCAGCTGCATGCCATGCGAGTTGAAAGCTGAGCTTGAAGAACACCGTTTAGTGCCCACCTGACACTTACACACGTAAATGTTACATTCATGCAGGTAAGTGCTAACACTCTATAATCTTAGTGCACAAATGGCATTTATATAGAGGCGCTAAGATTACCGAGTGAGGGGGTATGTGTTCTATTTTTTTGCATTTAAACAATGGAACAAATCATGAGCATCTACTTGAGTGCGTAAATGTCACATAGTAGCTCAACAAATTGCCTCCCTACTGAGCACTTTTTAATGAAATAAAAAGTGCTTATAGTTGTGGTATTGTCTGCCCATCCACTAATCTTATATCACAGATTTATTTACAAATATTTATGTACTACAAATCTGCCTATGTTAAGTGCCTTAAAACTACACGTAACAAAAAACAGACATACAAAGACAGTAAAAACAAACTCAAAGATAACATTACAATTAGATACAGATAAAAGTCTGGAACATGCAGCTCTTAATGCTGTTTTGAAGTTTCAGTATGCAAGTTTTCACATTAGAGAATGACAAGTGGATGGGGCAATAATCTGCAGTAAACCGTGGTAAATCTGTGGTAACAAAAATCTTTTTATCACATTTACCGTAGGAGCAAAACTTTTTACCACCGCATGGGAACAGTAAAAAGCCTTGCTTTGCTACCGTGGTTAAAAAAAAAAAAGTGATTACCGCAGGTCTGGCATTTCTACCTGTCTTTCTTCCTCCTTCTCCCTCCCCACCCCACAGCTGTACCTTATGTAGCATAAGCTAGGAGGATCTCCACAGGCCTGGTCTGTGGCCTTCCGTTTGCCGGCTCCAGCCTTCTGATGTAACTTACTGTTTTGCCCCATGCAACACACAAACACAAGCACCTCAGAGCCCAAACACACACATATTCACACACAAACACCCCCAAGCCAGACGTAACCCCCCAAAATGGCTAACCTAAGGGAAAGGATCTTCTACTATACAGTCATAATAGAGATACCAGCAGCAACTCCAACTGAATGGAACAAAATACCAGAATGCATCACAGGAAGAAGACGACCACTCCAACAACTGGAAGAGTACAATCACCACCTAAACAACAACGCAGAGGACAACCAACCAACCAGCAACATGAAATCAAACATGAACCACACCCAACAAAACAACAAGAGCAAAACAGGGAGACCACACAGACAACTAAAAACTTTTTTAAAAACCCAACATTAAACACGACACGTATGTCCCGATATAAATAGGTGAGGAGACCCGCTGGCAAGCGGAGAACTCAAACACCCCACGGTAAAAACAGAAGAAAGCAAAAAGTGGGAGAGCGACCAAGGATGCCAGAAACTGGAGGATGTTCGTTAATAAAGAATTTTATTAAAAGTTTTGAAGACTCGACACAACATCGTGTTTCGGCCGTCAGGCCTGCATCAGGAGTCTGCCGTACAGAATGCTGCAGAGCAAAAATGATGGAGATCCTTTGAAGATCTCACAGCAATCTCTTGTGCAGAGTATTACTGGATGACATAAAGGATGATTCTTCAAAAGGAACGTAGGTAGTCTGCCGTACAGAATGCTGCAGAGCAAAAATGATGGAGATCCTTTGAAGATCTCACAGCAATCTCTTGTGCAGAGTATTACTGGATGACATAAAGGATGATTCTTCAAAAGGAACGTAGGTAGTCTTTAAGAAGACTGTTGAATAATCCGTCAGAAGCACTGCATGTACTGCGGGTAATACACGACGTTGTGTCGAGTCTTCAAAACTTTTAATAAAATTCTTTATTAACGAACATCCTCCAGTTTCTGGCATCCTTGGTCACTCTCCCACTTTTTGCTTTCTTCCGATATAAATAGGTAACATAAATGCGAGATCAGCAGTAAAAAAAGACAACACTACTAAGAGACTGAATAGAAATGGAACAACTTAGACTTCTGCTCACAACTGAAACATGGCTGAACCTCAAAGTTGACCCTGCACTACTAGACCTATGCCCAACCAGCATACAAAATAATACATATCAACAGAACCAAAAGGAGAGGAGGAGGCGTTGCAATAATATACAAATCCTCCTTCACAGCATAACCTGTCGCTAAACACATATCCTCAACAATTGAAATCCTGGCATGCAGATTCACCAACAAAACACTAACTGACCAAATATGCATCACATTATTCTACTGCCCTCCAGGAAGCTGGACAAACGCCCAAGATGATTTCATGGACTTCATATCAAACTATGTGCACCAACCACCCAAGCGTCCTATTAATAGGTGACATAAACCTGCACCTAGAAAAACAAGACGACACAAACACCAGACCACTAACGTCATAAACCAATGGAACTTCGTAACAGCACAAGGAGTCTCATCGCACACAAAAGGATACCAATTAGACACACCAGTCCACAGATTCTCAATGAGTAACAGCCACACATTAACAAACCACACATGGGAAAAGGTACTATGGTCAGACCATAGCAAGCTCACTTTCACACTACAATGGAAAGAAAGCAGAAAGAAAAGAGAGCCAAGAACCCAACACACATTCACAACCAGAGGAAAACCAGACAACCACATATTCTGGACAACAACAATAAATGAACTCAATGACATACCACCCGAGGATAAACACGTCATGAGAAACTGGGACAAAACAAATGCAAACACACTAAACAAAACTGCACCACTTGAAACAAAAACAAAAATCACAAAACAACCATGTCCCTGGTTTAATGACTAACTACTACAGATGAACAAACCCTGTAGGAAGCTCGAAACAGCATGGGCCAAAAAGAAAACATACGCAAACAAAACCATATGGAGAAAAGCCAAAAGAACATACACAAACAGAACAAAGAAAGCAAAAGAAGAACACTACAGTACATATACGAACCTCGACCAGACCAATATGAAAAAAATATTCAAACTCATGAACTACTGAAAACCCAGAATATATTGGCAACAATTGAAACATCACCAACTGAGGACAAGCTTGCACAATACTTCACAAACAAAATAACAAACACAAGATCAAACCTTGCCAAAGCACAAATAAACATCACAAACTACTTACAGGACTGTAAAACACACGACAACCACACCACAGCAGACAGAATATGGACCATGTTCAAACCACCCCAACTATACATAGTAAAGACACTATTGACAAAATACGCACTTGCATACTAACTACTTGACAAATGCCCCAACTAAATGATGAAAAATCCACCAGACCGGTTCATCAAGTACCTCACCAAACACATCACACACATGTTTGAAAGAGATCAATTTCCAACAGACAAAGGCGATATAGTACTCACACCTATCCCCAAAAACACTACCAGCAAGATCAGCGATATCACAAATTACAGACTAGTAGCCTCAATACCACTGCTGACCAAAACGATGGAAGGTCTAGTAACACAGCAACTAACGGAATACTTGACAAAATTCTCAATTCTTCATAAATCCCAATACGGTTTCAGACCACAACACAGCACTGAGATGGTCATAACCACCCTGACAACGAAATTCTACACTAATGACACTGCTCGACAACATAGGGAATCAACGGTGCTGTGGCAACATAGTTCAATGGCTTCCTAAACACCAGATCCTACATTGTAAAGATGTCCAACCAAACATCAGCCTCATGGATCTTTGAGTGTGGAGTACCACAGGAATCACCAATATCACCAATACTGTTCAACATAATGATGGTGTCAGTCGGGGGAAAAAATGGAATTAATGGGTTACAACACATTTATATGTGCAGACAATGTCACCATCTTCATACCTTTCCAAAACAATACCACAAACTTGCAGGACAAAATAAAAAATGGATTAGACCTTATGGAAGAATGGGCACCAACTTTCAAACTCAAACTGAACAGAGACAAAACCAAATTCCTAGTATTATCCAGCCCACACAACCCCACAGCCTACCAAAAATACACAATCAACCAACAAACATACCACATCGAAACATATCTTAAAATACTAGGAATCATTCTTGACAAACATCCAACACTAGACAATCAAATAACAGCAGTAACATCAAAATGCTTCAGAACACTATGGAAACTGAGAAGAATAAGAGACTATTTCCCTTTAGACAATCTTTCTGGATACTGGTCCAATCAACGATACTATCGAAAGTAGACTATTGTAATGCAGCATATGAAGGGTGCAAGGAAACCACACTAAAATCACTGCAAACAGTCAAAAACATGGCAGCAAGACTGATTTTCAAGAAATCAAACTACGAAAGAGCAACCCTATTGCTTGAAACACTACATTGGCTACCAGTCAAGGCAAGAATATTTTTCAAAGCGAGCACCCTAATCTTCAAGATACTATCTGGATACTATATGCTTAATATGATTGAACTATCCTCAAGAAATGCCAGCCTAGAAAACAAACTACCTACTCCTACATCTACCTAACTGCAAAAACACCATCTACAAAACTATCTACACAGCAGGATTTAGCTACCAAGGTTCCAAATGGTGGAACACAATACCAAAACCATAAGAAGCATCACAAATCTCCTCTAATTCACAAAAGAAATGAAAACCTCTCTCTTCAAAAAATTCTACAGTTAATCACAAAGATATCATTGCCTTCCATTCAAACCTAACTCTTCAAAAACTATTTGAATAAACATCACCGAAACTCTACAACTGACCACTAAAGCTACCACTACCTTCTCCTCTTCAAATCTATTTCTTCAAAAACTCTATGAATAACCACACATAAGAACATGAGAGTACCCATACTGGGTCAGACCAATGGTCCATCTAGCCCAGTATCCTGTTTTCCAAACAGTGGTCAAGCCAGGTCTCACGTACCTGGCAGAAACCCAAATCATGGTAACACTTCATACTACAAATCCTAGGGTAAGCAGTTGCTTCCCCATGTCTGTCTCAATAGCAGACTATGGACTTTTCCTCCAGGAATTTGTCCAAACCTTTTTTAAACCCAGATACATTAACCACTGTTACCACATCCTCTGACAAAAAGTTCCAGAGCTTAACTATTTGTTGAGTGAAAAACCTTTTTCCTCCTATTTGTTTTACAAGTATTTCCATGCAACTTCCTCGAGTGTCCCCTAGTCTTTGTATTTTTGGAATGAGTAAAAAATCGATTTACTTCTACTCGTTCTACACCAATCAGGATTTTCTAGACCTCAATCATATCTCCCCTCAGCTGTCTCTGTTCCAAGCTGAAGAGCCCTAACCTCCTTAGCCTTTCCTCATACGAGAGGAGTTTCATCCCCTTTATCATTTTGGTTGCTTTTCTTTGAACCTTTTCTAATTCCGCTATATCTTTTTTGAGATACGGTGATCAGAACTGAGCACAATACTCAAAGTGTGGCTGCACCATGGAGCAATACAAAGGCATTATAGTATTTTTGGTCTTATTCACCACCCCTTTCCTAATGGTGAATAAGACCAAAAATACTATAGATGCCCTCCCCACATTGCACAACACTATTGTTATGCCACCAAAATGTAAATTGTAAGCTACTTTGAACCGAAATTTGTTTTTAGATAATAGTGAGATACAAGAATGCATAAATAAAAATAAAGATAACAGATTCATATGCAATAAGACTATACTGATTCGAGATATGACTGGGCATTCTGATAATGAGGATAGCATTTTTTGTTGAAAGCTGACTACAACTGGAATCAGATCCTGTTCTATCAGAATTGTGTCCTAATGGTTATAAAATCATTATTGCGAATATAGAGAAAAGGAGTGTGTGGCATTGATTTACACAAGTTTTTTGATATTATTAAAAGTATATTCTTGTTATGAACCTGGTTTGAAAGTTCTGCATTGTCATCCATTAGGACTTTTGCTGATCTATAGATCACCGGTGTCCTAGTCCAAGAATTGCTTAGAAAATTGTATTAGACTATCTCTGATGCTGCTCTGTCTTGCGCTACACTTTTAATAATGGGGGATATTAGCTTACTGTTAGGAGTCAATATAGTGAAGATGTTAAAGACTTCTTAAATTTTTTGAGAACCTGTTCTTTCTCTGTTCCTGTTTTATATCCTTCCCATGAAAAAGGTCATTCATTAGATTTTGTTATAGACAATGATAATTGCTTAGTATCTCACTGTGACTGGCAACCAGTACCTTGGTCTGACCACAATTGTCCTTAACATATGTTTAATAGTAATACATAAGTATGATGATTGAATAAATATGTAAAATTTCTCGTTGAAATTCAAAGCAGTTGCTGAGAAAACTGCAAAAAACTGTGGAGGTTTACTTTTTTTACCTCACTCTGTAGAAGACCTACAGTGTTCACAGTTCAGTTTTAGAACACCATCTTTTTTTGTAGATATATTTTTGAAACAAAGAGTTTCAGAAGATTTTTTTATGGAAGGCACTTCTCATATGTGGCAATATTTTTTTTAAGGGGGGGGGGGTGCTGAGGAGCTCACGAAGCACAGTCACAAGGCCGAGAACTCCACTGATGAGAGGCTACTTTTAGTAGATAAATCAACCCCACCAGGTTTAATCTGCATTAAACTGCTCGTATAGCAAACAAAGAAACTGTTAAAACAGAATCACCTTCCATCTTCAATCTACATGCCATTATCATATTACTATCCCCTTTAATCACTATCCTCTCATTCATTTACTTGCCATCTCCCCTCCTTAGCTTCTCCCACATAGTTTCCACCATTCCCAGTGTCACCTTCCCCCAACCCTTCTAGCCCAGCATCTGCTCTCTCTTTCTCCCCTCCTTACCCTCGTAGCCTGACATCTCCCTCTCCCTTCCACCACCACCACCACCATCTGCCTATTAGTTCACTCTCCCCTCCTACCCCCTCCCCCATTGTCCAGCATTTCTCCCTCTCTCTTCCCTCCCACCCATTATCTAGCATCTCTCCCTCATTCCCTTCTGCCCCTGGATCCAACATCTCCCTCTTTCCCTACCGCTCTTGTGCAGCCTCTCTCCTTCTCTCTCCTCCACCTCCATATCCAAATTCTCTCCCTCTGTCCCATTGTCCATTCTCTCTCTCTTTCTCTGCCTTGAGCCCTTGGTCTAACATCTCTTTCTTGCCCCCTCCCCGCAACATCATGTTCAACATCTCTCCCTCCTTTCCTTCTACTGCCATATCCAACATCCTTGTCTTCTCTTTTCCTTTACCACTCCTGTGCAGCCTTTGCCTCCCTATCCTCACCCATATCCAACAATTCTCCCTCTCTTCCCCCCCCCTGCAGCATCTCTCCCTCCCCCATCATGTCGAACAATTATTCCTCCATCCCACCTAGAAATAACCCCATCTCCCTCACTCTCTCCTAGCTCTCTCCCCACTCCTCCCCCAAGCCACCCGCTGGCATGCTGCAGGTTTTGTTGCCTCCTTACCTTGCTTGCCATCTCTACCAGACTGGTATGCTGTAGGGCTTTTTTCCCCATCCCCCAGACACCCGCTGGCATGCTGCAGATTTTTGTTCCTTCCCTCCCTCCTTCTAGCTACGCGCTAGAAGGTTGCAGATTTCACCCCCCCCCCCCCCCAGCATGCTACAAGTTTTCTTACCTCCCTCCCTTGTCATCTTTGTCAGGCAGTAGTATTAATTCTATAGAAAAGCCACGCGGTACCAGAGCTGTCTGCATACTGCTACGACTGCTTCCTCTGTGCCACCTGCCCCACCTCCTCCAGAGGTTATACCTGAGGAGGTGGGGCTGGCACAGAGAAAGCAGTCATAGCAGTAATGCATGCAGACAGCCCTCGTACCGTGGGGCTTTGCTGTAGAATTAATACTGCTGCTCGACAAAGATAGTAAGGTAGGGAGAGAGGTAAGAAAACTTGCAGCATGCCAGTGGATGGCTGGGGGAGGGAGAGTTGCAGTGAGCAGTAGGCAGGTGAAAAGTCACGGTTTGGGGAGACAGTCTTCCTGAATCCCAAGTCTTTTATACAGGGCGTAAACAGGGTGCACCGTTGATGGGTGGGCCTGAGCCCACAGTGGATGTGGCCTAGATTTATTTATCGTTTTATACAGTTGAAGAACACTTTGTTTCATTCAATTGAGACTGAGTTCAGTGCTTTTGTTCACCTTTTTGTAAAGAATTGTATTTTAGACACAGTAATTGATGGAACTCCTATGACTGATTATTTGATACACATGTATGGCATGATTGTTGGAATACCACAATAACTGCACCACAGACACCTCCTTTTTAAGAATTCTTTTTAATTTTTAAAATTTTTAGAATAAGAATTATAGTTTGTGGCAAATTTACACAATGTACTGCATGTGAAAGTCCTACTTATTATTTCTTTATTTATTTCTTTGAATGTAATTGATTTCATTTTGATATATATTTGTATTTTAAGTGCATGTTTTATTTGGAATACTATTTTATTGAATGATGTTTGTGCACATATGACTCCTGGATCCTTCACATTTTATATGTGTTATGAAGTTTTAATTAATTTATTATTGTTATATATGATTATTTATTATGGAATTATTATGTATCTTTCTGGTTTTTTGATCATTGTTTTTATTAGTATACCTCTGAGGCAGCCCATATGTGGGCGAAACATGGAACATATTGGGTGTTTAATAAAGAGACTGTGTTGGAGCACTATGTTTGGGATATGCTTTTTTTTCCACATTGTTCTTGGTGCAGACTGGAAGAGCCTCTTTTTTTTTTCATTTGTTTATTTATAAATTTTCAACTTTACATTTATGCAAATTACATAAATCATAGAATTTACAGAAAATACTACAAAATAATAGAAATATGTTAACCAAGGCAATATATATTATAAGTTAGTCCACATTAAGGGATCCAAGAACTAGGAGCTTCCATACATATAACACAATTAAAGTTGTAAAAGAAAATATTTTCTAAGGGATGGAAGGAATTAAAGTTGACGCAGCCGATTTAGCGTTATGAGCTAGGGCTTGTGCCCTGCTACTCTTTACTAACAATTAATTCTAACAGCTTTCCCGGATCAAAAAAAATATAATTAGTGCATTCCAAAGAAATATAACATTTACAAGGAAATTTAAGTATAAAGGTCCCTCCCAACTGAAGGACCCTTTCTTTCATCACTAAAAAGTCTTTTCTTATTTTTTGTGTGTCTCTAGAGAGATCAGAAAAAACTTGTATTTTGAATCCAAGGAAAGAGGTATTAGTGTGGCGGAAAAAAAGTCTAAAAATATTATTTCGGTCTAGCTCTAGAGCAAAAAGACACCAACAATGTTGTCCTTTCAGTAGTAACTTCCAATGAACTCTCCAGGAATTGTGTTAAGTTTAAATCAGATTGAGGAGTTTGAGACACTCTTCTTGTTCCTGCACCAGAAATATACTGCACTTTTGTTAATGGAGGAAGACTTTCTGGGGGTAACCCCAGCACTTCAGTAAAATACTTTTTTAACATTTCTTTAGCCAGGACAAGAGGGAACTTAGGAAAATTCAAAAAAACGTAGATTATTCCTTCTCAATTGATTCTCCATATATTCAATTTTTCGGTTTTGGAAGTTATTGTCCTTAATAACAGCCAATTCAGAGGTTTTAACAGATATTACCTCGTTTTCTAAGGAGTTTATCTTGGTAGTCTGCTCTGTCACCTTACCTGACAAAGCATTTTGAGCTTGAGATAGTTCCACCACTTCTCCTCGTAGGGAACCAGCAACTTGTTGTAGCGTGGCATTCAAGCCCTGGATCGCTTCCCAAATTGAATCCATAGTGACAACCGAAGGTCTTACAATTTCTGCAAGGTTCACGGAGGGTTGGCCCAGACTTCCCACAGGCAGGGGAGTTTGTATCGCCAAACCTGCCTGGTATGATGTTCCCACAGGCGACGAAGTAGCTACGGGGTCTCCACTCACAGCCGCTGGGGCTCCGCTTCCGGGGTTCACAGCCGGCTGCGTCCCCCCAGCCTTCGTATCCCCTCCGGGTCTTGGAGGTGTTGTCATTGGAGGGGGACTCAGCGTCACACCCTCAACGCTAAAGCCCGATGTCTCCACAGGACCTCTCGAAGCGTCAGCCCGAATCCCTGGAGGCAGCATGCCCGACTCTTCTAAAGTCATCTGTCGGGTGGAATTTACCTGACTTGTGGAGGTAGGCAAACTGGGTTTTCCTTTTCTCTTCCCCATACCGTGTTAGAGATAGTTCTCACTCGATGGAGGTCTATAGTTATTCGGGAGCTGCTGCTCACACGAACTTCCCGAACACTATCTTGGATCTCCTGGAAGAGTCTCTTTGTTGTCTCCTGCCCTTACACCAATAGATTTATATTGGCTACAAATTGCAAATCCTTAATGTGCCTTGCCTGTATTACCACATCTCTATGCTCTTGCACTTCCATTCCTTCCCATGCAAGATTACCATTCTGTAAGGTTATTTTGTGTGGATCATCGTTGCATTATTTGCTACCCTTGTTACAGGTGCTATGGAAAACCTAACACCCCTACAGGTAAAGATTCTGATTGGACTCATTGGTAGATCTATAGGAAAAGACATTATATTAAATAGTAACTTATGAACCAGATAGAAGACCTATGCAGAACTTATTGAAAAATGTGACTAATTTCAGGTATAATGTCCTAAGAAGATTTGGGAAACAATTAACAAAAAAAAAGTCAGAAAAAAAACAGATTTTTGCTATATGCAACATTTAACAATATTAAAAGAGAAGACTGCAAGACTATGTCAATTTCCTTTCTGAGATATTATCTTTGTGACGATATGCAGCACATACTTCTCCAGACATGCCTAGATTTGCCACATTGTTTTTATACATGCAACTGTATGATAGGTGTCTACAGACAGAGAAAAAAGTGGAGGTCTGGGGGGGAGGGGATGCAGCAAGTGAGAGATTTGCTTATCTATAACTTGAATGTTTCTCAGGTGAATGCTGCTAAAAGTAAAATAAAGTATTCAGATTGTATCCTTTTGGAAAAAAAAAAACCCCAAATGCCCATTTTCTTTCTGTGGTGGATGGCTAGAGAGGAGGGGGCTGTGGGGGATGCCTAGATAGGAGAGGGGCTGTGGGGGATGGCAAAGAGAAGCAGGTGGGGCGGGTGTGTGGAAATCTTGTTGCCAGCTAGGGGGAAGGGGATTGTGGGTGGTAGCAACAGAACCCTATTGATCTCACACAGACAGTGTGAAAAAGCAAACACCAGGCTACAAATCATGATGTCACACAGACAGAATAGTTTGCTTTACAGGACAAAAAAAAAAGCAAACAGCTCTGCTGTTCTTAAAAAGCAGATAATCCAGCTTATAAAGGTGTTCTTTTCTGTGTCCTTTTTTTGAAAAAAAAAACAAATGCCTATTTTCTTTCCTGTGAGAAAAAGGTGAAGAAACAGCATTAAAAGTAAGCACAAAGTATCCTTTTGAAAGAAAAAAATTAGAAGAAAAAAAGAAAAATATATTTTTTCTTTCCTGCGAGAAAAAAAGTTTAAGGTGTACATGTGCGACTAAATTCCGCCGATGCGGTACGGGGCAGTGTCGGGGAGAGGGGGATTTGATGTCACTTCCCATCACATGACCCCATCCAAGATGGTGGCTAGTAGTAGAAACAGGAAGAGACATGATACATACATTGGTGGCAGTCATCTTGAAAAAGAGGTGTGGCTATATCACTTCTTGTGACATCACCAAAAGGGACATGGTTTGGGGTGGGGCTATGCAAAAAAGGGCAGGGTTTAGGCCAGGGCTATGCAAATAAGGCGGGGCAAGGAGCATGGCTATGCAAAAGGGGTGGGGCTTGAGTGGGGTCAAGACATCATGTCTAGAGACAACATCCAAGGGTTGGGGACTGGACAGGGCTTAGGTGTGGTTTGGGTGGTGACATCAAAAGGGGTGGGGAGTGAGCATGACATGTGTCCTGATTGGCTGAAAACCCGGAAGTAAGCATGTCACCTGTCAAAATCAATTAAATCTGACAAATGCTAGTGAGGTATACTGGTATTTTTCTGATGTCTAACCAATGAAAAGATATCCTTTCCGCTTTTTCCTTGAAAACCCGAGACAGTACTTTTTTGTTCTGATTCTCATTTCTCAAAAAAACATATGCATCTACTTAAACACATCCATCACTATGAATTTTAGTAAAAAGGTTATCAGGTTACAATGAAGCCATCACATAAGTGAGATATTTATACAGCTTATGAACACATTCATGGAAGATGATTTTAAAAACAGAAAAGTCTGTCATACATAGAAGGTGAATGCTTAAATTTAAAATACATATGTGGAGCCCAGTTTTATAAACAGAACTTGGAAATCAGAATTGAGACATCCAGGTCAGGACATACTCAATTCTAGCAGAATTTCAGAAAAGACTCTGCTGGGACATGCAGCGACAAAACCCATTTTAGAAACATATGTCTATACCAGGGGCGTATCTGCGTGGGGCCTCAGGGGCCTGGGCCCCCGCAGATTTTGCCCTGGACCCCCCTACCGCCATCAACTCTCCCCCGCTGCCGTTCTTACTTTTGCTGGCGGGGGACCCCAACCCCCGCCAGCCGAGGTGTGCTTCCACCTGCCGCTGCCGTAAAAACATCTTCTTCAGCCGGCGGGGGACCCCAAACCCCTGCCAGCCGCCCCGCGGTGTTTAAAATTCATCTTCGGCCTCCGTGGCCGTGCTGCTGTGATAGGCGCTGTTGAAATCCACTTCGGAGTCTGACGTCGTTGTACGTTGTACGTGCTGCGACGTCAGACTCCGAAGTGGATTTCAACAGCGCCTATCACAGCAGCACGGCCACGGAGGCCGAAGATGAATTTTAAACATCGCGGGGCGGCTGGCGGGGGTTTGGGGTCCCCCGCCGGCTGAAGAAGATGTTTTTACGGCAGCGGCAGGTGGAAGCACACCTCGGCTGGCGGGGGTTGGGGTCCCCCGCCAGCAAAAGTAAGAACGGCAGCGGGGGAGGGTTGGCGGCGGGAGGGGGGTGGAGAGAGTCATTGGTGGCGGTGGGGGCTCGGCGGTGGGGGGGGGGCAGCGGGGGGGGGGCTAAAATGTGCCCCCTCCCTCTGGCTCTGGCCCCCCCTACCGCCGGAGTCCAGATACGCCCCTGGTCTATACAATGAACAGTACTATCCCAGTGGATTCCACATGGAAGCATCAATTTCATAACTTCCATGTGTAGCTGCCTCATTTTACAAATCTCTATATTTAAGTGCCACCAATTAAGTAGTGAGGCTACAATTTTAATTTGGTTTCATTTTGAAGGTGGAAATAAAATGAGGGGATTAAGAAGGATTCCCTTCATCCCTTCATGTGAGTCCTGGCTGAAAAACCTAATAGGAATACACATGTAGATTTGTATCCCACCTATCCCCATCCCACCCCCACAATGTGGCATTCAAATATCTGCATTGTTGAGATCTCCATCTATAAACAGCAGTTTTTTAAAACTGTTGTTTACATGTGTATACAATCTACATGAGTAAATGCTGCTATTTATACACGGAAATGCTTCTAAAATAAGGACCTTTATACCACAAAGTACAAAAAAGAAAAAAAATATACTGTGATTGTTTGCAATTCTAGCAACAAATCAGAACAAAGCCAAAAGTGTACCTGCTAGAGCATCCTGGGCCTCAAAGAAAGTACTAAGCCCTCCTTTCACATAGGCAAGGCTTCCTTCATTCTTTTTGTTAGCCTGTTTCCTTAAGTTGTTTGCTGCCATCTTCAGCTGATCAAAGCTTAAATTAAAGGAAATAAAATGTCAGATTAGTGCAATGGATTAAAAGGCTAACCAGTAATATTTCTCCAAAAAAAACCAAGATATGACTTTGAGCACCAAGCAGATGGCTAACAGCCACCACAAAATTGCATCGTTTCATCCAAATCTTTGGCGAGTACAGCCACATCATCTATTGTTTTGAGCAACAACTCACACACCCAGTGTTTCTTGGTGGGTAAGCTAAAAGTTATATTGCATCTTCTTTTCTGTCACCTGTGGATGCACCTCATTTCTTCACTCATCCTTTAAACCTGTCACACTATTAGGTTACATCATTCAAATAATCCCACTCGGCAACACTGATCTTGCCCCCCCCCCCCCCAGGCCATACAGGTCTCCATTTTTTTTCCATACACAAATATAAAAGTGTTAGGGTGTCCCTATAACCAGCCTTTCCAAATGACACACTGATTATGATTTATCACAAATTACTACTCTACCTATGAAAAATTATTCCGTTATTATACTTCCACTTTGTATAACTGTGATGGGAAAAAGGATCCTTGGGGAGAAATTCTGACAGTATGTTTCCAGACATATAAACTAGAGGGTGGGGGTGACAAAAGGAAACAGGGGATTTTGGAAAGTCACCCCCAGGATCAACATGATGGCAGAGGGAAAAGTCATGTAAATATAAAAAACCACCCAAACTCACTAAGCACATGGAAAGCTATGTGCACAAATGCTCATAGTCTAATTAAAAAGGTTCAAGACTTGCAAGCCCTGATGTTTGAAGAAAACTTGGATGTTGTTGCTATTATGGAGACGTGGTTCAACGATTCTCATGAATGGGATGTGACCGTACCGGGCTATAATCTTTTTAGGAAGGATAGAGAGGGCTGAAGAGGTGGAGGAGTGGCTCTGTATGTGAGAGAGAATATTAGAGCGGGTGAAATGCGGGGAACCTGGGGAAAAGAAGAAGCTTTATGGATTGTCCTGGAAAGAGAAGACGGAACTTGGAGAAGAGACGGCTGAGGGGAGACATGATAGAGGTATATAAAATAATGAGTGGAGTGGAACAGGTGGATGTGAAGCGTCTGTTCACGCTTTCCAAAAATACTAGGACTAGGGGGCATGCGATAAAACTACAGTGTAGTAAATTTAAAACAAATTGGAGAAAGTTTTTCTTCACCCAACGTATAATTAAACTCTGGAATTCATTGCCAGAGAAAGTGGTGAAGGCAGTTAGCTTAGCAGAGTTTAAAAAGGGGTTGGACGGTTTCCTAAAGGACAAATCCATAAACCGCTACTAAATGGACTTGGGAAAAATCCACAATTCCAGGAATAACATGTATAGAATGTTTGTATGTTTGGGAAGCTTGCCAGGTGCCCTTGGCCTGGATTGGCCGCTGTCGTGGACAGGATGCTGGGCTCGATGGACCCTTGGTCTTTTCCCAGTATGGCATTACTTATGTACTTATGTATGAACCTGTATCCAAACGGGAGTTATCTACAGACCTCCTGTGCAAACGGAGAAGTTAGACAAGGATCTGATAGAAGATTGGTATGAAAGGGGAGGTGCTACTGTTGGGAGATTTCAATTTGTCTGACGTGGATTGGAATGTCCCGTCTGCGGAATCGGAAAGAAGTAGGGAGATTGTGGATGCCTGTCAAATGGTGACGGAACCCACGAGGGAAGGGTTGATGCTGGATCTAGTGCTCACTAATGGAGGTAGTGTTTCCGATATCTGGGTGGGTGCCCACCTATGTAATAGTGATCATCACATCATATGGTTTGATATAAGGGCGAAGGCGGAGTGCGGACGCACAAAACTCAAAGTACTGGATTTCAGACATACTGATTTTGATAAAATAGGGGAATACCTGAAGGAGCTGTTGGTGTGGGAAGGCGTAGGAGAAGTGGAAAAACAGTGGTCCATAGAAAACAAATGACTGAGAGGGTCCCACGTGACACTGGGAGGTGGGAACAAGCACACATGCGTACTAAGAAGCTTCTCAAATATTCTGGGTAGAGAGGTGTGGTAGCCGTGTTAGTCCACTTTTAAAGGTAATCAATAGAAATAAAACAAAATAAAACAAGGAAAAGAAAATAAGATGATACTTTTTTTATTGGACCTAACTTTAATACATTTCTTGATTAGCTTTCGAAGGTTGCCCTTCTTCCTCAGATCAGAAATAAGTAAATGTTGGTAGATGACAGTATATATAAGTGAAACATCAAAGCATTCCAGTGACAGTCTAACAGGATGGGGGTGGATAGGTGAGAGACAGGTGAGATATGCATGGAGATAGGAGGGTGTCAAAGCAGTACAATTTTCAAAGAATCAGAACACTGTACCAGTGACTTCATGGTAAGAATCTTAAAAGGGAACTTTAAAACAATACAGGAACGTAAGACCTTTGAAGTCAGAATGATTAAATATTTTGACACCCACCAGACAGGACTTAACAAAGATCTGGGTTTTCTAGCCCATTATAAAACATAAAATTGTACTGCTTTGACACCCTCCTGTCTCCATGCATATCTCACCTGTCCCTCTTCCTGTCTCTCACTTATATATACTGTCATCTACCAACATTTGGTTATTTCCGATCTAACGAAGAAGGGCAACCTTTGAAAGCTAATCAAGAAATGTATTAAGTTATGTCCAATAAAAAAGGTATCATCTTATTTTCTTTTCCATGTTTTATTTTGTTACAAATATTCTGGAAAACTTCTAGGAAAGTGTTTCCCAAGCAGGATCAATCAGATGACATCTCTCCTGTGTGAGGATTCAACTGCCCTGCTTGTACTTCTTAGGTTATTTGATTATTTATTTATTAAAGATCACCTGTAGGTTTAAGAAGGAGAAGTTCTGAGAGAAGAGGACATTTCTCTGGTAAGTGAACACTATTTTGCTTTGTGCTTTGGGAACTTAAAGATTGGGTTTAAAGGAGGAATTGTAGGTTAGTGATAGGCAGAATAAAAATATTAAAAAGCTAATTTTATCAACTAATCTCCATAGTCTTTTCCTCTTAGTTTTAAAAGTTGAACTTTGTACAACAACATTAACAGATAGACTCTAGCAGGCACTGCAGGATCTGTGTAAAGGGTACAAGGATAGTGACAGAAGAGTACTACCGTCCACCTGGCCAGGATGAACAGAAGGATGCAGAAATGTTAAAGGAAATTAGGGATGCAAACAAACTGGGCAACACAATAATAATGGGTGATTTCAATTACCCCGATATTGACTGGGTAAATGTAACATCAGGGCACGCTAGGGAGGTAAAATTCCTTGATGAAATCAAGGACTGCTTTATGGAGCAGCTGGTATAGAAGCTGACGAGAGAAGGAAAAATTCTTAACCTAGTCCTTAGTGGTGCGGGAGGTAATGGTGCTGGGGCCGCTTGATAACAGTGATCATAATATGATTGGATTTGATATTAGCTTTGAAGTAAGTATACATAAGAAATAAAATACATTAGCGTTTAACTTTAAAAAAAGGAGACTATGATAAAATGAGAAGAATGGTGAAAAAAACCCCTTAGAGGAGCAGCTGCGAGGGTCAAAAATTTACATCAGGCGTGGATGCTGTTCAAAAACACTATCCTGGAAGCCCAGGCCAAATATATTCCGCATATTAAAAAAGGAGGACGGACGACCAAACGACAGCCGGCATGGTTAAAAAGTGAGGTGAAGGAAGCTATTAGAGCTAAAAAAAAATCCTTCAGAAAATGGAAGAAGGAACCGACTGAAAATAATAAGAAACAGCAAAAGGAATGTCAAGTCAAATACAAAGCGCTGATAAGGAAGGCTAAGAGGGACTTCGAAAACACATAGCAAACATTTTTTTAGGTATATTAAAAGCAGGAAGGCAGGAAAAGATTTGGTTGGACCACTAGATGACCGAGGAGTAAAAGGGGTGATCAGGGAAGACAAAGCCATAGCGGAAAGATTAAATGAATTCTTTGCTTCGGTCTTCACCAAGGAAGATTTGGATGAGATACCAGTGCCAGAAATGGTATTCGAAGCTGACGAGTCGGAGAAACTGAATGAATTCTCTATAAACCTGGAGGATGTAATGGGACAGTTCTACAAACTAAAGAGTAGCAAATCTCCTGGACCAGATGGTATTCATCCCAGCGTACTGATAGAACTGAAAAATGAACATGCGGAATATGGTTAATAATATTTAATTTATCCTTAAAATCAAGCGTGGTACCGGAAAATTGGAGGGTAGCCAATGTAATGCCGATTTTTTAAAAAGGTTCCAGAGGAGATCTGGGAAATCATAGACCAGTGAGTCTGACGTCAGTGCCGGGCAAAATGGTAGAGACTATTATAAAGAAGAAAATTACAGAGCATATTCAAAAGCATGGATTAATGATACAAAGTCAACATGGATTTAGTGAAGGGAAATCTTGTCTCACCAATCTACTACATTTCTTTGAAGGGGTGAACAAACATGTGGACAGAGGTGAGTCGGTTGATATTGTGTATCTGGATTTTCAGACGGCGTTTGACAAAGTACCTCATGAAAGACTCCAGAGGAAATTGGAGAGTCATGGGTTAGGAGGTAGTGTTCTATTGTGAATTAACAACTGGTTAAAAGATAGAAAACAGAGAGTAGGGTTAAATAGTCAGTATTATCAATGGAGAAGGGTAGTTAGTGGGGTTCCCCAGGGGTCTGTGCGGGGACCGCTGCTTTTTATCATATTTATAAATGACCTAGAGATGGGAGTAACTAGTGAGGTAATTAAATTTGTTGATGACACAAAGTTATCAAAGTTGTTGAATCGCGAGAGGATTGTGAAAAATTACAAGAGGACCTTATGAGACTGGGAGACTGGGCGTCTAAATGTATTGTGCACTGGCACTGGTCCTCCAGGCGCATCTCAGGCATCAGAGGTTCTGATGTCCTGGTACTCCCGGCACCGTGCTCTGAGGAAGACTGGTGCTTATGCTTCTTTGAGTTCCCCAATGCACAGAACTTTGATCCCCCGGTGCTGACAAGGATGACGCTGAACCCATAAAAGTCCTCTGTGTTGGGTCTGATGCTGACTGGTCCCGGGGCCTGCTATCAGCACTCGGGGTCAAGACAGGTGGAGACCTCCTCGATGCCGGTGCACTCCCAGTGGATGCTGAAGTCTGAACAGCAATGGAGATCAATGCCACAGGTACTAAAGTCAATGTTCCAACCTATGAACTGCCAAAAAGTTGCTTTCTTTGAGTCAGTCACACCTGTTAAGTCTCACCTGCATTTTTAAACAGAGATCACAATCAGAGGGGACATGATCTGGCCCAAGGCACCCAATATACCAAGAGTGCAGGTCCATGGCAGAAATTACCCACCTACATTGGATGCATCTCTTGAAGCTACTGGAGGTCTTCTTAAACTCCTCAACCTTGAACCCTCAAAAAGGGACATGTTCAAATTGAGGTCAAGGCTGCAGCCTAAACCAGACAGCTACACCCAAAAATAAAGTAAAAGAGACGAAAAAAACCTGAGAAAACAAAAAATGAGAAAGAAACCCACATGGGGGGCATTTGGCACAAAAACAGCACAGCTGAAGAGAGAACACACGGCCGTGTTCTCTCAGCTCCGTGGACAAAACAAGACTTGAGGACCCACACTCGCACGTTGGGTTGGAAGACACCAGCGCATGCGCGGTGGGATGCTGCTAGAACCTTCTACTTTACTCGCTAGTGAGCTTTCGCGCTGGGCTCCGTCGGATGACATTACCCAGATGTGAGAATTAGAAAGCCTGCTTGTCCTTGAAAAAATCACGGAATCAGCACATGCCGAAAGTTTGTAACGTATATATCCTAAAGCAGACATTACTGTTCACAAGTTTCAAATGTATTACTCATTTTTCTATGTACAGTATCTGTAATTCCCACATATTCTGCTTTCATCCATTATCATTCAAGCAATGACATTATAAGTGCTACTCCTAGTCACTTACCTGGAAAATAATTCTGAGGCTGAATGATTTATTTATAGTTACCATGATTTTCAGCCAGGAAATAGGTTTTATATTACATGTAGATCTGTGATTTCCTTCCAGGAAAAAACATATACTGACTAACCAAAACAGCAAAGTTCAAAATATTCTGAGTTCCTGCTATCTGGGTCAAACAAAGTGCAAGTCAATAAAAGGTATGTTGTAAACCCTAGGAGAGAAGAACTAAAAATAAAGCATGTACAGGGTAAGCAAAAGGCACTAAATACATGACCTTATAACCCAAAACATTTTTGACCTCTGCTAATCAGTTTTTTTTCAGATTCGATTGTTGTTACTTTATTGTAAATACCTTGTTATAACAGTCATATTCTAATTCAACTCAGATTAGTTTTTGGTTTATAATTCTCACCTTTTTTTAAGATAGGAAAGTAATTAACACATTTCAGAGCATCCATACAAAACCTATCTGAATCTGAAGTTCTTCCTATACTGAAGTTGCTTAAATGAGATAGATAGATAGATAGATAGATAGATAGATAGATAGATAGATAGATAGATAGATAGATAGATAGATAGATAGATAGATAGATAGATAGATAGATAGATAGATAGATAGATAGATTATGGTGGACACTGCTTTAATCTCTACAATAAACAAACTCATTTTTTCAGTCTCAAACATTAGCTTTAAAACAGTTTCATACCTAAGGCATCTGAACAGGGTGGACCACTTGGGTCCTGACTTCATTCATTCTGCTGGCTCTTCATTTTATCATTAACAGTGTTTCCAAAACTACAGCTGTAGGTATTACATGGCTTTCTGCAAATTTGAGCCAAGTAGGCACCTATATTCTTGTGCTGATCTCACAAATCTAAGCCTGCAAGAGCACATTCAGACATTCAGCAGCTTTTTGTGGTCAGCATGGAAAATGTTGCAGAATAACCAAGGTTTGTGGATACTGGTTTTGCTGGGAGGAGGGGGAAGGGGTAAAAGCAGGAAAGCAGCCAGTTTGTGAGAGAGAAACTTGAAACTAAAAAAGAGCAGGACTACAGTAGGGATATCAAACTCTCTCTATCCAACCTGGATTTTCCCTTAAATTTCCTTTCTATTCACCCACCTATTCCCTAACTCTCCTCATACCCAGTCTTTTTACCCTCTCTGCACCCCATTCTATGGTTTCTCTTCTCTTCTCATCTAATCTACTCTAGAATCTTATAGACCACTAAATCCGAATATTTGGTCCAAACGTAGAAAATTACAACAGATAGAAAATTAATTGAACTTATCCTAGATATTTCTGAAATAGATAAGTTTTCAATTGTTTCCAGAATTTGATGTATGAGGATGTTCTATTAGTGAATCAAAGTATTCCATAACTGAACTATTTGAAAAGAAAAAAAAGATTGCTCTCTCCTCTTATATCCCCATTTTGAGTCCATTCTCCCTCCCTCTCCTTTTCTCACCTCCTGCTAGTGTGCATCTTAATTCTTTCATTGTGCCAAACAATTACTTTTGGAGCTTGCATAACAACATATATAAAAGCAACATATCAATGTAAGCTCAGAAATTCTTTGTAATCAGCTCAGTTGTGCCCAACCAATTGGGGCTATATCTAGATCATTTAGCCCCATTTTTTTGGTCTCTGATTGCATCTCTTGGTACCTGATGACCTTCTGTCTGTACATTCCTTGTAAAAAAAATAAATAAATAATAATAATCACTTGGCACTGATGCCTCTATTAATGATGCTATTTGGGGGGGGGGGGGGGGGTCTTAGAAACATGACAGCAGATAAGGACCATATGGCCCATGTAATCTGCCCTTCCACAGTAACTACTAACTCCTTCTTTTCCTAAGGCATCCCACATGTACGTCCCATGCTTTCTTAAATTCCTACACAGTCTTTGTCTGCACGACCTCCTCCAGGATGCCATTCCATGCATCTACCACCCTTTCCGTGAAAGAGTGTTTTCTTAGATTCTTCCTAAGTCTATTTCCTCTTAACTTCCTCCTATGCCCTCTCATTCCAGAGTTTTCTTTCACTTGAAAAAAGCTCATTTCCTCTACATTAACGCCACTGAGGTATTTAAACGTCTCTGTCATAGCTCCTCTCTCACGCCTCTTCTAGGATATACATGATGATGTCGCTTCTTTCTCTTTAACATCAGCAAAATTCACCCTTTCCTTTCTGAGCACACCACCCGTACTCTCGTCCATGCTCTCATTACCTCTCGCCTTGACTACTGCAACCTACTCCTTACTGGCCTCCCACTTAGCCATCTATCCCCCCTTCAATCTGTTCAGAACTCTGCTGCACGTCTTATATTCCGCCTGAACCGATATACTCATATCACCCCTCTTCTCAGGTCACTTCACTGGCTTCTAATCAGATACCGCATACAGTTCAAGCTTCTCCTTCTTACCTACAAATGCACTCAGTCTGCAGCCCCTCATTACCTCTCTACCCTCATTTCCCCTTACGTCCCCGCCCATAACCTCGGCTCACAGGACAAATCCCTCCTCTCAGTACCCTTCTCCACCACCGTCAACTCCAGGCTCCGCTCATTCTGCCTCGCCTCACCCTATGCTTGGAATAAACTTCCTGAGCCCTTACGCCAAGCCCCCTCCCTACCCATCTTCAAATCCTTGCTCAAAGCCCACCTCTTCAATGTTGCTTTCGGCACCTAACCTTTATACCTTTCAGGAAATCTAGACTGCCCCTATTTGACTGACTGTACATTTGTCCTTTAGATTGTAAGCTCCTTTGAGCAGGGACTGTCCTTCTATGTTAAATTGTACAGCGCTGCGTAACCCTAGTAGCGCTTTAGAAATGTCAAGTAGTAGTAGTAGTGATGAGGTTCATGAGCCTATCACTATATGTTTTATGACCGAGACCATTTACCAATTTGGTAGCCGCCCTCTGGACAGACTCCATCTTATTTATATCTTTCCATAGGTGTGGTCTCCAGAATTGCACACAGTACTCTAAGTGGGGCCTCACCGGAGACTTATACAAGGGCACTATCACCTCTTTTTTTCCTGAAGGTCATCCCTCTCCTTACACACCCAAGCATCCTTCTGGCCTTGACCATTGCCTTTTCTATCTGTATGGCCATCTTAAAGTCATCAGACACAAACACCCACGACCCACTCTTCTTTTGTACACAGAAGCACTTCAACCCCTATATTGTATTGTGCCCTTGGATCCTTGTAACCCAAGTGCATGACCCTGCATTTCTTAGCATTAAATCTTAGTTGCCAGTTTTCGGACCATTCTTCAAGCTTCACTAGATCCTTCTTCATGCCACCCACCTCCACCGAGGTGTCCACCCTAATACAGAGTTTGGTATCATCCGCAAAGAGACAAACCTTACCAGACAGCCCTTCCGTAATATCACTCACAAAGATGTTAAAAAGAGCCTGCTCTAGGACCGATCCCTGCTGTACAGCACTGATAACATCCCTTTTCTCGGAGCAAGCTCCATTTTACCACTACCCTCTGTCTGATACCTTAGAGCCAGACTTAGGGCCTCCAACAGTTCTGCAGGGTCCTGGAAACAGATTAGATAAATTGGGAGTGAGGGGAAATAAAGAGAGGACTAGCCAGTTTTTGCAAAACTAAGGCACTCATTTTCAAAGCACACAGACGTTTTAAAAAGGAAAAAAAAAAAAGTCCCTTTGTCAAAAATGTCTAAATAGCAAGGGGATGAGCTGGAGGCATGTTGTGTTGTGGGCAGGACCAAAAGTAGGATGTCCAACAGCGATAATGGAAAAGGAAGAAATAGCCAAATAGAAAAAAAAGGGTGTTTTCGCTAGACCTGTTTCAATCACGTCCAAGTAACAAAAAGGGGCTCTGAATGACCAGCTGACCACTGGAGGGATTAAGGCTTGACCCCTCCTTAATCCCCCCAGTGGACGCTGTCCCCCTCCCACCCCCCTGCGAAGTGAAACTGAAAGGCCATACCAGGCTTCAGGCATTATAGGCATACCCAACAAAGCAGAAGCAGGTGCCAGTAGCCTATCAGTCAGTGCAGTGGACTGTACACAAGGGGACCCATGTCCAAATCCCACTATAACTAATTCTCTTTTCGTGGAAATTGTGAGCCCTCCAAAAACAATTTTATATTTATTTTGGACTATTTATGATTCATATTGTTGTTTTGATTGTTTTTAGTATTATACTCCTGAAGCAGTGGGCAAAACATAGGCATCAGGTGATTGCTTTAATAAAGAGATTTTGTTTTGGAGCAATTCATCTGAGATCTACTTTGCATCACATCTGGTGCAGATCTGAAGAGCCTCTCTGTTTGTTGCATTTTAGAAACCTAAACATATGTGCCACTAAGTACAGAGAGTGCAATTTTTACAGTTTTGTTTTATTTTAAAGTCAGAAATAAACAGGGGATTAAACAGAATACTCCTTAACAACACCTGCAACACTTGGACTCATGGGGAGGCTGGGGACAGAGAGAGAGGCGCTGGACCCATGGGGGGGCTGGAGGGAAAAAAGAGAGGTGCTGGATCCATGGGGGGACTGGAGGTAGGGCGAGAAGTGCTGGACCCATGGTGGGGGGGGGGGGGCTGGAGGGAAGGGAGAGAGATGCTGGACCCATGGGGAGGCTGAAGGAAAGGAAGGGAGGTACTGGACCCATGCAGAGGGGCTTCTGGAGGGAAGGGAGAGAGGTGCTGAAACAGGGGAATGAAGGAAGAGGGTGTGAAATACTGAACATACAATGGAGAGAGGGAGGGAGGGAGAGAGGGAGACAGATATATTTGTGTGGGGGAGGAAGAAGGGAGAAGCTGGACGTATACAGAAACAGAGGAGAGATGATTGGCATGGAGGGGAGTATAGGGGCAGGAACACAAAGGGGAGATACTGTATGCAGATGGTATAATGACACAGAAGGGCAATGACAGACATGGGAGGGGGTATATGGACACAGAGGGAAGATGCTAGACACAGGGGAGAATAGGAACACAGAAGGGAGATGCTGGACTAGGGGGATGGGTTTAGGGACACACAAGAGTAATGCTGGACACAGGTGGAGAGGATAGGGACAAAGTGGTGATGATGAATGCAGGGAGATGGATACAGAGGAGATGTTGGATAGGGAAATATAAGGGGCACAGAGAAAAGAGATGCTGAGCGTGGGGAAAGATAGGTACAGAGATGGAAAATAGATGGTGAGCATGGAGAAAGAAAAAAATGTCAAATATGCAGGAGACCCTGGCGAGTGAGTTAAGAGAAGACAGAGGGAAACAGAACTCTGAGCCTGGGACTATTTGAAAAATAAAATGACTAGACAACAAAAGGTAGGTAAAATAATTTTATTTTCTATTTTGTGATTAGAATGTCAGATTTGAATTGTGTATCCTGCCAGAGCTGATGTTAAACATGGCTGGGGCCCAGGGCAGAAATTTGGGAGGGGACCCTACCAGGCCATGCCTTCTGCTTCCAGCGGACTTAGGGATCTCTTTGGCCAGGGGGCAGTTGCCTTAGTTGCACTCCCCTAACACCATCCCTGGCACGTGTCATCTTTATATTTTGCACACTACAGGAGGAAATGCATCTCTTTCTATTCCTTTGGTGTTGTACTATACACAAGGTGTGGCTTCTTGAGATTTTGGTTTAATTTATGTTTATCATTTTTGGTCAGCTATTATGTATTTGACATTTGTGTTCTGTGGATGGGACCAAGGTGTTCTGTTAGCATGAATTTTCTATGCAGCATTCTGTACTTATTTGGCTTGTTCATTTTTTCCAATAGTGGAGGGGATATTTGTGAGGAGGGAGAGAAGACAGAGGTTTTGTTGATTCTTCTGCGATTTATAAAATGACAGTTGTACAGAAAATTGTTTATTTTTATACTTTAATAAAATGACATATAAAATCATAATTGCTTGAGGCTTATGCAGATGGGATCTCACAGAGCTTGTGGGGGTGGGACAGGGACAAGGCCAGCGCTTGCAAGGAAAAGGGTAGGGATGGGGACAAATTTTGTCACTGTGTCATTCTCTAGTCAGTAAATCTCCATAAATAGTGTACGTTGAGACAGATATAGGGATCTATGCCCAGGTTGCCTATAATCATGCAATCATGTTTCCAATTACTCATCACATTTGAATATGGTCTAAGCTTAGCACCTTCATTCAACCCACCTATAGGAACAGTTACTAAAACTATTCTTTTTTCCATGATCATAGCTGCTCGAGAGGAATAAATTCAGTTTCTAGACCCTTTCCAGAGAGTAAACATTTACAAAGAAATTAGATCTACTTAAGACCTGGCAAATTCATTGTCTTTTATACCCAGCATGGAAAACGCTCCACAGAAGCATCCCACTGTGCATGTACATGGCTTCGCGCCTGCTATCGTCGCATAGGACCAACTCAGTGCTGTTTTTTCCATGGAACATTGTAGATGTGCTTGCACAGTTCATCTTCATCACAACCCCCCCACCATTATTTTCATTTAGTCAGGTTTTTCAGCACTTCCAAGCTTTCTTTGTTTTTCTGTGGCCCACTAGACCACCTTCAGCTACAGGTACCCGATTGAGGGCTTTTTCACCATCGAGCCACCGATTTTGTTTTGGCTTTTTTTCTTACCATGTCCCAGAAACAGCACCCCAACATAATAGCCCGGACAAAATGGCCCGTAACAAAATATTCCTCAACAAAATAGCCCGTCACAAAATTAAGAAGTATAGCAAAAACTATCTCCCTCCCTCTGATGGTCTAGCATCTCTTCTCCCCCTTTCTCCCCACCTCCCAACATGTCTCCCTCTTCCTCCTGCCTACCTTCCACAGTCCAGTATCTCTTCTGCCCTCCCCACCCCTGCAGCCATCCTCCAACATTCCTGTGGTCCACCGGTAGAGTCAACAAACTGCTGCGGCTGGCCATGGAAGCATTCTCTCTGCTGTGTCCTGCCTACGTGGACATAGCAAATAGGTGGGAAATCGTGAGATACAAATGTAACAAATAATAATAATAGCAAGTTGCATCAGATGAGGCAGGACACAACAGAGCTAACTCTTCAAGGGCAAAAGGGAGACATATCTCAGCCCAAAGCTGCAGTGGAACTCAAAGACACACAGTTGCAGCAGCAGAAGCAGGTAAAATAGTCGAGGGCGGGCTCTTTTGTCAGGGGTCAAATTGTGGGCAGGCCCTTTTGTCAGGGGCTGACCTGGGGGGGGGGGGTATTTTGTCAGGGGGCTATTTTGTGTTTGGACCTTTTGGTTGGGGCTATTTTGACCAGGTACCCCCCCCCCCCCCCCAAAACGCCCAGTGTTTTTAAAAAGTGCACCCAATGCAGCGGGACCATATCCCTCACAGACACCCATAATCAATGCCTGCAGTGCCTGGGGCCCGATCATAATACCTCTTCTTGTAAACTCTGTTCACAGATGTCAAAAACAGTCGAGAGAAGCAGCACAAATAGATTTTTTGGCAATGAGAAGACCAGTGCATCAAGTCTGGCATTGGAGGCACCAGTCTCTATGGCTCCAGGAGCTGCACTGGACACTGGAGATGCATCAACATCGAAAGGGCCTCCACATTCCTCAACCTCGAGCTTTGACACAAGCCATCGGGACTGAGCATTCTTCCATCCCCTCCCCAGGGTAAAGAACAATTCGTCATTATCTTTGTTGACACTGAGGGACTCTGAATGCCAAGTGACAGGCAGAGGCCAAGAAGAATTGGCAATGAGAGCACCAAGATCACCGATGACATTGAAGTGCCCTCAACATGAAGGTCACAACCTCCCAGGTATCTGTGGAGGCACCAGATCTCTTCTTGGAGGAGAGGCCCCTTGGTCTTCCCTCAGACCCCACCCCACCAGACAAACTCTCCATTTTCAATTTTATGTGGGAGATGGCTAAGTTTGTCCTATTTGAGAATAGAAAAAAAGATGCGAATCACCAGTGGCAAGGTTGAGAAAAACAATTTATTCAACACATTACTTAAAATAAGCCCGACACGGCCGCGTTTTGCCCTCCTAAAGGGCATTGGGGGTTAGCATTTGACAACAAGTGGTGCAGTAAAACCAATTCCACCTACTGGACTAAAACAACTCCTCTCCTGAGGCCGTCTCGGTCTTATTTTAAGTAATGTGGTGAATAAATTGTTTTTCTCAATATTACCACTGGCAATTCGCATTTTTTTTCTATTCCATTCTGGAATTTGTGAATCACCTGTCTATTTGTTTTCTTGGATCCTATTTGAGTTAGAAACAGAGGATGAGCCCATGGCTCTGAGATGTTAATCTACAGTTTGAGGCCCCCGTCCACCTAGCATCCTAGAAATGCTATTTGCAGAGTTTTTCTTTTTTTAAGGCTTCTATAAATGATGGCCTACTTTCGGTGTAATGAAGACATAGGGACAGACACAGTGATTAAAAACAGGAGACTTTATTAACAAATAAATTGGTTAAAAGGAATGCCCCACATGGTCGTGTTTCACCCAGTGAGAACTGCTTCGGGGGCTAAAACTTACAGTGTAAACAATTTATATCACCATAAGCAATACAGGATTTTCAAACTCGGGGGGGTCACTGTGCAGAAAGTATGTCGTGTCTGCCCCTACGTCTTCATCCCTTTTGAAATTTGCAGACCGCTTGCCTGTCTGGTATTTGGGACCTTCCTTACTTTTGGTGTAGACCTTGGGTGTACAGTTTTCATTAACTATAGGACTGAGCAAGCATTTTTCAAATCAATTTTTATTTATTCTCTTTCTTTCCATTATTAATTGTCTATTATTTATATTATGTACCAAACACACAAACGTAAAATAAGATGAAAAATCAGACCACAAAAGTTATAAGTGCAGATATAAAATAACCAGAAATGCTTGCACAGGAAATGCGCAGGCATTGTGCAAAACAATAGCATGGCTAGATATTATACTATTTCTTTTGTTTAAAATTATATTCTTAAAGCATAAGAACAGACTGGATCAGACCAATGGTCCATCTAGCCCAGCATCCTGCTTCCAACAGTGGCCAAGCCAGGTCACAAATACCTGGCAGAAACCCAAATCATGGCAACACTCCATATTACAAATGTCAGAGCAAGCACTGACTTCCCCATGTCTGTCTCAACAGAAGACTTTTCCATCTGACTTACCAAGCACCTATGTGCTTTGATGTCCCCATGCATACCCCCACCCTCCCACTCTGTCAGACTGTCAAAGTAATGCTTTGATGTTTCTCTTATATATACTATCTGCTACCACATTTGCTTATTTCCGATCTGACGAAGAAGGGCAACCTTCGAAAGCTAATCAAGAAATGTACTAAGGTATGTCCAATAAAAAAAGGTATCATCTTATTTTCTTTTCCATGTTTTATTTTGTTTGATTTCTATTGATAACCTTTAAGAGTGGACTAACACGGCTACCACACCTCTCTACTCAAGCACCTATGGAAAGACTTCATCCTGATGATGTCATCTTCTGGGGTCAGCTTCAGGTTATAAGAGGAAGATCAGCTGCAGTGCACTGTTACAGGGCATAGCCAAAGGAAAATGGCCCACAGGACATGCCCCTCTGGAACCCCTCCAGGGTCCAAAGGAGATGCAAAGAAATTCTGCTGATCTGGCAAGTCCTTTTCTATCTTTTGTGTCTTTGATTTGGGGAAGAATAAAACCAAGAGTTGCCAATCAACTACTATTACTTCCTCAGTAGTAGGATTGATGGATAAGCATGTTAAAATGAGTGTGGACAGTTTTAGCTTGCTTTATATCTTGGAGCCTGCCCAGACTAAACTGAATTGCAATGATTTTGCTGCATACTTTGCCAACAAAATTAAAAGTCTCTGCCAGGATTCATAGGCAATCCCACCACGTCCCCAACCAGTCAACCAGGGGTGCACAAACTCACCCCCTCCTGACAGAGACAGATGGGACACAACCCAATGACACAGGAGAGCCTTGACAAAATCCTAAGAGGCCTTTGACCAACTACCTGCTCCCTTGACCCCTGTCCATCAAAGATAGTGCAGCAGGCAAGTAGGGGCCTAATAGAAGGCGCCACAAAAATTGTGAACACCTCTCTTTCTAATGGGCAACTACCAACAGCATTAAAAAGGGCAGTGGTCTGCCCTCTGCTGAAGAAAAACAGCCTTGACCAGGATAAACTTGAAAATTACAGGCCAGTATCCAACATCCCATTTCTAGGGAAACTCATAGAACAGTCTGTGTTCAACTTAATGACTGGGTAGAAAAGAGAAACTGGCTAGATCCATGTCAATCTGGATTCAGACCTGGTTATGGTACAGAAACTGTTCTTGTATCCCTACTAGATGATCTTCACAGAAACAGAGACAAGGGATTCACCTCTATGTTAGTACTGCTTGACTTCTCAGCAGCTTTTGGCACCGTGGATCATGATATCATGCTAGCACGACTGACAGAAACAAGTATCAATGGAACAGTACTTGCTTGGTTCAGATCCTACCTATCAGACCAGCAACAATCCATAATGTTGCTTATCTGATAGGCAGCAACTCATCACCACCATGGACACTGACCTGCGGGGTACCACAAGGATCGATACTGTCACCTATTCTGTTCAATATCTACCTCAAACCACTAGCTGAGCTGATTCGGTCAATGGACACTCAGTTCTGCATCTATGCGGATGATGTGCAGCTACTCATACCCATTGAACCTGACTTACCTATACAGCCTTGAATAAACTGATTACCTAACATCAATTCAAGAATGGGCTAAACACACAAACTTTGCCTGAACCCAAGTAAAACCAAGCTTCTCTGGGCCCCTAACACAAGTGGATACATACACGATATCAAAATCCCTTTTGGGAAGTATAACTCCCCCTCAAATCACAAGTCAGGAACCTTGGAATACAGTTAGATTCAACACTTATTCTGATTCCCCAAATCCAAGCAACCTTCAAGAGCTGCTTCTACTATCTGCGACAGCTTCGCTGCCTCTCTCCTTACATCGAGAAGGTAAATCTTATCCCAGTTGTGCATGCCATGATAACATCAAGACTGGATTACTGCAATGCACTATACAATGGTCTGACTACAAAGGGCCTGCACCAGCTCCAGTTGATTCAGAATGCAGCAGCAAGACTCACAGAAGGTTGCAAGCAATGTGGCCATATCACACCATTTTTGCTAAAACTTAATTGGCTACCAGTACAATACAGGGCTAAATTTAAAACTCTGTCTGATCTTCAAGGCCCTGAAAGGAAATGGCCCCGAATACCGGAAAAATAGATCCTCCACACACCGCCAAGGACACTAAGGTCCTCCCAAGGACTTTCACTAACCATACCCTCTCCAAAAGACATTACACAATGTGATACCAGCAAACGAGCCTTCTCCGGAGTAGCACCAACACTCTGCAATGCACTGCCTGAAAGGCTGCACTTAACACGAGATTATCTCTACTTCAGGAAGCAGGTGAAAGCTTGGCTCTTCAACCAGGCCTTTAATGGAAGAAGTAACTAACTCATTAGTCTCACTCACACACACAAGGAGTAACTCAGGCTGCATATACTGCAGTAGGACATGTTTATCCACTCCTACCCTAGCTGAGATAATATTTAACCATTTCTCTGACCTCATGTGCAACTTTCTTTTTAATCAGTCAACTTACTTTCTAACTCTTCCTACTTTTTTACCTATCTATATGTTACATCTTTGCTTTACCTTTCGCTATCAGTTATAATGTTCTATTACGTACTGTATTGACATTGTAAACAGTATACTATGCCATGCTTTGTATTGTTTTTGAATATTTTTACTGCTGTCTACTGCTCATGTTTGATCTATTCTTACTGTACACCGCCTTGTGTGAATTCCTTAAAAAAGCCGGTACACAAATCCTAATAAATAAATAAAAATAAATTAGAAAACAGGGCTACACAAATTGAGTCTCTAATTCAGGCTTCGAATTCTCAGGTACAAGTCCTGCAGTTTGCATATGCATCAGGAATTAAATATAATTTGCTTTTGCACCATAAACTTGAGGCATTTGAAAATGTTAGGAGGACAAATTTTGTTTCCTTAATTTTCCTGTCATTAATTTTCTACGGAATGAATGCCAGCTTGCTTAGGAAATATTTAAAGGAAATCCTGTCCCTTACTGATTCAGAGGGGATTGTGATTTTTGAAATGTTATTATTATGTGTCTAAAAATGTTTGACTGGATAACTATGGTAGTGCCATCTGGGGGTCTTGATCTAACTAGTTTCATGGAGACCTTCCAAAAAGACATTATGGAGAGGGCTACCTTGTTACTTTACTCAAGGAGCAAGAAAAATCTATGGTCATTAAAACTTACTTTAGTATTACAGGTCTTTTATTTTGTGGTTGTGTAGACAAAAATTCAAATCTTTCCAGATGTGGTGTGGGTTCTCAGCTGCATAGAAGTTCATTTTTGTAGAAGCAAGCCCAAGCATTATCAATTAGAGCAAAAGTTTTATTTAAGATTCCCCTGTAAGTATATTGTTAACTTTCAGTGGAATCAAATTTGTTTTCTTTGATTCTTTACAACTTCAACATTTTCTGTAGGATAAAAAGAATAAAGTCAGGTGGTGATATTTTTCTTTTAGGGACCTGAGTGGAGATTTATGTTAGGTAGCCACTGCTGGTAGGTACGTATCCATTCTTCTTTCTTGATGATGGTTACTTTTATCTTTCCCTATCTCAACATGATATAGGCTAAGTAATTTTTGCATTTTCCTTTAGATCAATCTTTTGCTTCCATTACATTTATTTTTTGAATGTAATGAATTTCAAATTTCAATTAAAAAAAAGAGGTAATCAATAGAAATAAAACAAAATAAAACATGGAAAAGAAAATAAGATGATACCTTTTTTATTGGACATAACTTAATACATTTCTTGATTAGCTTTTGAGGATTTTCCGATCAGATCGGATTAACACGGCTACCACACCTCTCTACTAAGAAAACGAGGGAAAAAGGAGAAACAAGGGGATGAGAAAAGGAGAGATGGGATAGGGCAGGTGTGGATGAGTAAGATGGAAGTAATGCAAGTAAAAAGATAAAAACAAAAAACATGGAGAAAATAGTTTTATTGCTAATTAAAATATGGTACTGTTTTAAATTATGTATTGTATGTGCTTTCAATCGGTTGTAAAAAGTTTGTACCATAAATGACATCTCACTACTCTGCTCTTATTTAGCAAGTAGTATTTTTATCATATTGTTTTTCTAGGGGTGGGGGGAGGAGTTCATAGCTATGTCTGTTCCAATCTCTCCCACCAGGCTTGCCAAAGTCAACAATGCAAACAGACTGTCTGCCTTCACTGGCACAGAAATGTCATCTTCAGGCCACACAAAACTGCTGTTAATTTTTTATTTTTTTTGCTTACTCTAACTAAAAATATTATTGGGCTTATCATTTGTAAGAGGTATCAATTTAATGCTGAAAAGGGCCAGAGCCTAGTCACTGTATAACAGTGTGTGCAAGTGGCCTATGGTGAAGCCCTTTAGATTAAAAAAATAAAAAAGGGGCCAGTTGAGCCCAGGTTCAGAACAAAATGAAAGTTTTTATTCAATACAGAACCAGGGACTTTTGCAGGCTTCAGAACGGTATAATGTCTAATGTTAGTTCACACAGTGTGAGAATACTTTCAGGGCCTTTCTTCTCCTAAACTGAACCTCCCTGCTTCCTTCTGGGTCTGGGCTTTCAATTTTCACCTAAGTCCTGCCCTTTACTCAAGTTATGCCCTTTAAGATGGGTTGGGTTATTGCCTTTTAAAAAGGAGCGGGGGTCTCTTCTATGTACCCTATATAAGCCAAAAAAGGCCAAGTAAAGACATTTTTAGCGGTGATGAAACCCTTCTAAAGGAGAAAACTACAAGGAACATTTTCTCTCCCAGTTCCACCACAGGAGGTGAATGAGCCCTAATACCAGGAGAGATGGTGGGCGTGTGGGTGGGCAAGCAAGGGAGGGAGGGAGGAAATGAGAGAGAACACGGGAAGAGAGGCACATCTGAAAGATAGAGATAGAATGGGTAACGGCACGGGGGGCACATGAAAGAGGGAAAATGAGTGAATGCCCCCCTCCAAAGCTACAATACCTGTTCAAAGGCTGGTGGGGTAGATGAAGCCACACCAGCCACAGAAAACCGCTGCCTGAGTCACCTCCTTCCTCCTCGTACTGCCTCAGGAGCAAGGAAGTCAGCAGGGTCCCTCCAGCCACCAACACTTGCACTCCCCAAGTTCGCTGTTCAAGTCTATCAGCGAAAGAGTGTAAGTGAATCCCTGTCTCTCTTTTGGAGTTCTTTGTACCATATCTTTATGTTAATTTATAAACGTTTTTGATTTTATTGTAAACCGTTTTGATTTGACTACAAGAGAAACGGTATATCAAATATAATAAATGATAAACGATGCTCAGTTCGTGCATGAACTAAGCATGCTCAGGGAGTGCAGCATCAGCAGCTAGAGGCACTCCGCTGACTTTCTCACTCCTGAGGCAGCACAAGGAGGAAGGGGGATGCTTTGGCAGTGGATTTCTTCAGCTGGTTTCAATATCCTCACCAGCAAAGGTATGATATCTAATGTGGTGGAAGGGGAGGGACAGGAAATGCATATCTCCCCCCTCCCAGTCCATCCTTATGTACCCCATCTCTAACCACAATTAAACATTTTAATCGAACTGTAGCCCTAATTTCTATACAAAATACACTATACAAAATGTTTCACTCCAAAATACGTAGTACTTTCATTGTGGTAATCAAATTAAATTTGTGTTCTCTTTTGTAGTGATTAGAGAATGACAAAAGGTGTGTCCTCATTCCTGCGAGCTCTGCCCCTGTCAGTTCTGACCCCCATCTGCACAAACCTCACACGGTTATTTAGTAAAATGCCACAGATACAGCAAGAGATGCACTTACTCCTGTACTGTGCAAAATATAAAGATGGTACATGGCAGGGATGGTGTTAGGGGAGTGCAACTAGGGCAACTGCCCTTGGCCCCGGAACAGAGAGAGCCCCAAGCCTGATAAAAGCTGAAGAAAGTGCAGCCTGGTAGCGGGCTTTGTGGTCCCTTCCCAAATTTCTGTCCTGGGCCACAGCTATGTCTAACACTAGCTCTGGCAAGATGTACATTTCAAATCTGACATACTCTAATCACAAAATGGAAAATAACATTTTTCTACCTTTTGTTGTCTGGTCATTGTTTGGTTTTTTTATTTTTTTTTAATAATTTTTTTATTAAGTGTAACACACAGGTATATTTCCAAAATATCAAAATCATTAAAACACAATTTTTCAACTTTTCCAGGAAAAGTACCCCAAGAATTTTAACAATTCCAACAGTCCCCTTGCCTCCAACTGCCTCTAACCAAACCCAACCGACTTCAATTGTTCAAAATTCTGCTGCACGCATCTGGCGATAGAGAATTCTAAAAAGGCTCCCAAATGTGAGTAAATTTTTTACTGGCTACAGAGTCCAACTTCCCCACCCATATCTTGTCCATCATCATTTCCAATAGCTAGAGATTCAATACCGGTGGAGTAGGCAGGAGCCAGCACAACAAGATACATTTCTTCCCCAATAAAGCTGCACGCTTCAGGAAGCCTTTGTATCCTTTAGGTCCAAAAGACACTGATCCATCCAAAAGAATCAAAAAGGTCCAATGGGGAAGGAATCCAACGTGTTCGCCACATCTGAGAAAGATGTGCAGATATTTGTAACACGCTATAGAAATGATTTGTAGTAGTAACCAATAATGCCGTATGCGTGGGCAATGCCAAAATATATGGCCCAAAAGTCGCATTATCTCCAGAACATTTCAAACAGATGCTGTCGGTACACAATTTTGCTTTGTATGAACAGTATGGAGATATGTGCATACGTATTAGCATTTCATATTGAATTTTCCATAATACAGCATTTGTAATAGCAGTAGTTCCTTTCAAACAAGATTGAAACCGGGTTGCAGACACGTTGGTCCCCAAGTTTTTATTCCATGCTGAAGCCAAAGATTTATAATTTATTGGTTCCCGCAACTCCTGAAGGCTCATGCGATGATGATGATGTAGTGGGACAGATTGTTGAGCTTCTAGGCTCAATGTTGATGAAAGGGAATCCCAAGACTCTTCTGTTAAGCTAGCAGGTAGCAGGGCCTCTGCTTAATGCATGGCATTGGAATCTCTCAGCATTGACAAGGACGATGACGAATCCTTCCTCGCCCATAGGAGAGGATCTGAGGATGCCCAATCCCAGCGGCCACTATCAGCGCTTAATGTTGAGGAAGGTGGAAGCCTTCTCAATGCCGAGGTGTCCCTAGTGTTCAATGCAGCTCCTGGAGCCATAGAGACTGATGTCTCTTATCCTAAGTTGATAGACCAGACTTCTTGGCATCAGAAATCCATTTACACAATCTCTTCTTGACATCTGTGAACACAGTTTACAAGAAGAGGGATTATGATCAAGTCCCAGGCATTGCCTGCACCAATTATGGGTGTCTTATAGTCCTGCTGCACCAGATCACCAGATGACTTTTAAAAACCACTTGGAGTTTTCTGGGACATGGTTAGAAAAATAGAAGAGGTGAAATCAAATGGCTCGATGGTAAAAAAGTCCCTGAATGGATGTCCAAGGCACAAGGGGGCCTTAGTGGGCCACAGAAAACTTATTTGTTGAAAAACCTGACTGAGGAAAAAAAGGGGCGCAGAGAGAAAAGACTGGCTGTACACGAATCTTTACATGCAACAGAACAACACTATAGCACTATACCACAAGTGTAATGAGAGAACTGATGACACGAGCTATGGGAGGAAGCAAAAATTGCATCCACACTGCTCCATTGAAAAAAAACAAGACTGATCTGGTTCTACATGACAATGGTAGGCAGCATTTGAGAGGGGCTCACATGTGCGGTCAGCCCCTCTCAAAAGCTTCCAGAATGGTCACTGGGGAGAGAGTCCTGCGCTGGGCTCTGTCAGATGACATCATTCAGAGCATCTGCATCTTGCTTGTCCTCGATGAAAACAAGCTTCAAATGTAGAAAAAAAAAAACTTTCTAAGATTGACCCTTTCCCTCCTCCCTGCCCTCTAAAACAACATAACAACAGCACTTGCAAAGAAATACACAGAAGCACACACAAACCTTGTTGACGAGTGATTCTCTATCAGATACCAGGTTGCAGAAAAATTTTCACTAGTGAAATCACCACTCATACCATGAAACAGTTCTTCTAAATCCTTCTGTGGCACTTTCCCTCTATAATAATAATAAAAAAAAGTCTGAATTAGAGATTTGCATGCATATAAAACATTTTCAATGCCCATCTTCCAAATATATCACAAGTCTCTGGGTTCTGTTGAATCATTCTGAAAACTAAGTATAAAAAGTAGTCTGATTAAGGGATTTTTTAAATTTATTTTATAAATACAAAGTACCATAAAACAGGGGTGGGCAACCCGCAGCCCACCATTGAATTTTATGCAGCCTGCAAGATCACAGAAACCATACACAGAAAACGTCGTTAAACGTTTGGGAAATTTGCAAATATTTTCAACACAGCTTCTCTAACAGTTTGTTTCTAATGTTTTTAGTTAAGGTTTCACTTATTTATCATAGAAGGTTTATAGAGCTCTTTGTATTTCCAGTTCCAATATTATGTTATGCTGCAGTCCACCAGGGATAATACGGGCATTCATATGGCCCTCTGTGTAGGAAAGTAGTCCATCTTTGCCATAAAATATGAAGCATAAATATGGTAGCTTCAAAGAGTTTGTGCCTTGCAGCTGATACTGGGTAGTTGGCTATGAAGATGGTTGAGGGAGTTGTGGGGATGGGCAAGGTGAAGGTATGTCTGTGAGAGAGGGTGGATGTGAAAAACTGACATGTTTAGGTAGATGAAGTGGGAAACGGGTGAGGTGCATTTAAATGTTGGGCATCTGTATGGATGTTACATGAGTTCCAGGATTATGGCAGCTAGAGCTGCAGTCACAAGTTGAAACTTTCACACTGGTCGAATAACATACCTATTGCATCATTTAATGGTTATTTATCATTGTGACTGTGCAAAGATGTCACTAGCGTAGGAGTGGTGATGGAAGGTATGAGAATGAAGTGGGGAATGTGTGCGCATGTGTCCTACGTTTGTTCTGGCTTCTGCCCAGGAGTGAAGGGTTAGGACAGTCATTGTAGTTGGAGATTTGATCATTAGGCATATAGACAGCTGGGCAGTTGGTGGTCATGAGGATTGCCTGGTCACTTGCCTGTCTGGTTTGAAGGTGGTGGACCTCAAGTGTCACGTAGATAAGATTTTAGACAGTGCTGGGTGAGGCCTGCTGTCTTGGTACACGTGGGTAGCAATGACATAGGAAAACGTGAGAGGGAGGTTATGTCAACCAAATTTAGGCTCTAAGAAAGCTGAAATCCAGAACGCCCAGGGTAGTATATTCAGAAGTGTTCCCTGTTCAGGACCCAAGAGACAAGCAGAGCGCCAGAGTCTCAAAGCATTAATGAGGCAATGGTGCAGAGAGGAGGGTTTTAGATTAGTTAGGAACTGGGAAACATTCTTGGGAAGGAGGAGCTTATTCTGGAAAGATGGGCTCCACCTTAATGAGGATACAACCAGGCTGCTGGCATCAACATTTAAAAAGGAAACAGAGCAGCTAATAAACTAGAAACTGAGAGAAGGCCAATAAATCGCTCAAAAGTGCATGGTTCAGAACAAGGTATCTTCAAAAAGTATCACCAAAACAGGGAAGATAGGGAATCCCGATAGTGAGGTGGCAATACAGACCATAGTAGATCAGGAGGCATATTTTCAAAGCACTTAACGAAGTTGCATACAGAGCAGACACATATTTTAAACATATCAAATTATCACTGTTATCTGCTGAGCAAGTTGTAAATAAGAATAACAAACATTGTTTGAAATGTCTGAATGCAAATGCCAGAAGCCAAAGAAATAAGATGGAAGAGTTAGAATGTATTGCACTAAATGAAAAGATAAATATAATAGGCATTGTCTATTATCATTACAGCTATGAGCTTTGCTTCAAGGCCTGACTTTGGTTCAGGATCTCAAATGAGAAAAAACCTTACAGGCCCATGACTCTAACCTGAACTTCAGTGTGACTGCAGAACTCATGATCTGTTGTGCAGCAGAATGAGGAACGGGCGTAGGTGTGATGGGAGCAGAGTGGAGTGGACAAGGACTAAAATGGGGGAACAAGGAGGGGTTATTGTTTTTTTCCCAGCTTCAGCAGGTCACATGTAGAAGTCATCAATGCACTCCATTCATGACAATCAGGATTCCATGCTGGCCACAGCACAGAGACAGTAATAGCTGCTCTTCTAAGTGAGATACATAGGGGCTCATTTTCAAAAAAGAAAGACATCTAAAGTGTCAAAGCAGCATTTGGACAAATTTATTCTCAAAACATCCAAATCGGTATTTTCAAAACCTATTTTGAAGACGTTTATTTATGCAATTCATCGACAGTGCATCCAAATCACAAGGGGGTGTTGTCAGGGGTATTTCAGGGTTGGGATTAGGGCAGACCGAGGAAAATCCTAATAGTTGCATGTTTCTTAGCTATAATGGAACAAAACGAAAACATCTAAGGTTCAAATTTCAATGTTGTAATTTAGATCCGTTTTTAGAACAAGTAAAGGCACACAAAGGTGTCCTAAATGACTAGATGACCACAGGGAATCAGGAATGACCCCGACCCCCAGTTGTCCCTGACCCCCCTCCCACCTCCCCCCAAAATGGGAATGAAAATGGTATTTACCAGCCTCTATGACAGCTTCAGATGTTATAGCCAGTTCTACTAGAGCAGCAAGCAGGTACCTGGAGTAGTGTAGTGGTCAGTACAGTGCACTGTAGAGAAAGGGACCCACGCCCATATCTCACTCAGCCTGTCACACTTGTGGTGGAAAATGTGAGCCCTACAAAACTGACCAAAAACCTACTGAACCCACATATAGGTGACCCCTTCACCTATAAGGGATATTGTAGTGGTGTACAGTTGGAGGCGGTGGTTTTTGGAGGGCTCAGCAGACATCTTGGGGTAACTGTGAGATAGGTACCTGGGAGCTTTTATATCAAGCAGGGGAGTAACTAGGCTCGACGGGCCCCAGAGTTAACATGGGGGAGAGTTAACATGGGGGGGGGGGGTAGTGTTTAGTATACCAAATAATGCCTTACAGTGAAATTTATGATGGATTTCTAAGTAAACAGTTCTATGTCAACATAAACCACTTTCATATTTATGGAAACTTTGGAAACACTGACATTTTTAAATCTATTACTTCAGTCACTCACAGAACACAAACCAATCTTCATTTACAGAATAAAGAACTAAATATTAGAAAAGGATACACTAAGAAATCACATTCTGTATAAGCAGTACAGCACAGGAAAAATAAAAATTAATTATCTACTATAGGAAGCAAAATGAAGGATCACTTTCTACCCCAAAATAAAACCCACAAATAAATTATCTGGATATCCATGAAATATTAAAAGTGTGGAACACAATGGGCCTCATATTCAGATGATATTCAGACCATTCCTGGTCGGTTAAATAGCACTGATTATTGGCCACAGTGTTTAAATGTATCCCACAAAGATGTACAAAAACAAGTGGGAAGTGGACCAATGACTTCAGGACGTAGAGACTATGATGGTGTGTAAAAGAGTAAACTTTATTGAAGACTCGACACAGTACTGTGTTTCAGCCACAGGCCTGCCTCAGGAGTCTAAAAAATTATTTAGAACAAAAAACATAAATCCTATATAATAATTCTCACCTCCAACGTTCTGACTTGCCTGGGACCATGGCTCCCTCGGAGTTGGTCTGCTAGGCTCCGTAGATCAGACTGACGTCAGTGGCTGCATTATGACGTGAGCCAGGGTAAGAAACAAAAAAAAACACACAGCTGATCGAATCCCATGAACTGGCACGTGCACAAAAAAAACCCCCAAAAAGCCTCGAGACTGGCTGCCACCCTCCCGAACCTGCCGCGCTCACCAACCGCCCTGACGACACTGCCGCCCTCCCAAACGCCCCAGACAAGAAGCAACGAAGGATCAGATATCATCAGTGGCCAATAGGAAAGGAGCAGAGGGAGTAAACAAAAGAAAAGAGACATCAGATTGGCCAGTAGGAGAGAGAGAGGAGACTCTTAGCCAATGGGAGAGAGAAGGAACAGAAATCATCAGTGGCCAATAGGAAAGGAGCAGGGGAAGGAGACAAAAGAAAAGAGACATCAGATTGGCCAGTAGAAGGGAGAGGGGAGGAGCCGCGATGCAGGGAGCAGCGAATCAGCACACAACGAGGCGGACCCAGCCAGAATTGACGACGGCGGCAGGGGAGGGTTGGCGGCGGGAAAGGGGGGTCCCGGAAATCGGAGGGGGGGTCTGGAAGTCGGAGGGAGGCAGGGAAGTGGAGCCTGGAACTCGGAGCGTGGGAGGGAGAGGTCTGGAACACAGAGGGGGGGTCTGGAATTCGGATGGAGGAAGGGAGGGGGGAGGGAGGGGGGACGACGACCCTGGAACACGGAGGAAGGGGGAGGCCAGGCGCACACACTCTCTCTCAGACACACACTTGCACACAGTCACATACACACATGCAAATTCACTCTCTCTCTCTCACACAGTCAGTCACTCTCACAAACATACACACTCCGAGGAAAACCTTGCTAGCACCCGTTTCATTTGTGTTTGAAGCGGGCCTTTTCTACTAGTATAAATATAAAAATAAATAAAATTTGAGTTTTCAAATATAAATTTCTAAAAAGTTTTTTGTTGTTTTTATCAAACACCTAAAACAATGAAATGTGTATATAACATCAAAAAAGGTCAATACATCAATAATTCTAAAATGTGATAATATATAGATGACACATATAAAAGAATATTGATTAAATCAATAATATATATATTGAAAAACATCTATATATTATCAAATATATTGATGTATTGACCTTTTTTCATGTTTATATTTATGTTTTTTGTTCTAAATAATTTTTTAGACTCCCACAGGCAGGCCTGTTGCCGAAACACAGTACTGGGTCGAGTCTTCAATAAAGTTTACTCTTTTACACACCATCATAGTCTCTACGTCCTGAAGTCATTGGTCCACTTCCCACTTCTTTTTGTGCATCTATACCTCGTGCGATTTAGTGTTCATGCACTCAGTGGACAGCCTGCCCCATTTGTTTTCCCACAAAGATGTCACATGTACGTTAGGCGGGTATTTGCCGAATAGGAGTTAAGACAGCATACTAGGGTATACGCGTGCAAGTGGACACAAGTCCCTTGCCACACCTACTATTGTACACTTCCTCACCCCACCACTCTATAACCAACTGCCTGCACTAGAGTTGCCATTGCAAAAGAAAATATGCCGCATTCTATGATTACTTCACAAACTTTACATAACAGAAATAGAGCTCCAGTAACCAAATCCTGTAAACAACAAAGCACATTCCAGAACAAGAAAAACCAGTGAATCATCTAACATGAAGAGGTCCCCGTAGACGCCCAGAAGCTCCTAACCACAGCTGTTTCCTGAACCGCAGATGCCAGTACCTTGCGCATGCTCAGTTTTCGTCCATGTGCAGAATACCAGCATAAGACATCTTCAGGTGGCGGGGCTTAGGGATCCCTGCCAGCTCAGGTACTTGTAGTTTGGAACTAGCTGTTTTGAACTTATTTCTGTAAGATAGAAACACCCATGCACTTTAGATTGATGTCCCTCCTTCATATTTGAATTTAGAAGATTTTAGTGGTAGTGCAATTCGTTACAAATGAATCAAATTCTGAGCTAGTTCTAATAGAATGTTTGCAAACACACATTTTAATATCAGGGCCGGGCAGCGATTAAAATTTTTAACTGCGATTAGTTATGTGGTGGAGACATTTGGTTGCGTGATTAATTGCGCTATAATGATAGGTTGCATACATACACTTCCTTCCCATAGCACATTGCTCCCCCTCCCCTACCTTTCTCCTCTCCTATGGCATCCTTCGCCTGTAAATACATCTAAGTGTTTCCTCTTCTGCTGTTAAACCTGTTACCCCTGACACACAAACACCCATTTCTCTCAACTGCTACTGAACTCCAAGCACACAGATCCAGCATTCCCCTCAGTCCCTACATTTATCTGGCTTTTCATAGGGTCTCTGGCAGCAACTGCCACATTCTACTTGCAACTGATTCCGATGCCTTCCCTCTGTTACACTGTGCCAAGGTAGAGAGGAGGAAAGCAATGCTGGACAACAGACAGCAGTTACAAATTTTAATCATGATGAAAAAAATTAATCCTAGTTAAAACTTTAAAAAATTAATCGAATGAATAGTGCACTAAATGCCCACCCCTATTTAATATTCATTACTAGTAAAAAAGGCCCGTTTCCGAAACCAATGAGACGGGCGCTAGCATGTGTTTTTTTTTGTGTGTGTGTATGTGTCACAGAGTTATTTTGTGTGTGTGTGTGTGTGAGAGAGTGTGTGAGGGTGCGGTGTGTGTGCAGGTTGTTGATGTGTGTCTTTTTTTGTTTTGTTTTTTGCTTGGGGGTTGGGGGATGTGCTGTGCTGTGCTGGCAAAGTGGGTTGGATTGGTGTGTGGCTTTGAGGGTGTGTTTCTGTTGTATTGTGTGTGTGTGGTTTTGTCTGTCAAGGAGGTTTGTGGAGGGGCGTCTTTCTGTTGGTGAAATGTAAATGTGGTTATAGGGGGGTCAGTCTTTGTTGAGTTTTTTTTTTTCCATGTTTTTTTTTGTGTTGTGCTGAGGCAGCAGTGTTGTTTTAGATGGGCGGAAGGTAGAGGAGCACGTTCTTTGTCTGTCGTTATTTTTTGGCCGTTTCAGGGCTGCTGTAGGGGAATGCTGGAAGAGGAATGTGATGTTGGAAGCAGCGCCATCTTTTTCCATTGGGCTGGGGTTCTGGGCATCCTGGAGGTGGGTGACGGCTTGCCTGAGAACGGTGATGGTTGTTTTAAGTTGGCGGAAGGGAGAAGAGCACGGTCTCGGGCCGTTGGGGGGTGATCCGGTATGTTTGGTCCATTTCAGGCCGGCTGCAGGGGAATGCTGGAACATTTATGCGCTGCAGGAATCAGTGCCGTCTTTTTTCGGGTGCTCGGGGAATCCCTGAGGTGGGAGACTGCTTGCCTGAGGCTGGGGATGGTTGGGCACGTCCTTGGCCGCTTCGGCAAAAGGGGAAGAGGAAGGGGGTGGGGAGTTACCTGCAGCTGCCTGAGAAACCATGTATTCTTTGTTTGTTTTGTATTATTAGTTTGCATTTCTGTTGAAGAAAGAGTGGATGCCTTTCGAATGATGGAGGTGGTGCGTCGGTGTGCGGTTGTTTCGTTAGTTTGGCAGCCAGTCTCCAGCGATTCCTAGGCAGGGAAGGAGTACTCCTCCCCCTTCCTTGGTCGCTGTTTGCTGCTGGCTGGGTCGCGGGTAATCCTTCCAGCTGGGCCGCAGCTTGTCCTGTTCGCCCACGTCCCAGATGGTGACGGGCACGTTGTTTTCCGGCTCCTCTGACTCCATGTCAAGCGATCCCAAATATAGTCTGTGCTATAGGCCCTCTGGCACTCTTCAGTACTGGCATTAGGCATTTAAAAATTTCTCCCCCCCCCCCCCCCCCCGGTCTATTTTTGCACATACCCACAGCAGGAATATTCTTCTCTCGTTCCAGCGGTGGTTCTGTGCTCTCCATGCTGCACAAATAATGAGCCATTCTGCTGGGGAATGCTCCTCCCTTATTGTCACGTAGTTTCCTCTGATTGGTCCGTCTTACGTTGCCTAGTGTTGCCTGGGAACGGTGTTGTGATGGTCCTTTGTGTTTCAGAATGTTGAGGGTGTTTCTTCTGATTGGTCCGTCATGCGAGGGCGGGGCAGAGAGACATGGTCAGTGTTGTGGCTTCACCACCATGAATCCATGAACCCTTCAGTGAGTGACTGAGTGACTTCAGAACGTTGTCTTCAGAATGTTGAGGGTGAGTTTTATTATAGTAGATATTTGTATAATTTACACTTAGAATCTGTAATACAGCAAGTAAAAGAGCTCTCCTTCTTTTGCGCTTTGTCCAAAAATTGCTTTTCTTCTCTTCTCTGTGTCAGGGTAAGTGAAGTGCCAGTCAAAACTTTTCTCCTGCAATTGACTGCCAGATTTTTCTTCCTGTTTTTTTTGTCCTCATTTCTTAGGAGCTCTTAATTTTTTACCTTGCCTTTATCAAACAATAGTATAGACTACTGTCTTTTTATTTAAAGTGTGTGGGGGTGGGAGCAACTCAAGGAGGGCAGGGAGGGGATAGAGAGGACATATATCCTTAAAAAAACTGATGTATGCCTTCACAATTTTAGTGCCTTGTCAGTGTGCTGAGATGAAAAAGGTTGAAAATCTCTGTACTACGCTAAAGGTGAAGCGTGCCAATTTCCTAGCTCCAATTATCCCCAATTTCATCTTATTTTTTCCTGCTTATTCAAAACTAGTTGTGAATCCACTATGATGGCTATGTCTCATTTTTGAAAACTGCTCTCCCCAAGGTGACTCTTCAGGTAGACCTGCTGTATTCAAAATGTTGTACACTGCTGATACTTGCACAAGCTCCAGAGGAGACTCTTCACAGCACAAGTAGAAAACACACCAATCCAATGCTTTCACAAGCACTGAGAATCTAGTGCTTCTGAAAGCCTCACATCTTGTTTTACTGCTACCACAAGATTAAAACCAAAGCTCAGAGTGATATTGTTTGTGTGAACTGCTGATAAATTACTTAAGGAAAAACAGTGTTGCTAGTACTGTTGCTTCACCAACTTTGCTATGGTCCATTAGATGGCACTAGAACATCAGGCTTCTCCATTTTTCAGACAAAACTGGCTCAAAAGCTACCATGGGAAGATCCTATCATCTGTGCCGTGTGGGTGGAAGAAGGCTTATCTGGAACTTACTGTAGATTTCAACTTTCATGTAACAGACTGATTTGCAGTAATGAGCCAGTGCAGAATGCAAAACAAGAAACATTCAACACAACAGAAAGAGGGTTAAAGCACACACCGCAGAAACAGTCAAAAAAAAGCACCAAGAGCCGTCAAGCCTGGGATAAACAAGAGTCCTATATTAAAAGAGACACACGTCCTCTTTCTACACACACAGTAATTACGGATTTAAATCCATGTGGTTCATGTTGTTTGCTCATATAAAACAAAAAGTGAGGAGAGTGGATAAGGATACCAAAAATTATATAGTTATTCACATGAAAAATAAAAATTAAGTTACATTTTAATTTTTATTTTTCATGTGAATAAATATATAATTTTTGGTATCTTCATCCACTCTCCTCACTTTTTGTTTTATATCCCACGGTTTCATGAGGGTTTTTACCTCCTTTTTTGTTTTTGTCATGTTGTTTGCTCTTCATCAATGTCTAGTACAAATTTTATACATCCACGGACAGGTAAAATATATTCTTTGAAACATCATTCTGATTGTAATACTGAGAAGGTAGTGCATTTTATCATTTGCCCTTGTTCTTTGATGTACGTTGGAAAAACCATATGAAAAGTTAAAAAACTTAGATGATAGAGCATAGAAGCAATATTAGAAGGGGTAGACTTTTTCACATACCTTTACAGGACTGAGGTTTTTTGTGTATAAAAGCGGCAGACATCATGGCGTGGTGGTAACATTGATGAGATTTTGTTACAACAGGAGCAACGATATACCCAAGCTGGACATTGTATCCCCAAGCAGGTTTAAATGGTGAAATGGATTTATCTGTTTTTCTTTCATCGCTTGTGCTTTGTCTGGACTCTATAACTTGGTTTTCCTCTTTTCCACTTTATACCATGATGTTTTTTTCTTTCTTTTCTTTTGTGCTGTCTGGTTTTTCTTAGTTTCACAATTTGATGTTATTAACATGTCTGTTCTTTTCTACGTTATAAGTTATAAAAATTGTATATGTTCATGGTTATTGTAACATGACGTATTTGATTTGTACAGTTTGCTCTGCTCATAAGATAGAGTACCGTTTTACAATAGATTTGGACTATTGCAGTAATTCATGCTGTGAATTTTATGTATGCTTTGTTCCTATTTTATGTTTGTACATTTTCTTTTTTTCTTCAGCTTATAATTGGATTTATAACATTGTGTACATTATGCATATTCTGTTTTTGTACTGTGTATTTGGACAACTCAACTTGTTTCCGTTTGGGATTAAGATCAACACATATCATCTTCGCATTTTAACATACATGGTTTGTAATGTATGAGAATAGTTTTTCACCACATATCTGGCTTTTTCAAATTTTTTTTGTTTTGTTTTTGGGTTTTTCTTTTTTTTTTTTTATAATGGTAACCAAGTTATTGAATACCTGAGGGTTACATCTTTAATTTAATATATCACCTCAAATGGAATGTTATTGCTGAAACCTTTGTAAGGAGGCGTGGCCTAGTAGTTAGGGTGGTGGACTTTGGTCGTGGGGAACTGAGGAACTGAGTTTGATTCCCGGCACAGGCAGCTCCTTGTGACTCTGGGCAAGTCACTTAACCCTCCATTGCCCCATGTAAGCCGCACTGAGCCTGCCATGAGTGAGAAAGCGCGGGGTACAAATGTAACAAAAATAAAATCTGGAAAGTGAAAGTACTGCGCCCTTCACTCCATTTTAGAGATATAAATTTAACTGCACGTGTGGGTTTTTTTCTTTTGATGCCAATCTGAAGATGCCAATTTGCAGCGCTATGCAATTGAGAAATGTAATTAAGTTCTATGCTTTAGTATTTTGTTTTATTTTTCACTATAAATATCAGAATATACAGCATTGACTAGTCTCTTATTATTCACCCTCCCCCCACACACACACTCAGGCCTAGCATCTTTTACTTCTCCCTCCACAGGTCCAGCAATACTCTAGCCCCCCTTCTCCTCACAGACCTCCAAACTTTCCGCTGCCATGTTCCATCTCCTCTGATGGTGGAGATGCAATACTGGAAAGGCCCTAGCAGGATCAACAGAAGACTACCTCCTTTTTTCAATGCAACTGCAGATTTGGAGGACTGTGGGGGTGGAGTAGCTAGATGACTAGAGAGAGATGTCAGACTCGAGGGGAAGAAAGGAAGGGAAACAGAAAGACATGTCACACAGTAGGGACAAGTTAGAGAGCACTATAGTTTCGCAGCAGGTGGGCCCTAACATTGCACAGCCCTGAGCTTTTTGCCAGGCTTGCTCAATGGTAGCTACACTCCTAACTGAAAACTTTGCTGCTGTTATAGGTTTGGTTTTTTTTGAGGGGGGGGGAGGACAGCAATATCCCTGGAATTCAAAGCCTGGTAACAGAATAAACACAAATCAATATAACGATATTACAAAAACTTCTGCACTTACTTGTCTATGTCAATACCAAGAGGATTAGCTGGTCTTAAGGACAAAGGGGAAATCCCTTTATTCCTATCAGTACGCATGTCATAGTAATTCATTTCATCAACCCACACAGCAGATGGAGCCAGGATACCTAGAAATTAACATGACATGTCTTTAGAAAAAAACAGATGCACTTAAGAAGTCAATTTTAGTAGCTCAAAATAGCTGTGTGCAGTCCATGACACCAATGACTGGGGGGAAGCAGTTTGTGGGGTAGAACTGAGCCATGTTGATGTGGAGGGCCTAGGCGGTAGTGGGGAAAGTAATACAGTGCGAGGTGTGAGTGAGGAAGGGATCAAGAAACTGGGCAAGATAGTTAGAGACGGCGAGCTGGGCAAGGTCTGCACTGACTGCTAGCACCGACTGCAAGGCAAGAAAGGTGAGAGAGGCAGTGACCTTAAGGTGGACTGGCACTGGATTATTCCTGTGTGTCCTGGACTGAAGAAGTGGTTGTAGCTGGTCACGTATGGCAGCTCTATCAAAGTTGTACCTAGTAAGGCAATTGCTGGTCAAACAGGTCCATGAAGCGGGTCCTGAGCCTAAATACTCTGGGATTGGGGTATCTCCTCAAGGGCCTCTTCTCCAAACTCTTATCCACATCCAGCAAAGCATCAGCCACAACAGCATTCAGCATATTCATGACTGACATGCAGGTGTCTCGCGACCACAGGTGCAACCCACTAAGCCAATGGTTCCCAAACATTCTTGGGTCACAGGGCCCCTATGCTACACATTTCCTCTCATGTCTCCCCTCTCCCCCCCCAGCATTGAGTCCTACCCTTGCTCACGGGGATGCCGAAGCCCCACCAGCTGAACGGGTCCACTGACCGAGGCCCAAGCTCCATGCTAAATGCGCCGTGAGCAAATCGGTGGGAAGTTTCAGCCACCGATGCCTGCATTCCCACTCATGCACACCTTCTCTTCCCCCCTCCCCTTCCATCCAGCCTCCGCCCTCCTTCTCTCCTCCCTCCCCTTCCATCCAGCCTCCAACCTCCTTCTCCCCCCCCTTCCCCTTCCATCCAGCCTCCGCCCTCCTTCTCTCACCCTCCATCCAGCCTCCGGCCCCACCCCTTCCATCCAGCTTCTGCCCTCTCTCTTTCTCCATCCAATCTAAGCCCCCTCCGTTTCTCCCACCAAACCAGCATTTACCTCATCTCTTCCCTCCTCCCCCGGCACTCCCATCCCTGCCGCTGCTGCTTCTCTAGACCAGCAGCAGCAAAATAAGCTACAGCCACTGCAAGGCAGGACTCTTCATTCACGAGGCTGCTGGCTGTGCCCCGGAACAGTAAGTGACGTCCGAGGGGGCAGGACCGTCAGCCTTGTGAATAGAAAGGCCAGCCCAGCAGTGGCTGCAGCTTGTTTTGCCGCTGCTGCTCATCTAGAGAAACAGAAGTACTGGCTTGGGTGGCAGTGGAGGGAGGTGAGGAAAATATGCTCCAGCACCCCTGAGAGTTTGATGCAGCACCCCAGGGTGCCATGGCGCACAGTTTGGGAAACACTACACTAAGCCCAGTAACTCCACTGTGCACTTCTCCACCTACTGCACCCAGTGAGACACAGCACCAGCAAACAGTCCTCACACAAACAGCACCAACACACAGCACAGTCTCTCCCAGCACCAGAACACAATCCTCACACAAAACAACAGCAACACAAAGCACAGTGACAAACTGGGAGTGGATAAACAGAGAAATAATGAGACACAGAAGATAAGCAGGTAGGGGGTTTGAATGGGAGGTGTGGGGACAGTGAGAGTTTGGTGAGGGAAGGGTGTGAGATAGAGAGCAAGGGATGGGTGTGGCAAGGGAGCTAGTAGATGTCAGCAAGGACTTGAGGTAGTGAGACAGAGGAGGCAAGGCAGGAAATGTTAGGATCAAAAGGTTTTGAGATAGAGACAAAACAAGCTAACAGACCACTCAGCAACTCGCCACTCTTTTTCACACATCAACAATGCCACCTCTCCACTCTCCAATTCATCAAAATCACAAATGGGTCCAAAGACAAGTTTGGTCTTGAGCTAGTCGCTTTTAAAGCAGGTCTAATTCATGACATTTTTCTTTCCGGCACAAGGGAATCGTTTTTCTATGTGTTATCACAAAAAAAAAAAAACAACCATACATCACGTAACACTGCCCATCTCATGTCCAAGCATTGCACTCTCAAAATGTTTTTCTTTGGTTGAATATTGGACTTATAATTTTAAAAAAAAGTACATAGTTTAAACATTTATGTGAGAAACATCTGCCCCCTGTGCAAAGCTTTGCACATCTTTTTCTTTTGAACATAAGCCCCTAAACCTTCTCTATGCTACTATTCTATTTAAAAATGTATATTCCACATAATCTACAATCGCATATTATAAAACATACATAATATCTATAAACAAGACAAACATTTCATACATAAATGTCCACGTACTTCAAATCACTTCAATATATGATGAATTAAAAGGGTCAACAAAAACACATAAAAGAAAATTACACAAGACAGTCAGAAGGGACACACAAATGGGCATGCCCCTTTGGTTCGTCTCTTCGATGGCGCCTACAAGGCAGTACCCTATCTTCCACATGTTACATAAATGTCTGTTGAGGCAGCTAATGCCAAGAAAAGTCACTGGAAACAATGATTAAGTGTAGATCCTTTAGATTGTAAGCTCTTCTGAGCAGGGACCGTCCTTATTCGTTAATTTGTACAGCGCTGCGTAACCCTAGTAGCGCTCTAGAAATGTTAAGTAGTAGTAGTAGTAAGTTCAACTAGCAGCAATAATAAAAGTAAGTTAAGTCAGCAATATCTAAGATCTCTTCCATTGAGATTGCCATCAGGTGGGCAAATGATACAGCTATTTCTCTGACATGATAAAGTACATAAGTAATGCCACACTGGGAAAAGACCAAGGGTCCATCGAGCCCAGCATCCTATCCACGACAGCGGCCAATCCAGGCCAAGGGCACCTGGCAAGCTTCCCAAACGTACAAACATTCTATACATGTTATTCCTGGAATTGTGGATTTTTCCCAAGTCCATTTAGTAGCGGTTTATGGACTTGTCCTTTAGGAAACCGTCTAACCCCTTTTTAAACTCTGCCAAGCTAACCGCCTTCACCACGTTCTCCGGCAACGAATTCCAGAGTTTACGCGTTGGGTGAAGAAAACTTTTCTCCAATTTGTTTTAAATTTATTACACTGTAGTTTCATCGCATGCCCCCTAGTCCTAGTATTTTTGGAAAGCGTGAACAGACGCTTCACATCCACCTGTTCCACACCACTCATTATTTTATATACCTCTATTATGTCTCCACTCAGCCGTCTCTTCTCCAAGCTGAAAAGCCCTAGCCTCCTTAGTCTTTCTTCATAGGGAAGTTGTCCCATCCCCGCTATCATTTTAGTCGCCCTTCGCTGCACCTTTTCCAGTTCCACTATATCTTTCTTGAGATGCGGCGACCAGAATTGAACACAATACTCAAGGTGCGGTTGCACCATGGAGCGATATAACAGCATTATAACATCCTCACACCTGTTTTCCATACCTTTCCTAATAATACCCAACATTCTATTCGCTTTCCGAGCCGCAGCAGCACACTGAGCAGAAGGTTTCAGTGTATTATCGACGACGACACCCAGATCCCTTTCTTGGTCCGTAACTCCTAACATGGGTGACGCCGACCCATGTCGCCTGGTCCGGGACTTATAATTAGTATAAGAAGAGCTTTGTGCAGCACGAGACACGCTCCACTACGCATAAGCAAGTGCCTTCCCGCCCACTGCAAGAGCACAGTCTCCTCAGTTTTATACTACAGCAAAAAAGTAAAAGAAAGGAGACAAAGTTCCAAGGGGAAGTGGCAGGGACTGTGAGAATATAAACCCTGCTATCCTCGGAGAATACCTGCTACAGGTAAGTAACTTCGTTTTCTCCGAGAACAAGCAGGACATTAATTCTCATAAGTGGAGAATCCCTAGAATCCAGGCTCACCAAAAACAACAAACTGGTCAGTTGGGCCTCGCAACAGTGAGAACATATCACAGATTAACCTGAAACTATATACAATCAGAACTGACTGTCAAAACCAACAGTCGTGTCGGGTATCCTGCTCAAGGAAGTAGTGTGATGTGAACGTGTGGACTGAAGACCACGTCGCAGCCTTGCTAATTTCTTACTACCGACGCAGCCATAGCATGACCCTCTAGGGCCAGCCCAGACTGGGTATAAGTGAACAAAATGCAATCTGCCAGTCAATTAAAGATTATGCATTTCCCGATAGTGATCCCCAGCCTGTTGGGATCAAAAGAAATAAGTTGGGCAGACTGTCTGTGGGGCCTGGTCCTCTACATGTAATAGGCCAATGCTCTCTTGCAATCCAAGCTGTACAAGGTGGTTTCGCCAGGATGGGCACAAGATAATGGAAAGAATGTTGGCAAGACAATCAACTGGTTCATGTGGAACTCTGACACCATTTGCGGCAGGAACTTAGGAGTGCGTGCTGAAGACTAATCTGTTGTGATGAAACTTAGTATAAGGTGCATCCACCACTAAGACCTGAAGCTCACTGACTCTACGAGCTGAACAGCCACCAAGAAAACGACCTTCCAGGTCAAATACTTCACATGGCAGGAATTCAGTGTCTCGAAAGGAGCTTTCAGGAGTCTTTCCTGGAAGCCAGCAACAACTAGAAGACACCCTCCGAAAGACCCAAGGAAGCAAATTCTAGGTTCTCAACATCCAAGTTTTGAGAGCCAGAGACTGGAGATTGGGATGTAGAAGAGACTGCCTCGTTCTGCGTGTTGAAGGTCTTTGGAGGATAATTCCAGAAGCAGAGGGAACCATATCTGTCATGGCCAGTATGGCTCGATCAGAATCATGGTTCCATGGTCTTGCTTGAGTTTCAACAAAGTTTTTCCCACTAGAGGTATAGGAGGATATGCATACAGAAGACCTGTCCTCCAATTGAGAAGGAAGGCATCCCACGCTAGTCTGTCGTGGGCCTGAAGCCTGGAATAGAACTGAGGGACCTTGTGGTTGATCTGAGTGGCAAAAAGATCCACCGAGGGGGTGCCCCACACTCAAAAGACCTTGTGGGTAATACCCATATTGAGAGACCACTCGTGTGGTTGCATTATCTTGCTCAGTCTGTCGGCAAGGTATTGTTTTTGCCCGCCAGATAAGTGGCTTGAAGGAACATGCCATGTTGACAAGCCCAATGCCACATCCGGACGGCCACCTGATACAGAGAGAATCCAGTGCCCCCTGCTTGTTTGTGTAATACATTGCAACCTGATTATCTGTATGAGCACAATTTGATGAGATAACTGATTTCTGAAAGCCTTTAGAGTGTTCCAGATTGCCTGAAGCTCCAAAAAATTGATCTGGAATTCGTTTCCTGGATGGACCAAACACCTTGGGTGTGAAGCCCATCTACATGAGCCCCCCCCCCCCCAATCCCAGGAGAGATGCATTCATCGTTGGTACCTTTTGTGGCTGAGGAATTTGGAATTGAAGTCCTAGAGTCAAATTAGATCGAATGGTCCACCACTGAAGGGAGCGTACAAGCTCCGGTGACACTTGGATGACATGTTCCAGGCTCACTGTGGCCTGACACCACTAAGAAGCCAGGGTCCATTAAGTGATCTCATGTGAAGACGTGTCTTGGGTGTAGAATACACTGTGGAAGCCATGTGGCCCAACAATCTCAACACCTGACGAGTTGTGACCTGATGAGAGGCTCAAATCCTGGAAGCGAGTGTGACAAGAGTGTCCACTCTCATCTCCTGAAGATAGACTTGAACCATCTGTGTATCAAGCAGGGCTCCTATGAATGCCAATCACTGGACAGGGTGGAGATGGGACTTGGGGTAGTTTAAAACGAACGCTAGTAGCTCGAGAACCCAGTCATCTGCATGGACTCCCGAGAACTATCCGAAGAGGTGCTCTTTACCAGCCAATCGTCAAATATGGAATCCCAATCCGCCTAGCGATGCTGCAACTAACACTAGACATTTGATGAAGACCCTGGGAGCCGACGCGAGGCCTAAAGGCAACGTGAGGTACTGAAAGTGATATGTTCCCAGTCAAAATCGAAGATACTTCCGGTGGGATGGAAGAATCAGGATACGAGTATAAACATCCTTTAAGACCAGAGAGCACAGCCAATTGTTTTCCTGAATCATTGGGAGAAGGGTGCCCAAGGAAACCATCCTGAATTTTTCTTGGACTAGGAATTTGTACAGGGCCTTTAGGTCTAGGATGGAACGCACCCCCCCCCCCTTTTCTTTTGCACAAGGGAAATACCTGGAATAGAATCCCTGCCCTTTCTCCCTTGGTAGAGCGGGCTCGACCATGTGGGCCTTCAGAAGGGCTGAGAGTTCCTCTTAAAGTATCTGCCTGTGATGACAGCTGAACGAATGAGCTCTCATTGGGCAATTTGGAGGAGTGGCCTAGTGGTTAGGGTGGTGGACTTTGGTCCTGGGGAACAGAGGAACGGAGTTCGATTCCCGGCACAGGCAGCTCCTTGTGACTCTGGGCAAGTCACTTAACCCTCCATTGCCCCATGTAAGCCGCATTGAGCCTGCCATGAGTGGGAAAGCGCGGGATACAAATGTAACAAAAAAAAAACTGAGTGCATATTTGAAGAAACCAACGGTCGGGGGTTAAAAGGGGACATCTTTCTTGAAAAAAATTTCAGCCACCCCCCCCCCCCCCCCAACCTGCAAGTCATCCAAGACAGGCACTTTTTTTGTGGCTATGCCCTCCTGGAGCCAGTCAAAAACTTGTCCCTTGCTTTGCGTGGGGAGCAACAGGGGTCTTTGGAGCACATTGTTTACATGAACAAGACCGCTGAGGTTGAGCCTGTGCAGGCTGGCGAGCTGAAGGGTTGTATCTATGCCTCTGACAGTAACAGGAACTCCTCATAGCTGAGAAGGCAGATGCAGAAGGCGCCCAGTGGGTGAGAGAAGAGAAGGTATCAATACGTTTTTTTGATTTGGTCTGCAACCTCAACCTTCTCTCCAAAAGGATATCCCCCTGATATGGGGCACCTGCCAACCTGCTGCATGACCAACTGGCGAAGTGACTCTGCCTGCTCTGGAGGGAGGTCTGATCTAGGTCATACAACTTGAGCACCGAGTTTCACAAGTAGAGGCTCTTGAAGAGTTGGTAGGATTGTATTCAGAAGATGAGCATTGAAGCCTGGAACATCTTTCTCCCAAAAGAATACAGGGTTCTAGCTTCTTTACCTAGGGGCACTGAGGCATAGTCCCTGGAACTCCTGGCTCTTTTGAGAGTGGATTCCACCACCATAGAATTGTGAGGCAACTGAGACTTATCAAAACCAGGTGTATTGTGGATCCGGGACATGGTATCGATCTTCTTGGGTATGACCGGGACCGACAGAGGGGACTCCCAATTCCTAACAAGGACTTCATGAAATACCTCATGGGGAGGGACAGTCACAGCCTCCCTAGAAGGAGATGTGTAATCAAGGACCTTGAGCATCTTGGCCCTGGCCTCATCCTCCACTTCCAAAGGAAATGGAATGGTGTCAGCCATTTCCTTGAAAAAAGAAGGGAATGAAAGGCACTCTGGAGGAGACTTTCTCCTTTCAGGTGGAGGGGAGGTTTCAGAGGGAATTCCAGAGGACTCATTAGAGGAAAAGTACCATGGATCCTCTTCTGAATCCCATAAGCGCTCCTCTTCAGTGTCAGACAATACCTCCTGGTGGGAGTGTCACGCTCGAACCTGCCTTGACGTGGAGCAGCCATGTCCTTGAGGATGGTGTTGAGAAGTTGGTTCCCACCTCAACTCCAGCAAAGCTTCCTCTGCCACTGAGGGAGTGCTGGCTTGTCATTGAGGCTCCTCGATAACAACAAGCATGACGTCAAATCCACACATCGCCTAGGAGATCCAAGATGGCGATGAGGGAGGACGCACGTTAGCCTGGCTCGTTCTGTCTCCAAGTTTCCTGTGACTATTGGCACGCTGCCTGTGGAATATGGGCAAGAGGAAAGGACAAACAGTTGCTTATCCCTCCCTGAGCACTGCTGGAAATCCCACCACGTCCCAGCCTACCTTGGAGCATTACGGGGTCACAACGTCAGCGACATCAGCGGCTACTTCGGGGAACAGCAAGGCGTTTTCGCCGGATACTAGCGGAGAAGGAGTGACGCTCAGTCCTCCTGCCGGCGCCACCCCTCCAAGACCCGGAAACGATCATGTTTCGCCGTTGCTGACACAGCGAGATTCGCCCGAAGTGGGTCAAAGAATCCGCGGAATGCAGGGAGGGCTCGGTGTAACATCAAATCCGGTTGAAATATCAACTATCGGCTTGGAGAGTGAGCTCCCCTCCCCAAAGACTCCCGGAGCGGTTTCCGTCGAGGAGTTGAGGTTGGTGAAGCCTACAATCGTTACAATGGATGCCTTATGGGAGGCTTTGCAGAGCGTGAACAACTCACTTCTTCAGATGTCTTAAAACTTTTCAGGAATAAACAAGTGAGTTTAAAAATATTTATCAAAGCCTGTCTACGAAGGTGGAAGCCCAGGGGAAAAACTTTGAATCATTAAACACAGATATGGTTTCTCTGAAAAAAATCAGTAAATTTAGTAATCAAGGATAATTTTGTTTCCTCAAAAAATTGGAATTTTTGGAGAACCAAATGAAAAAAAAAAAACAAAAACTTACGATTCATTAATTTTCCAAAAACACCATATATATCTGCAGCTGAACTCCTCAAGAGATATTTCTCAGACATTTTGCAAATTCCTGCTGATAACCACCCGTTGGTATCAAAAGCAACTTATATTTCTAAAAAGACTTCTATGACTGAAAATGTGGATATGAATTTGACTGATATTTTGGAGAAGTCAGAGATAGCAGAGAGGGCCACTCTTATAGTGACTTTCGCTTTTGACTTAGACAAGAACAATATTTTGAAGTTGTATTTTCACCATATGTCAGATAATTTCTTGGGTTCTAGGATAAAAAAGTTTCCTGACAATTCAAGGGAAACACAAGCCAGGCGCCGTGAGCTCTTGGCTTTTAAACCGAGAGTGGTAGCCCTTGGTGGGACCTTTTTGGTCCGTTTCCCCTGTAAATGTTTTATTTCTCTAGATTCAAACAATTACCTTTTTCTTGAACCCAAGAAATTACAAGAATTTTTGGAATTAAGAGAACAAATGAAGAAGCCTCTTCAACAGCTTCCTGTAATCCGCTACTGGCTGTAACTTCTGATTGACCCTCCTCCCTCTGAAAGAATAGTTAGTTCTATTCATGTGATTTTTCTTTTTTTAGTTATTTTCTTTCTTGGATCCCCATGTTTGAGGTCAATTATTTCAAAATATTATATGTGGGGGTAAAATTTATTGCTTTTTTTTTTTTTTTCGAAATTTCCACTTCTGTACATTTATGATGGTTATTGTGAATGTAATAAATTAAAAGATAAAGAAAAAAAGAAAAAAAAAATCCACACATCGCCTTGGGGTCGTGTCTGACATTGGACAGTCCCAGGGGACCTGCATACCAGGAGGCCTCAAGGCAGGTGGAGACCCACTCAATGCTTCACTGATCCCAGTGTCTAAGAGTCTAACAGCAGCCATGCTTACCAACGCTCAACACTGATGCCGAGGAACCGGACTTGGCTCCAAAAATCCTCTTTCGTTGAACCTCTCTGGAAACCTGGGTCGTCTTCTTCATACGAAGGTAGAGAACAGTTAGTCGGGCTATGGTTGGGCCCAAGACACTGAAGACACCAAGAATGGGTGTCTTTCCAAGAGATCGTCTAATTGCACCCGATAAAGTGCTTAAAGCCACTAGAAACCTTCATGGACATGGAAGGAAAAACTTCCTCGGCTAAATTAAACAAAGGGTTGTTACCTGAAAAAGGGGCAAGGCATGGCAAAAAGGAAGGGAAAAAGCCCAGCCGAAGTCAAGGCCTAAGTTTTTAAAGAATTTACTATACCACCCCATGGCAGCCTTCTCCGCAGTTTACAAACTACTGCATATGAACATTAAATGGCATGTACTATAGACAGATATAAAAGAGGGGGTAGAACTACAATGTTGAAAGGAAAGTAACATATTGACGGCCCAATGACGACGAAAAAGAAGGTAAAATTAGTCCTTACCCGATCATTTTCTTTCCATTAGTCCCAACAGATCAATCCAGAGACTTGTGGGTTATGTCCCTCTACCAGCAGGTGGAGATAGAGAGAGAACTTCAGAAGTTTACTATATGCGGTCATGTGCAGCCATCTTAACTTCAGTATTGTCGATACCAGAGCAGTGAAAGAAGGAAGAGGAAATCTAACAGTAAGTTCTCTCCTGCATGCATAAAGCCCATATAAGCTCCTCAGCCACTCCTGCGGGAGGATAACAGGTTTCCTTTATGTTTTGATTTGTTTTGCTTGATTTTTTTTTTTTTTTTGTAGCCAAAAATCAAATGAAGGAATCTGATGAAACTGAAGCAACTAGAAGAAAACACTCAACCCAGAACAACAAAGGGTGGGCCTCTGGATTGATCTGATGGGACTAATAGAAAGAAAACTATCAGGTAAGGACTAATTTTACCTTCCACAGCATCCCACAGATCAATCCAGAGACTTGTGGGATGTATCAAAGCAGTCCTCAAGTGGGGTGGAGTACTACAACCTCAGCAGACTGAAGAGATGCTCCACAGGCCGCAGCTACATGTGCTGCTGTGTCAAGTCTGCAGCCTAGCAAGGGAAGGACAGCACATCAAGTGGACGATCTGCAAAAGCCATCCACAGCATGACAGAGGACCAAGTGGCCGAACTGCAAAGAGCAGCCACTGAAGCCAGACGGGACTCGGAAGTCAACTGCGATCTGGAAGAAAGCGCTGCCACCGGCAATGGGAGAGACTGTCCCATATAGAGGCCAGCTAAAGAAATTGCCTCTCTCAGCCAATGGCCACCGCGGATCTTGAAACCAGATCCCCTTTCTTGTGACCAGCCAGAGGACAGCATGAGGCTATGCCAGGAGGCATTTCTGCTCAGCTGGTCAGGAATCTGAGGATCCCAGCGCAGTATGGGTGTTTCATAAGGAGTTGCCACCTTTCTATATACCTAAGACTCTCCAGGTACTGAATACATCTGCTTCTGATCCTGCCACCGCTGCATCTGCTAACCTTAAAATGGCAAACACTAGAAGACCGCTTCAGTCTTTAGCAGTGCATGAGGCTATAGAGGAAGTCAATTGTGCTCAGTGGGTCACCCCAGACATTGTCCTACTATGCAGAGACGTAGCTAGGTGGGATGCAATGCGAGTGGCTGCTCCCCTAAATGGATTTTGAATAAAATGGCACCTTTGCAGATCAGCCCTTCGGCTTCACACTGACACCTATTTACAAAAGATCTGCTCCACCTGACATCAAACCCGCTATGCCCGCATCTGCCAATCTAAAAATGGAATGAGTAAAGTGAGGAGACAGTAAAAAAAAAAAAAAACACACACCTCTCCTCACCCCAGTAGAAACAGAACTGAGGAGACTGCGCTCTCACGGTAGGGAGAAAGGCATTCATGCGTGTGCGGTGGAGCGTGTCTTGCGCTCCACAAAGCTCTACTTATGCTAATCATAAGTCCCGGATCAGGCAACGAAAGTTGGTGTTACCCACTTGTGAAAATTAATGCCCTGTTTGTCGTCAGAAAATCATTGATATGTCCCTCCCGAGTCAAACCTTTATAGACCTAAGAGAAATAGATGTAATCTGCTATCAAATGGTGCCAGAAACTCCTACCCTCCCTAAGTATCAAAAGTGTTATACTATTTAATTTACACAGTTTTTGATTACCTATTTTTTCAGGCTTGAGCAGTTTAAAAGAAACTGTTGAAGTTCCATTTCCTCCTGACTTGGTAGTGACAATGATGTCCCCCTTATCATTCTTAGCTTGTCCCACACGACACACTATCTTACTGGCCGACATCCATTCAGCAGTCAACAGACAGCTATGTCCACAGATTGTTAAACCTGGAATAAAAGCAGAGAAGGTAAATGGCATGGCTGTGATAATATTTTTATTATTTTTTTCCTCTTTAAGCTCTCAGAGATCATACTAACATTTCTTATCAGTGTGAAAATGTTGACTTGCTTGTCTTACTAGATTATAAGCTATGCACAGCAGAGACTTGTGTGCACCTGTACAGCTATGTACATCTAGCACTATATACATGTCTAGTATTAGTTCTATACTTACAAAAATCAATAATCATATAAAATGTAATTTCTAATGCATAACATAATGGAAAAGAAACGGTACTTCCTTGTGAACTATGAATTTAATAAACTCCCTCCTTCAGATATATTAGAATGGAGGGTACCCAGTCAAAATGACCCCGACAAAAAAGCCACTGTCAAAACGGCCTGCCCAGAATATGGCACTGCATTTTTTTCCTAGTAATCTTACCTTGCCAAATAGGATAAGGTTGGTAACACTAAGAAAATGATGACAATATTGTTTTGTTTTTTTATTAGTATGTTGATGGAAGAAAGGTTTCCTTAAACAGAACAGATCATGAATATCGGTAGCTATATAATTGCGTTTATTTTATATGCTTTATACATGGCAATGCTGGTAGCAGTCTTTTATCAGTGAAGATTTCAGTTGTAGTTTATCATCTTTTTTTGTGATGTGTTATTTTTTTCTAGGGGGCTATTTTGTGGGAGGGGCTGATTTGTCAAGGTCTATTTTGTTGAGGGGCTGATTTGTCAAGGGCTATTTTGTTACAAGGCTGTTTTGTCAGGGCTATTATGTCGGGGTGCCTAGTGCCTAGAATGGAGATGCACAGTGACATCAATGTGACTGTCACTGAGAGCCAGGAAGATTGCAGGGAACTAGAATATTAGCTCAAACTAGATGAAAGTGCCTTAGTGGGCCCTGTGAAGCTTAGCTACCTGATGTGGCTGTCCAAGAAAGAGGTAACATCAGACACCATCCAGTGGGCTATTATACTCCATACTCCCCACATCTGGGACAATAGCTCCCAGATTTTATATAGGTCGCCCAAAAGTTAGGTGCGCAAATTTATGCCCATATTGCAGATCTGTGCATAGACTAATTAATTAAGCCATAAACAATCAACAATTGTTATCAATGGTTTTTTTTTTTTTAAAGCTGTGTGGGGGTCCTCCACCTACAATCCTGCCAGTGGCAGTGCTATTTCAGTATCTGATTTTCAATAGCAAGGGACAAGCAAATTGAAAACACGATACTGAAGCATCATTCCCCCCCCCCCCCCCCCCCTACTGGCACCAATGTGTTTGAAGGACTCCTGTACAGCTTAGAGCAGTGCTTATTAATCTTTTTTGTGGTCATTAACAGTTTAACACCATGATCGTGGCCAAATAAAATTGTGTGACCTGTCTCCCCCCCCCCCCTTCCCCAAGGTACAGAATAATGAGGCACCCTATGGAGAGCCTATCCAGGTCATGATCCCAAAATCAGGTTCTGTGATCCCATTTAGGGTCCCAAACCACATACAATGAAAAGTCAGAAAATGAAATGACCTGACAGAAACAGAGTGTTCCTGCAACCAGACTATCACCTAAAAAAAAAAAAAAAGCAGGCTGGAAATTGGGCAGTTACTATGCAAAGTTTCACTAGAAAAATCGACTGAAGAAACACAGTCTACCGCTATTAATACTAGAGATTAAACAATGCACTATTGACAAACCCCCTATTAAACAAAATGTATAGTTTCAGTTAAGATCATTAACCAGGCTGGTGATGAAAAAAAGTACTCCTACCAAAGATGCTCTTAGCACAGAAAATAAGTGAAAGACACAGTGGACTTGTAAATTTCTAATATTTTAACTTGGGAGCAAAATTCCTAAGCAATAATGCTTAACACCACCTCTCCAGCCTTTCCTGGCCATCACTTACTCTAGGTAAAATTAAGGAGAACCCACACATTCTCTAATATCAATTGTGTTTAATAAACCGATAGTGTCTTGTGCAAAAGAAAGATATATCCAAGCTCTTTCAAACTTACCCTATCTCCCTGAATGATTTACTTGTAGAGGTTCTCAATTCCTGTCATTAAAACCAGACCTGCTAGGAAAACTCTCGAGGACTGGAGTTGAGAATCACTGGTATAGACATTGTTAATATTCAGTCTCTGCCAACTTTTTCACAAAACATTTGCTGGAATATGGTTTGTACCACGGTACTAAAGCACTTTACTCTTCTCCATTTTGATAATCCTCAGAATATACGCTATTTTTAGTTATATGCTAGACAGCTTTAAACATGAATAAAATATGTTTAAAAGCCACCACATCCTCTTTTAGTACAACACAATACAATATTCAGATAGGATGAAATCTTAAATGTAATCAAGCTTCTAAAATCTATTAATTGAGGCCCATTCATCCATACACAGTGGAACAAGGAAGACAAAATTTTAGTAATATATGCAGCATTTACTCATGCACAGGTAAAATCCTTTGAAGATTTGAGTTTTTCCTTTCCCAGTGTCCCTTTACAGAAGGGCAACATTTGTTAGATTGACTCGTCTGCTATTAATCAATAGATTCCACTTCATAAAATGGGACCTGCAAAAAATAAAGGGGTTCTTTTACTAAGGCGCACTAATGGATTTACCAAACGCTAATGATTAGTGCGCACTAAATGCTAAGATGCCCATAGGAATAAAATGGGCTTGTTAGCATGCACTACATCTATTAGTAAAAGAAGCCCAAAGTGTGGTAGCAACCTTCTGGGTATTAAATACCAAAAATACTTATCACTATTTTCATTTAAGATATACATACACATAGCTACCATCTACAGGCTATTAAAATGGTATAAATGTTTAAATGAAGGAAGGAACTCTAGATGTTTGTTGATAACATATTTTAAATTAATGAGCTCCATAATCTACATCTAAAAACCTGAAAAACATCAACAGAAATCAATAGACTTTAATATGATAGGAGACAACTAGATGGGAGTGGGGATTATAAAAAGGGGATTAAACATAGGTAGTTCTGAAGGTGTGAAGGAAGGCTCCAGGTAACTTAGCACAATAGAAGTTGCTTATAATTCAGCAAGAAGCCCAAAAGGAGCATAGGGAAAAACTGCTAGGCAAAAAAAGAAGTTCAAACTAGACCCAAACAAATACTTTCCTGGATGGGGAATACTCTCAGTCAGATGCTCCTTTAGTCCCACCCCATCATTTTACATACATATATTTACGCTTGAAATGGGAGATATTAAGAGGTTGTTCCTCAAATCTTTCAGTTTACCTATGAGATCTGCAGGCCCAGTGCCCAGATTTTCTCCTCTAATTGTGACTTTTGTCCATGAAGTTCCTTCTTTTGGAGAGATACCAGTCACAAGTGGGGGCTGACGTGCCCGAGACATGCTGCAGTTCTGTCACTTGGGTTCCAGATATGTCATTAATCTATCACACAAAGCAAGACAACAGAAGATAAATTCAAGAAAATGTTTTTCTACACGAATAGGACCAAGGTTAGCACCTCAAAATAGTACACTGCTACCTTTAAGATTTTTATTAAGATGATACATCACAAATCGTTTTAATTTCTATGCCTCCCTCCCCGTTTACTAAGTCGCGCGTTAACGCTGACACAGCCCATTCACTTTGAATGGGCTGTGTCAGTACTGCTGTGCAGCTTAGTAAACAGGGTGGTAAGATATTAATCTAGATTTAGCTCACACCTTTTTATTCATAGATTAAGGTGAGCCGCATTCAGGTACAATAGTTATGAAATGGGGCCTTTTTATTAACAATGCATAATAGGACTAGGATACTATCCCTGGGATTCTATAGTAGTCACCAAAATTTGGGGGCCCACCTTTGAGCATGCAAGACAGATGCACACGCAAATAAATTAACAAGGTGTTATCAATAATTGGAGTTAATTGACAATAACTTGACTTGTGTGCTTATCTGGCTTAGTTGCTGTTCTATAATCAGGTGTGTAAAGTTTCATGCACGCAAATCAAAAGGGCCATGGGGGAGGGGTTATAGAAGAATCAGGGGGCGTTCCTAGAAGTTAAGCACTATGTTACAGAAAACTGTCATTTGCGTGCCTAACTCCCAAAATGTAGTGCTGCCATTTGTACCAGGTCTCAGCAGGTATGAATGCTGGTGACTAAAGTTGAAAACAGGAATCCGCTATAAGCGCTATTATATAAAGAGTGCTCTGAGCAAAGCACACTTTACAGAATACTAGTTTAACACTGCTCTTTCCAGCACCAATTTTTGGGTGCCATTTACTGAACTCAGCTCTGTGTAGCCAAGGCAGAGGTGAGTGACATGACTTGCCTAAAGTCATAATGAGTATCAATTTAAATGCAAACAATAAATTAACATTCAAAATTCTACGGGCATGTGAACGCAGTAAGAGACTGTAAATGCTTAGATGGCCTCATAAAATAAATTCATGCAATGTGAAACTATTTTTTGATTAACACTAAGGGATTCCTTTACTAACGTTTAGTAAAGACAAAAAAGACAAGCTTTTTTTTTATAGTGAATAGCTAGAGAGCTCCATAATCCTTCCTACTTTAAACAAGAATTTGCTTTGGCCTAGTAAAACAAAGATCTTCATACATCCCAGTAATCTGGGGAAGAAGAAATAGACTCCCCCATCTGTCTAGAGGACACAAACTCAAGAGTCAAAACACTTATCTAGCTATACCACATGAATACCTGCCTACCACCATCAAACAATCTCTAAAACTACAACCATAACTATCAGACCGCTACTTGGAAACTTCAGCCTAGTAAATGCCAGATAAGCCAATAAAAAAGTTTCCTATGACCCATAACATATCAAGTGAAATCAAATTCAAACATATCATCACCGTGGAAAGCAGACTGCAGAGTACCTCAAGGATCACCAATCCTCTTCAACTTAATGATGACCCCACTAGCCAAGTCCTTATCCAACCAAGGTCTTAACCCTTTCATCTATGTGGACGATGTCACAATATACATTCCTTACAAACATGATCCGACAGAAATCACCAACAAAATTAAGCTCAGCTTGAACATCATGGACTCATGGGCAAATGCATTTCAACTAAAACTCAATACAGAAAAAACACAGTGCCTCATTCTCTCATCCCAATACAACGTGAACAACCCCATAAATTTAAACACCCCAGATTACACCCTCCCCATCTCAGAAAGCATGAAACTCTTCGGCGCTACAATCGACCGCAACCTAACACTAGAGAGCCACGTGAAATCCACAACTAAGAAAATGTTCCACTCAATGTGGAAACTCAAGCGTGTGAAACCATTCTTCCCGAGGGAAACATTTCGGAACCTAATACAATCAATGGTACTAAGCCACCTAGACTACTGCAATGGAATTTATGCGGGATGCAAAGAACAACTCATAAAGAAACTTCAGACCGCTCAAAATACGGCAGCCACGCTCATATTTAGAAAAACGCGATTCGAAAGTGGCAAGCCCCTCCCTGAAAAATTGCACTGGCTCCCAATCAAAAAACGAACTGCTTTCAAAATCTGCACCCTGGTTCATATGATTATCTACGGCGAGGTCCCGGGATATATGACAGACCTCATCGACCTACCAATCAGAAATACAACTGGATCAACACGAACATATCTAAACCTCCACTACCCAAGCTGCAAAGGACTCAAATACAAATCAACTTATGCAACCAGCTTTTCCTATATAAGCACACAACTATGGAACGCACTACCAAAAGCCGTGACAACAACTTATAACCACCTAAACTTCCGGAAATCACTAAAAAAACTTACCTGTTCAAAAAAGCATACCCTACCGACCCTACTTAAATACCTGAACCCTGCAACTCTACAAAACCAAAGAACGTAATGGACATAACTTAACTCTTCCTCTATACGATTCCCTAATATGTTTGTTCCATATGAACCTTATTCAACCATAACATCACTGTGTAACTGCTTATACCGGAATTGGCGAACGCCTTTAAGGTACTATGTAAGCCACATTGAGCCTATAAATAGGTGGGAAAATGTGGGATACAAATGTAACAAATAAATAAATAATGTCATCAGTGAAATACCACCTAGATATCCTGGGATTAACTGAGACCTGGCTGGATAAAAGCAGAGGAGTAACATTCAGTGGAGTTGCTAGGTGGGGTGCCAGGGGAGCGGCCGCTCCCCTAAATGGAGTTCTGCCGGCCTATTTTTTTCTTGTCACGTTGCATTGAAAATGTGCCCCGGCAGAAGTCCGCTCTCATGCCACTTTCGCTCCCCCTGCGCAGTCAACCTGGCTCCGCTTCTGGTAACATTGCTGAACTATGCCCCATAGGATTCACCATCCTGCACCAAGATAAGAGAAACGGGGTGGAGTGGTAGCAGTCCTGATCCAAGAGACAATCAAACTGCGCAAAGTCCCCATCCCCCACCTTTCTGAGTCAGAATACCTCCTAATCCAGCTGGGAAATAAGTAATCAATGTAGCTGCTTGTGGTCTACAGAGCACCTTGCAAAATATCATCTGTGCAAGAATTGTTAAATCTGGTGACTGAGCTACTTTATCCTAGAAACTCCAGGCACCACCACTGCTGCCTTCCATGACACAATATGCTCAGCTTCAATCCTATTTTCAACATATATTTTTATCGTAGCTCACTGAGTTCAAAATCACAGTGTTATCTTATAAATATATTTATACATCTATAAAGGATCTCTCAGATCAGCGCACCTTCCCCTAATAAGGCTAAATGAGCCTAGCATATGTCTAAGAGGGGCGTAGCGCACTCGTCATTGATCCTTAAATGTTCTTCATAACTTTTTACATATTTTTTTAAAAAACTTTTTATCTCTATTGTTTTCAATTATTACATCCAATATATTCATTGGGTTAAATAACATTTGCAAGTACTTAACTTATCCGTTTTTCTTATATTCAATATTCAATTATTTTTAACTTTCAAAGGCTGGAGACCAGGGGAAGGTGCGCTGATCTGAGAGATCCTTTATAGATGTATAAAAATATTTATAAGATAACACTGTGATTTTGAACTCAGTGAGCTACGATAAAAATATATGTTGAAAATAGGATTGAAGCTGAGCATATTTTGATTAATTATTTTGTGAGCTCCCTTCAAGAAAAAAGTTTTTTGGTGCTTTTTGACTATTCCATGACACAATGGCAGCTTTAGGATTTTCTCAGGTGATCAAATTTCCAACCTATGAAAAGGGCCATATGCTAGACTTCGTGTTCTGTAAAGGGGCATATTTGAACACAAGTCTGGTGGCATTGAGATAACACCTCTATCATCAATAAAAAATACTTACATACTGCAAAATCCCCTTTCGGGTTCAAAGCAGTTTACAAACATATCTAAAAAGTGGTAACAAAACACATCAGAATAACAAATCATATTATCCCCCCATACAGATAACATACATTAATACATTAAATCATACTGTCCCACCATACTCAAGTCAACAACCTTAATCAAATAGAAAAGTTTTTAACTTTTTCTGAAAAATCAAATAAAAGGACCCCAATCGTATCCAAGATGGTACACTATCCCATGACGAAATTACAGAAAAGGATTAGAGAGTATTAAATAAATGCACAAACCGAACACCCCTAGCATATGGAGGATGGAAAATTAGCGGGTGATGTAATCGAGATGAGTGGTCAAACAAGGAAGATTGCAATAAACCACACAGTAGTTCAGAAGTCAAGGCATACACCACTTCAAATGATAAACAAAATGATTTGAACAGAATTCGTATCGGAAGCCAATGTAAAGCTTTCAGATGAGAAGAAATCCTGTCAAATTTTTTAAGTCTGTAAATTACCTTAGCAAGGTATTCTGAATAATCTGCAACTTATTCATCAGTTTCAAAGAAAGCCCCAAGTACAACACATTGCAATAATCTACGTGGGATATTACTAACATCTGTACCAGCACAGCAAAAGACGTATTATCAAAATAGGATCTTACCAGCCTTAGCTGCCTCATCTTGCAAAACGTCTACTTGGAATTCTAGAGAGAAAGCTGAATCGAGAATAACTCCCAATACATGGGACTTAACCTCAATAGGAAAAGAACTACTGGATGAATGAGTGACAACATCAGGAACAGCAAATCCAGGGTTTCTAAACCATAAGATTTTCATTTTGTTGGTATTCTGCTTTAATTTGTTACTCAACGCCCAATCATGGACCATCTGCATGCAAGAAGTTAATCTCTTAATAGTGTCAGTAAAATTCTTAGCTACCGGAAAGAACATAAAAATATCATGCGCATCTGAGCGAAGCAACTCATCTGCTTTTAGACCGATAGCACCCAACAAGGACATATATAGATTGAAAAGCATAGAGCGGTGATCCTTGCGGAACACCACATCCCAGAAACCAGACTGAGAAAAAAAAAAAAAAAAGATTATTTTTCCTAACACAATAGCTTCAATTAAGAATTCACAGAACCAGCTAAAAACTGTCCCCGTTAAGCCAATACCTCTCAACTTTTCCAATAAGAGGCCATGGTCTACAGTATCAAAGGCCGAAGAGATGTTAAATTGAAGTAAAATAATTTGTCAGCCAAAACATAACTGACTCTTTACATAAGAAGTGAGAACTAATAATGTTTCCATACTGTGTGCCAGACAAAAACCGAACTGAGAAAAATGCAGATACGAAAATATGTACAAGTAAGCTAAAAATTGTTTACTTACAAGGGACTCAATTTTGTAAAGAGGGGGATATTGGCTACTGGTCTAAAACTAGCAGGTAATTAAAGGTCCATAGTGGGTGACATAGGAAGGGGCGTCAATACTATTATACCCATATCAGTAGGACTGATAATTTTCTAACCAAATTTTCTATTAAGACTACCTAAAACAGATGGGCCCAACCAAAGTTTGGAAGGAAATTCGAGACATGAGAAATCTGACTGCTGATAACTTCCTAGAGGCCTTATCCAACCCCCATATGGATAAAAAGATGATGACCGTGTCAGAACAGGCATTAGAAAAATACAGCCCCTCTAAAGAAGATCCTATACTCTATGTACAAACGATCATATATAAGTGTCAAGGACATCAACTTGAAAGAAAATGGTGAAAATCTCACCTAGATGAAGACAGGCTCAACTGTAAGAAACACATGGCAATGTACCACCAGGCTTAGCAGCCAAAAAACAATATTTCTCTCAACACAAATACAATAAAAATTTATATTCCATTATATATCAATACTGGATCCGTGTGGAATACAATATATATATAAGAAACTAGGCAATTCTAGGAAGTAACATCATTCTCAACAAATGGTCAACTAAATAAATACCTCAATCACCTAACTGCAGATATAATCCAAACAAATACGTTTTTAACAGCTTATGTAAATGATTATGAATTAATCTTAATTCTGAAGTCAACAAGTTCCAGCATTGTGCTGAAATATAAGCAAAACCCATCGCATGAATAGATTTATACCTGACTCCATTGGGCATAGGAAACTGCAATAAACCTTGGCCTCACAACCTATAAGAAAAGATCAAACTGACTTCCTAAGAATAATGATACCTACCAAATAGTCTGGAGCAAGACTATAAAATATCTTTGTATTAAAGTGCACAATTTGAACAGCAGCGAGCCTCCAATGCAGGCGAAACACGATCTGATGTTCGATCTAGAGCAACAGGAACAACTGAACAAGATGCATATTCAACCAAGCAACTATTTAAAATAGTAAGCAGCCTACTGCAAGCTTCACAACAGAACCAGCCTTCCCAGTCACAACTAACCGGCAATGATTTTGCCACATACTTTGCCAACAAAATTAAAGTTCTCCATCAGGACTTACAGACAATCCCATCAAAGCTCCCACCAGCTAATGAGGAGAACATTACCTCTCCCCCATTATGCAAAGCCATCTGGTACTCATTCAACCAGGTATGAATACAAAACTTGGGGACTTACACAGCAAAACTGGAATAAGTTAACAGAAATACATTTTTTCAAAAATACTCCAGATCTCTTTTTAAATCATATCAAAAATATTAATTGTATGAAAATATAATCACTCCTATCACACTCACAGCACTCATTCATACTGCTAGCCATCTGACTTAGTGATCACCCTATTACATTTAATGTTGCCAAACGTAATGTTCAATTCATTTTCCTGTTTTCCAAAAAGAGACAATCATTGAAGAAAAAATGTAAATCCAACACTGCTCGTTCTTTCTTCAATGGTGGAAGTGGAAAAATACCTGACTTCAAAATACCTTTTGGGAAGTATGATTGCCACCTAAAATCACAGGTCAGGAATATGGGATACTGCTAGACTCACTCTGAAACCGCAAATTCAAATACCCTTTAAAAATTGTCTCCATCAGCTGCAGTAGCTACAAAATCTGTCTTCATATATTGATAAGACGAGTCTGACCACAATGGTCCATGCCATGATAACATCACGACTAGACTACTGAAATGCCCTGAACACTGGTCAAACCAAAAAGAGTTTATGTTAGTTCCAACTAATTCAAATGCTGCAGTATGACTGATAGAAGGCTTCAAGTGGCATGACATCACATCACACCTTTCCTACAAAAACTACAGTGGCAACCAATACCTTACAGGGCTAAATTTAAAACTCTATGTTTGATTTTCAAGGTCCTCAGACAAAATTAAAGAATAGGCTAGCTCTTTACACACCTTTGAGACCTCTAAGGTCCTCTAAAAGGAGCATCACTATCAGGCTCATTTTTGAAAGAGCACTACGCCCATCTTTCGACACAAATTGGAAGATGGGCGTCCTTCTCACAGGGTCGCCTAAATCGGTATAATCGAAAGCCGATTTTGGGCGTCCCCAACTGCTTTCCGTTGCGGGGACGACCAAAGTTCACGGGGGCGTAGCAAAGGTGGGACTTGGGCGTGCCTAACACATGGGCATCCTTGACCCATAATGGAAAACAAAAGGGCATCTTTACCTGGTCTAGTTTTTCTTACGAGCAAGGCAAAAAAAGGTGCCTGAATTGACCAGATGACCACCGGAGAGAATCAGGGATGACCTCCCCTTACTCCCCCAGTGGTCACCAACCTCCTCCCACCCCCCAAAAAAACTTTCAAAATATTTTGTGCCAGCCTCAAATGTCATACTCCGGTCCATCACAGCAGTATGCAGGTCCCTGGAGCAGTTTTAGTGGGTGAAGTGCACTTCAGGCAGGTGGACCCAGGCCCATCCACCCTCTACCTGTTACACTTGTGGTGGTAAATGTGAGCCCTCCAAAACCCACCAGAAACCCACTGTACCCACATCTAGGTGCCCCCTTCACCCGTAAGGGCTATGGTAGTGGTGTACAGTTGTGGGTAGTGGGTTTTGGGGGGCTCAGCAAACAAGGTAAGGGAGCTATGTACCTGGGAGCAATTTATGAAGTCCACTGCAGTGCCCCCTAGGGTGCCAAGTTGGTGTCATGTCATGTGAGGGGGATCAATGCACTACGAATGCTGGCTCCTCCCACGACCAAAGGGCTTGCATTTGGTCGTTTCTGAGATGGGCGTCCTTGGTTTCCATTATCGCCAAAAATCAGAAACGACCAAGTCTAGGGACAACCATCTCTAAGGATGACCTAAATGTCAAGATTTGGGCGTCCCTGACCGTATTATCAAAACGAAAGATGGACGTCCATCTTGTTTCAATAATGCGGGTTTCCCCACCCCTCCATCGGGACGTTTTGCAAGGATGTCCTCAGCAAAACTTGGGTGTCCCTTTCGATTAAGCCCCTCTATATGTACCCTCATCAAAAAAAATTGTATGATGTAATACCTGCTAGCGAACCTTCTCAGAAGTAGCTCCCATGCTCTGCAATTTATTCCCAAAGAGGCTACATCTAACTCAAGACTATCTCTACTTCAGGAAGCTAGTGAAAGCTTGGCTCTTCTCTCAAGCCTTTAATACAAAGGGGACTAACTGTACACCACTCTGCACCTGGACTTGCTTGCTACTACACACACTAACTTAGACCAGTTCTTTATATCTTGTTTAACTGTACAAAGAACTTGCCTTAAGTTTAGCAAACCATCTATTTATCCCAACTGACTCTGTAACACCAATCGTCCCCATCTATAGATCTGAACTTAGCCACCTGGCTACATGGTAATTCACATTCTGTATATTGTACATTAATAAAAGGGCCCCTAAGATTAGGGTTACCATACGTCCGGATTGCCACAGACATATCCTCCTTTTCGGGGGTCCGGACTGTTTCCAGGCTGGCCTTCGCTCCCCAACCCCCCTGAAACTTACCACAGAACGTCCTGCTGGTCTAGTAGCCTCTTCAGGGCAGGAAAGAACCTCACTTTTTTCTGCCCACTGCCGCTAACCTCCCCAATGCAGCAATTTCTTGAAGATGCTGCCAAAAGCGGTGGACTCGTGAGACTTCATGGAAGTCTTGCAAGGTCATCGCCACTAGACCACCAGGGCTGTAAGGAATGTCTGGTAGGGAAAGGGAGGAGAGAACGGGACAAGCTACTCATGGATGGAAGGGAGAAAAGGGGGCAAGCTGCTCATGGATGAGAAGGAAAGGAAAGGGGGAAATGCTGTTCATGGATGTTTGCTTTTTTGTCTGTATTTAGACTACAGACGAAAATGCATGCCTGTTACTTTTACCAGTATTTTCACTGCTTATAGAACCTGGCTTTCTTGGGGTGTCATTGTGACTATGGGGCAGGGGCGGGCCAGGGCAGTAGGGCAGCTTTTTTTGTGTGTCCTCTATTTTGTCTCCGCAAATATGGTAACCCTACCTAAGATTATAGAAATATGTTTTAGTGCATGAGCTTTCTTTGGCACTAAATCTCTCCACAGATTGTAAGCCCTCCGAGAACAGGAAATTACCTACCATACCCAAATGTCACTCAGTTTAAGTGGCAACTAAAAAACAGGCATCAGCAAAATTCAAAATTCTTTCCCTTCTTTAGATAATGACCTACAATATGTGGCTTAAAATTACATGCACCAGCAAATCATTAATACCTGAAGGATTTTAATTCCTTTCCATATTATTGCCTTGTACCCCGGTTATAAACTTGAAAAAATCAGAGTGCTGGTCTCGATCACAAGCTCGTTGCTATCATAATGCTTAACACTTCTAATGCAGAAATACTGTATGACCTGAACTGAAAAGCAAATACTTAAAAGATTGGAAAAAGTGGGATACATTGTCACAACAAAAGCTAAACATAAATAAAGGAAAGGTGCTGAGCAATAAAACCAAAGCGTCATCTATAAAGCTAAGCAGCAGATTAACATTGTGAAAATCGAGTTAGTATTTCTGAATTAACAAAGATATGAAGTCACACGCATTCAGGTGCCCTCACACACATTAGGGGACAGAGCAACCCTCCCCGTGGTCTACCATCTCTTCTACCTCCTCTCCTCCCTGTCCGCGATCCGGCAACTGTCTCCCCACCCCGGTCAAAATCATACTAAATTTGCCCACCAACAATACCGCAGCTTTCCTTCTCCGATGCCCCGTCTCCTAACACATAAGACGACCTCTCTCTCCCTCTGATTGAGACGACCCGCCTTGTTGCCGGAAACCCGCATTACGTCACAGGAGGGCGGGACGCCGGAAAACGAAATCAGTTGGGCCTCTCCAATGAGGTTTAATTGAGAACAGACGACGGCATGACGTCACACAAGGTTAATCTATGCTTCCCCTTCCCCGCGCAGCCGTCGTTCTACGTACACTCAAAACAAAGCAAAGAAGCCTATGAACTTCTGCATGCATCCAAGTTGTCTTTTTTATTGTTGGTAGAATTTTAATTTATTCATTAATTTTATTTATTGCATTTGTATCCCACATTTTCCCACCTCTTTGCAGGCGCACTGTGGCTTACAATACATCGTGAATAATGGAAATGTGTTCGAAAATATACATTTATATTTATACGATTATATTTTCAGACATGCCTGCTTGTGCAGCATACGGATGTACACAGAGGAAGTATAATAACGGAATAACTTTTCATAAGTAGAGTAGTAATGTGTTATAAATCTTAATCAGTGTGTCATTTGGAGGAATACCCTAGCATGTGTTATATTCGTGCAGAGATTTTTTTCTTCTGGTAAAGGGCCACTAAAACAGACATTATGTTATGAGAATCAGTTGCTCAACATTCAGAATTTCTATCTATTTATTTATTATTTATGGCAGTTATGTCCCACATTAAACATGAATTAGGTTGAAACCTGGATGCATTTAAAATCTTTTTTTTTTTCTTCCTGTGCCTAGATCAAAAGAGAAAGATGGCTTGTGGGAAGTTGCTCCTTTTGTTTTGTGGAATGCAGTGGTATCTTACGTATTGTGTTGACATTGTAAGTAGTATACTATCAGACTCATCTTTGAAAGAGATGGACATCCAAAAAGTGACACAAGTCAGCATTTGGACGGGTCCAAATCGGTATAATAGAAATCTCATTTTGAACGTCTTTCTCCGAAGTCCGTCAGAAGGACATCCAAATCTCAAGAGGGCGTATCGGATGTGTTCAAGGCGAGACTTGGGCGTTCCTAAGACTTGGCCATCTTTCAGCAATATTGGAACAAAGCAAAAACGTCGAGCATTAAAACTTAGACGTTTTGAGCTAGACCTGTTTTTCTTACGAATAAAACACAAAAAGGTGCCCCAAATGACCAGATGACTACTTGAGGGAATCAGGGATGACCTCCCCTTACTCCCCCAGTGGTCACTAACCCCCTCCCACCCCCAAAAAAGGATGTTGAAGAACATTACTTGCCAGCCTCTATGCCAGCCTCAGATGTCATACTCAGGTCCATGACAGCAGCATGCAGGTCCCTGGAGTAGTTTAGTAGTAGGTGCAGTGCACTTCAGACAGGTGGACCCAGGCCCATACCCCCCACTACCTGTTACACTTGTGGAGGAAACTGTGAGCCCTCCAAAACTCACCAGAAACCCACTGTACCCACATAAAGGTGCCCCCTTCACCCGTAAGGGCTATGGTAGTGGTGTACAGTTGGAGGTAGTGGGTTTTGAGGGGGGGTTGGGGGAGCTCAGCACACAAGGTAAGGGAGCAATAGTCATAAGTACATAAGTATTGCCATACTGGGACAGACCAAAGGTCCATCAAGCCCAGCATCCTGTTTCTAACAGTGGCCAATCCAGGTCACAAATACCTGGCAAGATCCCAGATGTGTACCTGGGAGCATTTTATGAAGTCCACTGCAGTGCCACCTAGGGTGCCTGATTGCTGTCCTGGGATGTCAGGGAGACTAGTCTACTAAAAATGCTGGCTCCTCCTACGTCCCAATGGTTTTACTTTGGACGTTTTACACTTGGGTTTTGTTTTTTTTTTTGAAAATTGCTGAAAATAAAAGACATCCAAATCGCAAAACGTCCAAATAACAGGACGTCCATGGTATTTTTTGAACACAAAAGATGGATGTCCATCTTTTTTTTTATTTATAATTTTCAAAAAAATAATATAAAGCATGTGATACATGTACATGATGTGAGAATTAAATTATTCAGGATACAGGATTTCTCCAAAACAATATCAAGATTATAATTCTTATTACATTGACCACAATATTTGGACAAGATACTAGGAATAAATTATAAGAAATTATCAGGAATTATTTTCAAATAAATTGAGAGGAAAAGCACATAGGTCAACTAGCTGATATTACTAGCATAAACTGTGAGTATTCAGGTAGCTCCATCACCACCACTCGCTTCTTTGGCAATTAACCATTTCAGCATTTTCTCAGGGTCCAGGAACACAAAATTAACATCATTAAGAGGCATATTTTCAAAGCACTTAGCCTTCCAAAGTTCCATAGAAACCTATTGAACTTTGGAAGGCTAAGTGCTTTGAAAATATGCCTCTAAGAGACATAAAGCATCTACAAAGATATTTCAACACAAAAGAACCACCTAGTGTGAGAATTCATGGTTTAAGCGCCAGGAACTCTCGCCTTCTTTTCTGTGTTTCCTTGTTCAAATCTGGAAAAACTTGTATCCAGGCTCCTAAGAATAATGCCTTCATATGTTTAAAATACAAGCGAAAGATATTATTTCTATCCAGTTCCAATGTGAAAGTCACCAGGAGAGTAGTACGTTGAGTTACCACATCTAAAGAACTTTCCAGAAATTCAGTGAGGTTAAGTCCAGGTTGAGAACCTTGAGATTGAGATCTAATTCCAGAAATATATTGAGCTCTGGTAATTGGTGGATGACCCTCTACCGGAACTCCAAGAATTTCTCCAAAATACTTCTTCAACATGTCTATTGCAGGAATCAATGGAGACTTGGGAAAATTAAGAAATCTTAAATTATTTCTCCTTCCTCGGTTATCTAGAAATTCCAGCTTCCTCGCTAGAATTTCCCTGTCCTTAACCATAACTCCTGTCAAGTTCTGAAGTTTCTGTGTCTCTTCTCCCAGTGTTTCAATTTTCCTATCTTTCTCTTGTATTTTCCCAGATAGTACTATTTGTTCTTGTTTTAATTCTATGAGTTCAGTTTTAATAGACTTTGTTACCTGTGTGAGGGTGGTATTGATGCCCTGGATAGCATCCTACAGCGTCTCCAATGTTATGACAGCGGGTCTTAAATTCACTCGACTTCCCTCAGGAGCAGCCTCCAGAACCAGGGGAGATATCGGGCTATCTGCCCTTAATCTGCCAGTTATATTCTGTTCCGGGGTCGAAGTAGCTGCGGGGCCTCCTCCAGTCGTTCGGGGTCTCACCACTTTGGATGGCTCCTCGTTCGTCTTCCCCACAGCTAACAAGCTGCTTCCGGGTCGTGGGGGCGCTGTTATCAGAGTCGAGCTTAACGAAGCCATCTCCATGCTTCGGTCCAATTGACCAGCAACGGATCCCGTCAGCGTTGGCGTCTGCACCTTCAATGCCTGGATTCCAAATTGTTCCAGCATCTTTTGCTGGTTAGCCAGTTTCTCGGGGTCGGAGGGGATTGAAACCCCGGTCTTTCCCTTCCTCTTCCCCATGGTTAACCCGGGGAAGAGTGCCACTTCCTAGGTATGTCAGCTGAAAATCGGGAGCTCACAGGCGTACGTCCTCTCACGCCGCCATCTTGTCCGATTTCTATGGATGTCCATCTTTTTTGAAAATGGCCTTCTTCCCAGTTCCTCCAAATTCTGACTTAGGCGTTTCTTTCGAAAATGCCCCTCCACACCATTGTATTGTTATTTGAATAGTTTTACTGCTGTAATTGCCTATTGCTTATGTTAGATCTATTCTTACTGTACACCGCCTTAAGTGAATTCCTTCAAAAATGCAGTAAATAAATCCTACTAAATAAATAAATATATTATAAAAATGCACTAAATATTGTTTATTACTACTATTTAAAAGAAAGATATTAAAAAATGAGGGCAGAGCTACCTTCCTTCAGAAGTCCAGAGTCAATCTAAATGAGCCAACATTTTCCATTTCTATGATAATGTATTTATTTCTTCTTCAAGTCAGCTTTCAACAGCATTTTCTCAGTTATTGCCGAAATGAGAACACAATTATAATATTAATACGTTTTGGATGGTACTGAATTCTATTATTCTGTCTCACTATCAGGCTCATTTTCAAAAGAGAAAAATGTCCAAAAAGTGACATAAGTCTGCATCAGGACGTTTATCTCACAAAAACATCCAAATCAGTATTTTAAAAACCTCTTTTTAGATGTTTTTCTCTGAAGTCCATCAGAAGGACGTCTAAATCTCAAAGGAGCATGTCAGGGGTGTGTTCAAGGCGGGACTTAGGCGTTCCTAAGACTTGGGTGTCTTTCAGCAATAATGGAACAAAACAAACGTCCAAGACTAAAATTTAGATGTTTTGAGCTACAATAAAACTTAGATGTTTTGAGCTAGACCTGTTTTATAAAAAATAGCTGCAGTGGAAATTTAACCCACTTCCCCAGGATCAAGGTCTGCTGCACTGACCACTAGGCTACTCCTATACTCCACACAAGAGGTGCCCCAAACTGCATGTCTGGAAGGGGACAAGGATGTGTACAAGATAATGTTGGGGGAGGGGGTGTGAGCAAATGACCACATGCTGATATGGAAATTAGTGCATGGCCATTAACTGAGAAAATGGGAAACGTGCAACCATTATACAGCCATGCTAAAAGTGACCTCAGCACTGGACACTTTTTAGCACAACTTGGTAAAAGGGCCCCTTAATTAAAAAAAAAAAATTGAAGAAAATCATTTGTTTAATTATCAGCGACTGGAGTCAAGATGACAGCTCAGGTAGAAGTGTTGTAAGTCTGCTTCCGTGTTGGTGTCTGGCGTAAGCCATTTTTCTCCCCACTCTGCTGGTTGCAGTTGAGAAGAGGAAAGGACAGACAAGCACCTACCTGTCGGTAGAAGGTTCTGCTCCTGAGCTGATTCAGACTACTCTCGAGGCTGCCAGCAACACGACCCTGATCTGCTATAGAGCCTTTGAAGGACCTGATGTATAATATGTTGGGTCTTAGCGCAGAATGGGCATCTTGGAGCCCGGAAGAAAGACTGGTTCCAGTGAGACCTGGAAGCAGTTTGTCAGCTTCTGCACTGTCTGTGATGGGAAAGGAGTATTCAGAGTCAACCTCACCGTGCAGCTAGCCAGTGTGTGGAATACCCTATTTTGCCTGAGCCTTGGTCAGGGAAAAGATCACTGGGGTCAAAGTTCCAACACCTGAAAAACCTCTGGCACTGTTGAGTTAACCTAGCTCAACAATGCTCTTGGTGGACTGCGGAAACCAGTAGTAGTCAACTGTGACACCATCCTGCTCATTTTCAAAAGAGAAGGGCGCCCATCTTCCGACACAAATCAGGAGATGGGCGCTCTTCTCTTAGGTTTGGCCAAATCGACAAAATGGAAAGCTGATTTTGGGCGCTCTCAACTGCAGTCCGTCGCAGGAGCGGCCAAAGTTTAAGGGGGAGTGTCGGAGACATAGCGAAGGCGGGACTGGGGCGTGGGTAAGAGATAGGCTCCTTGGGCTGAAAATGGAAAAAAGAAGGCCGGCCCTGATGAGCATTTGGCCGACTTTACTTGGTCCATTTATTTTCAGGACCAAGCTTCAAAAAGGTGCCCAAACTGACCAGATAACCACCGGAGGGAATCGGGGATCACCTCCCCGTACTCCCCCAGTGGTCACCAACCTCCTCCCACCCTAAAAAAAAAAATTAGAAACATTTTTTGCCAGCCTCAAATGTCATACCCAGCTCCATGACAGCAGTATGCAGGTCCCTGGAGCAGTTTTAGTGAGCACTGCAGTGCACTTCAGGCAGCCAGACTCAGGCCCATACCCCCCTACCTGTTACACATGGTGGTAAATGTGAGCCCTTCAAAACCCACCCGAAACCCACTGTACCCACATCTAGGTGCCCCCCTTCACCCGTAAGGGCTATGGTAGTGGTGTACAGTTGTGGGTAGTGGGGTTTGGGGGGCTCAGCACCCAAAGTAATGGAGCTATGCACCTGGGAGCTTTTTCTGAAGTCCACCGCAGTGCCCCCTAGGGTGCCCGGTTGGTTTCCTGGCATATGAGGGGGGCCAGTGCAGTACAAATGCTGGCCCCTCCCACGACCAAATGCCTTGGATTTAGCCGTTTTTGAGATGGGCGCTCTAGGTTTCCATTATCGGCGAAAACCGAGTTCGCCCATCTCTAATGTCGACCTAAATGTTGGGATTTGGGTGGCCCGGACCGTATTATCGAAACGAAAGATGGGCGCCCATCTTGTTTCGATAATACGGTCAGCGTCGCCCCTTCCCTAGTTCGCCCCCGGAGATGGGCACCCTTAGAGATGGGTGCCCCCGTTCGATTATGCCCCTCCATATGGGAAGCCATCATGATATTGGACCTATCCCTCCAGCAAACTGTGAAAGTATTTCTGGAGAAGTCTGGGGATATCCAGTCCAAAGTGGAAATACAGGATGTTGAGTTAAATTTGAACAGGGTCTTTGCTCTCCACTCTCCCACTCAGTGTGGGAGAGTGGAGAGCAAAGACCCTGTTCAAATCCTATGAGCAGTTATTCTTCCTGAACTGCCCAGTTTATGCTTTTCACTCCAAGAGAAATCTGGAGGCACCTCTTTATACGTCAATTTGAAGACCCCTGAAGAAGGCCGGTTGGCCAAAACACGGACTGTGTAGGGTCCTAATAAACTTTTTTGGTGCTCCTACTCTTTGTGGTTTTTATCTGGTCTATTTTGGTTTTCTTCCGCTCTTTTTGTTGTTTCATGTGTTTTTTGCGGGAGACTTGGACCTTCTTTTTGTTGGTTTGACATTTCTTGTCCAGTAATCTGGAACCAGACAGAAATTTGGTGTTACATAATTATTTCAGAGATATGCATGAACAATTTCTAGTTTCTAATGACCGTATTTTTTCTGATCTTTCTCTGGTGATCCAAAAGTGCTGAAAATAATTTGTGGGATTATGCCCAAGGGTCTTGGCAATGGTGGGGGGGGGGGGGGGGGGGGGGAGCAGCGCAATATTTATTAAAAATTTCCTGCTATATGTCATTGTAAAATATAATGGTGATAATTTTCTATTCTTTGAAACTAATCAATTGTTGGAATTTTTAGTGACTCAGGAGCGAGGTCCCAATTGGTGGTCCCAATTGATTAGCATGTCATCTGGTTGTCACTGTATAGGATTCACCTGCCTTGTTAGTTCTGTGATTTTCCTATAATTTGTTTTCTTGGTTTACTCCAATAATATTGTAGACTAATGGATGATTTATTTATTTTACCTTTATTCAGGGGTTATCCAGTTTTCTTAATGCTGTTTCTGATTTCTTTTTCATGCATATGTTTGAATGTTAATTTTGAAATTCGAAAACAAAATAATGTGACTCAACATTTTATTTAAATTAAATTATAATACAGCCTTGATCCAGTTTCTAATTATTGAGTTTTACTTCCCCTCCCCCTCCTCATTTTGTTTTTCTTTCCCTATATCAATAATGGGCCTCTTTTATCAAGCCATGCTAGCGGACCCTGGTGCTGCAATGCCGACAAAGCCCATTCACTTTGAATGGGCTTCTACAGCACTGCTGCACGGTAACTGCTACAGTGGCTTGATAAAAGAGGCCCTATATTAACTACAACCATTTGTGATTTATCATGGGTTTTTTTTAAATGTATAGCGGGGAAGTCGCACATAAGGAAAATAAACAAACAGAGTCAGAATTTATCTTTCAAGCTTAAATATCATAGGTGGGTCCTAAAAGAAAAAAATTACACAAAACCACTGGTAGTCACTTCCATAAAGATTATTTTTTTCTTTTATTGTTTACAAAGTTCTTTAGTAGTTTTAATGAATACTTTACAACAGAAAATATTTTTGTTCTCATATTTCAACATCACACAATGTTTCATATATTTTGGAAATTGCCCAACAGAGCTATCAGTTGGGGATAAGGCAAACAACCCCAAGGAGACTGTGAGACAATAGCTTTTTCACCACTTGACGCTAATAAATTCTTCAGAGTTTTGACTCAAGGCCAGAGCTGACTAATTCAAACCATCACTCAAACCCACTATCATATGGCAAAGATTTTGCTGCTTGCTTTCTCTGCAATGTAATTTCAACTAATCAACAAACAATATTCATTGGATAAAGAGTGGCTGAAAAAAAATTAAAGCAGCACACTATCCTCAGTGTACATTTATCAACCTTCCCTTGCCCCCAGCCCCCCCCCCCCCCCCATGATTATCCACAAATTTCAGAACACCCACAACTTGTTACTTTTTTTTATATTGCTAACTTACAAACCATCCTGCTGGCATCCTTAAGGGGGACAGTATCTGATTAGCGCCGAACTGAAAACCAGCTATTTTGGGGGCGTTCCAGGGGCAGAGTCCAGCACTTAACCGACCAGAAGTAACTGCATAAAGAGAACCACATAAATGTCAGTTCTATCTTTATGAAGTAACCAATAGCTGGTTAAGTTCTGAATATTGCACTTAACTGGCTATGTGTTAGCCAGCTCCAGAAACCCAGAAATTCAATGCTGGTACCCAGACATGGCCCGGCATTGAATTTCTGGATTTAACGCCAGTAGCAGTTAGCAAAATGTTGATTGCCGCCAGCTGAATATTGGGCTTTTCATGAATAATAGTAAATAATAAGCCAAAACAACTGCTGGAAAGTGTTTAGCACTTTGGGGGCAATTCTATAACTGGACACCTCCATTTAGATGCCCCATGGCCGTGTGGTGAGAACCTGTTTTATAATGACATCTGAGGGCCTAGATTGTGTTGTAGAACACTAGCATAACCCAGGATCAGCACATTATATGTTTTTGCAGCTATAAGTGGGAGCTCTGCCTATGTGTATGCCCCCTTGCATTTATGCACACCTACTTAGGTGCCCGTGCTCACACTTTTGTGGGTAAGTTTACAGTTCCACGGCTAAGTGCTAATATTCTGTGAATTTATGTGCACAAGGGTGCATAAATGCAGCCACCCAGTTGTAGAATTTTCCTTTTTAACAATGGACAGCCCAAAGTCAATAATAACACCCAGATTGAGCATTTGACCTTTAAAAGGGAGACTTGTCCCATTAATTGAGGTAGCAAAATTAGCATCTGGGTTCCAAGAGCCCAAATCAATCCAAATTTCATTGTATCTAATTTGAACTTATTACATAAGCATGATCTGATAGTTTTAACACAAGCATTAAGTCTATCCACTGATTATGTAGGATGTAAATAATAATTGTTACATGACTACTATAGCTTTGCTATCAGTGTTTTAACACTTGTCAACATTTTTGAAGCTCCTGATTAAGCAACAAAATAAAAAAGGTACACATAAATGGTCATTTTGTTAACAATAAGGTAATAAATGTATTCAGTGGTGACATTAAAGGTTCCAGAGTCAGGGGGGATTAAGAAGTTGCAGATGCCCTACAAGTGCTAGTGGAAGAAGAACACAGTACATGTGTCAGATTATTTTGCAGCTGTGAGGGATTGAATTTGCTAACTATGGCTTCATGCTAAAGAGAACTCTGGGCACGGTTCCTGCATCAGAAATAAATTAAAGTAAACAGTGTTGCTGTTTCTCATCCACCCTGTTAGCAGCCTCTCCGCCAGCCTGGAGACCACACACCCAGACCACACAGCGCCAGCTGAACTCTCTTGCACACCACGTATCGAAACTGTCACTCTGCTGAGGTCTGAGCAGAGGAGGTCAGGAAGAGTGAAAGAGTAACTGCAGGCATGTTTGCCTCCCCTACCACTATGATTACAGCTGGCTTGTGAACTGTCAAGCTGGGGAGAGAGAGATCCATAAACCATGCTGGCAAAGCATGTGCATCACAACCTGTTGCTCTAATAACTTGTACTTTTTCTGTACTAGTTTAACAGCTGATGAAAGACTATCTGAACTCATATTTACCTACTCTTTACCACATATCACAGTGATAAAATCTTCAGTTTAAAACTATGTTACATATTACCAATCACTGGGATTTTAACCAGGAATTTTAATACCTGAATCATTTTGGGTCATTGCTACCAAAACTCTTGCAAAATGGCAGAACTGGTAGCTATAGATAGATAGATAGATAGATAGATCTTGATTTCAAGGAAAAGAGTAATATATATCTCACATGCCCACATTCCGAGGATGGATTTAAAATAAAAACAAAACAATTACTACTACTACTACTATTTAGCATTTCTATAGCGCTACAAGGCGTACGCAGCGCTGCACAAACATAGAAGAAAGACAGTCCCTGCTCAAAGAGCTTACAATCTAATAGACAAAAATAAATAAAGTAAGCAAATCAAATCAATTAATGTGAACGGGAAGGAAGAGAGGAGGGTAGGTGGAGGCGAGTGGTTACAAGTGGTTACGAGTCAAAAGCAATGTTAAAGAGGTGGGCTTTCAGTCTAGATTTAAAGGTGGCCAAGGATGGGGCAAGACGTAGGGGCTCAGGAAGTTTATTCCAGGCGTAGGGTGCAGCGAGACAGAAGGCGCGAAGTCTGGAGTTGGGAACAGATAAGAAGGATTTATCCATGGAGCGGAGTGCACGGGAAGGGGTGTAGGGAAGGACGAGTGTGGAGAGATACTGGGGAGCAGCAGAGTGAGTACATTTATAGGTTAGTAGAAGAAGTTTGAACAGGATGCGAAAACGGATAGGGAGCCAGTGAAGGGTCTTAAGGAGAGGGGTAGCATGAGTAAAGCGACCCTGGCGGAAGATGAGATGGGCAGCAGAGTTTTGAACCGACTGGAGAGGGGAGAGGTGACTAAGTGGGAGGCCAGCAAGAAGCAGATTGCAGTAGTCTAAACGAGAGGTGACAAGGGTGTGGATGAGGGTTTTGGTAGAGTGCTCGGAAAGAAAGGGGCGGATTTTACGGATGTTGTAAAGAAAGAAACGAAAGGTCTTGGCGGTCTGCTGGATATGAGCAGAGAAGGAGAGAGAAGAGTCGAAGATGACCCCAAGGTTTCGAGCTGAGGAGACGGGGAGAATGAGAGAGCCATCAACAGAAATAGATCACTCTCCAAGCCATTTTGTTTCAGTCACCAAAATATTTACAGTACATTGGCCAACAAAAGTTTTAGAATGAATGCCCAAAGAAGTTTTATATCTGTGCTAATTATGGGGTCCTTTCACAAAGTGGCGGTAAGCCCAACTTACCACACATTAACTGGAACTACTGCTGGACCAACAAGGGCACCAGCGGTAGGTTCAGCCCCAGTGTGCGCCATTTGCCACGCTAGGGAAAATAGCTGGCTATTTTCTAGCATGACGCTAACCCGGCAGTAATCGGGCAGCGCCGCCCACTACCCGGTTACTGCTGGGTTAGTGCGGGAGCCCTTACTGCCACCTCAATGGGTGGCAGTAAGTGCTTCCCCTTGCATGGCCGTGTGGTAAGACAATCTTACTGCATGGCCATGGCTATTTTCAGGCACTTTACCTGCTGTGGTAAAAAGGGCCACAGCACATGGCAAAAGCAGCCCCCGCTGCTAGCACAGGGCCCTTTTTACTGCAGCTTAGTAAAGTGACCCCTATGTGCTTATAAACTTCAGTTTTTGCTCAGAAGAGGCACTCATAAATCTTCTAGTAAATATTCAAAATGCAGCAGTACTTTAGGGGATTAATATGGGGAAATTCTGTAGCCTACAACTATGAACTTAGTTTCATAGTTAAGAACAGGTGAGGAGATTTCATTCTGCATATAATTTTTCTTGGAAACAGAAAGTCAGCCAAATTGCTAGACTAGCTGACAACATACATATGTCATTTTGTGCTGCTGTTCAGTGAAAGAACTCTTCGTTTTTTTCTTATAAGATGAAATTGGTAGAGCCTTTACAAGATAGCACATCATGTTGGGTGTCTTTTATTATACGAGTGATACTGCTTTATGTTTGACCAATATGTAAAAGGAGTCTTCTGTGTAAAGGAATTCATTACTAAGGTCTATGCATTTTCCATGCAGAGGACATATTATGGTTGTCAGTATGCTGAGTGGTCCGAACCATCAGTGTGTTTTTCCTAGTGAAAAAGGTGCCGGTACTCAAATACCAGGCCACCCTTCAGGGGTGGAGTGATCACTGAAGGACCCACTCCACAATAGCCAGGCCCCCTGCAACCAGTCACAGAAACTATGACAAGGCAGAATTAGTGTGTAGAGCCTGAGCTTTTTCATTAAAACTTGGGGACCATGGGTCAATTTTAGCGGACAATGGAAAAGGTTCCCTGTACTCAGTACCCTCAAGTACCCCCTCAAAAAAAGCCCTGTGAACCATTTACTAGAGAAGTCCCCTTTAGGAGTGGTATAGTCCAGGGCATTAAGTCAGAGAAGCCTGAGAATTTCTGATTAGAGCTGGAAGAAGGAGAAGTTGAATCTCCTGTTTCTCAAGGGGGTGAGAGGGAGACAGAGGGGAAAGAAACCTGCCTTTTTGGCTTTGAGTTCCTGCGGTGGGTGCAGAGGGCCACTCAGTAAAGTTCCTGTTTTACTTTGTTATTTTATTATATTTTTACTCACTTTTTAAAGGTATCGCAAAGCAATGTACAATGTCTAAAATATCAAATACAATGAAATACATAGAAAACAGACAAACATATAAAACCTGCCTGTCAGTAAACTAAGCAATCTAGCCTAAATCTTCACCACAGGTCTAGGCTCCATTCATGATGTTAACTTAAATGCTAACACTCAAATTAGAGCATTCCAAATTGCCCAAAGCCCTAGGAGATTAATAAGAAACTGGGTCTCCTCAACAGACCAGTGACCCAGTGTGTAAAGCCCATCGACATAAGCACCCATCCCAGGTTGGATACATCTGTGGTTAGAATTTTCTGTGGAGGAGGAATTTGGCATGAAAGTCCCAGAGTCAAATTGGTCCGAATTGCCTATCAAAGAAGGGATTGCTGTAATTCTGAGGTGCCAAGATGACATCCATCAGACTTCCTGTGGCCTGACATTGAAAAGCCAGGGTCCATTGGACACCTTTCAAATAGAGGCATGTCATAGATATGACATGCACTGTGGAGGCCCTCAATATTTGCCGAGCTGTGAACCTGACAGGTAATGCAAATGAGTGAGAAAGATAGGTTTGAGCTTGAACCGTGTCTAGCAGGGCTTCAATGTACGCCAATTGCTGTACTAGGAGCATGTGGAACTTTGGGTTGTTGATTACGAACCCTAGTAGCTCCAATACCTGAATAGTTCTCTGCATTAATTCTTAGGAAGTGTATTTCAAAGCAAGATGCTATCATGGAAAAGACTTGATAGCTCATTGAAGTATGCCTTGCATGTGAAACAAATGACACCACTAACAACCTTTCCTGTAGTGTCCATTATTCATAAAGGACCCAATATTCAGCCAGCGGCAATCAGTGTTTTGTTAACCGCCACTTGTGTTAAATCCAGAAATTCATTGCCGGGCCACGTCTGGGCACCAGCATTGAATTTCTGGGTTTCTGGTTCGTTTGGCTAAATGCAACTTTTTGCTTCCCTGCACATTTCAAGCAAGCACCTCTTTGCCTCAACCCAAATAAAACAGAGATTCTTTTTTGTACCAAATACAAGTGCACAAATACCTGACTTCAAAATACCTTTTGGGAAGTATGAACGCCCCCTAAAATCACAGGTCTGGACTCTTGGGATACTGCTAGACTCATCACTCACTCTGATCCCACAAATTGAGCCTGCAAAGAGGTAGGAAAATGTGGGATACAAATGCAACAAATAAATAAATAAATAAATTCAAACGACCTGCAAAAATTGTCTCTATCACCTACGGCAGCTACGAAATCTGTCCCCATATATTGAAAAGATGAGTCTGACCACAGTGGTCCATGCCATGATAACATCTCGACTAGATTACTGTAAGTAGTAGTAGTAGTAGTAGTAGAACTATATATTAAGAAAGGATAGGGTAGGAAGAAAGGGAGATGACAGAGCAACAGGGATTATGAGGGGCAGAAGAGGCACACTGGAGCTCATTTTCAAAAGAGAAAAATGACCAAAAAGTACATTAGTACATAAATATTGCCATACTGGGAAAGACCAAAGGTCCATCGAGCCCAGCATCCTGTTTCCAACAGTGGCCAATCCAGGACACAGATACCCGGCAAGATTCCAGAAATGTACAAAACATTTTATACTGCTTATCCCAGAAATAGTGGATTTTCCCCAAGTCCATTTAATAACGGTCTATGGACTTTTCCTGTAGGAAGCCGTCCAAACCTTTTTAAAACTCCGCTAAGCTAACCGCCTTTACTACATTCTCTGTCAACAAATTCCAGAGTTTAATTACACGTTGAGTGAAGAAAGATTTCTCCAATTCGTTTTAAATTTACTACATTGTAGCTTCATCGCATGCTCCCTAGTCCTAGTATTTTTGGAAAGCGTGAACAGACGTTTCACATCTACCCGTTCAACTCCACTCATTATTTTATAGACCTCTATCATATCTCCCCTCAGCCGCCTTTTCTTCAAGCTGAAGAGCCCTAGCCGCTTTAGCCTTTCCTCATAGGGAAGTCGTCCCATCCCCTTTATCATTTTCGTCGCCCTTCTCTGCACCTTTTCTAATTCCACTATATCTTTTTTGAGATGCGGCGACTAGAATTGAACACAATATTCGAGGTGCGGTCGCACCATGGAGTGATACAAAGGCATTATAACATCCTCATTTTTGTTTTCCATTCCTTTCCTAATAATAGCTAACATTCTATTTGCTTTCTTAGCCGCAGCAGCACACTGAGCAGAAGGTTTCAACGTATCATCAACGATAACACCTAGATCCCTTTCTTGGTCCGTGACTCCTAACGTGGAACCTTGCATGATGTAGCTATAATTCTGGTTCCTCTTTCCCACATGCATCACTTTGCACTTGCTCACATTAAACGTCATCTGCCATTTAGACGCCCAGTCTCCCAGTCTCGTAAGGTCCGCTTGTAATTTTTCACAATCATCCCACGATTTAACTACTTTGAATAACTTTGTGTCATCAGCAAATTTAATTACCTCACTAGTTACTCCTATCTCTAGGTCATTTATAAATATGTTAAAAAGCAGCGGTCCCAGCACAGAGCCCTGGGGAACTCCACTAACTACCCTTCTCCATTGAGAATACTGACCATTTAACCCTATTCTCTGTTTTCTATCTTTTAACCAGTTTTTAATCCAATGACTCTCCAATTTCCTCTGGAGTCTTTCATGAGGTACTTTGTCAAACGCCTTCTGAAAATCCAGATACACAATATCAACCGGCTCCCCTTTATCCACATGTTTGTTCACCCCTTCAAAGAAATGTATTAGATTGGTGAGGCAAGATTTCCCTTCACTAAATCCATGTTGACTTTGTCTCATTAATCTATGCTTTTGAATATGCTCTGTAATTTTGTTCTTAATAATAGTCTCTACCATTTTGCCCGGCACCGAAATCAGACTCTTAAAAATCGGTGTTACATTGGCCACCCTCCAATCTTCCGGTACCATGCTCGATTTTAAGGATAAATTACATATTTCTAACAATAGCTCTGCAAGCTCATTTTTCAGTTCTATCAGTACTCTGGGATGAATACCATCCGGTCCAGGAGATTTGCTACTCTTCAGTTTGTAGAACTGCCCCATTACATCATCCAGGTTTACAGAGAATTCATTAAGTTTTTCCGACTCATCAGCTTCGAATACCATTTCTAGCACTGGTATCCCACCCAAATCTTCCTCGTGAAGACCGAAGCAAAGAATTCATTTAATCTCTCCGCTACGGCTTTGTCTTCCCTGATCGCCCCTTTTACTCCTCGGTCATCTAGCGGTCCAACTGGCTAGATGGCTTCCTGCTTCTAATATACCTAAAAATTTTTTACTGTGTGTTTTTGCCTTCAACGCAATCTTTTTTTCAAAGTCCCTCTTAACTTTCCTTATCAGCGCTTTGCATTTGACTTGACATTCCTTATACCGTTTCTTATTATTTTCAGTCGGTTCCTTCTTCCATTTTCTGAAGGATTTCTTTTAGCTCTAATAGCCTCCTTCACCTCACTTTTTAACCACGCCGGTTGTCGTTTGGTTTTCCGTCCTCCTTTTTTAATACGCAGTTTTTTAATACGCAGAATATATTTGGACTGGGCTTCCAGGATGGTGTTTTTGAACAGCATCCACACCTGATGTAAACTTTTGACCCTCGCAGTCGCTCCTCTAAGTTTTCTTTTCACTGTTCTTCTCATTTTATCATAGTCTCCTTTTTTAAAGTTAAACACTAACGTATTTGATTTCCTATGTATACTTACTTCAAAGCTAATATCAAATCCGATCATATTATGATCACTGTTATCAAGCAGCCCCAGCACCATTACCTCCCGCACCAGATCATGCGTTCCACTAAGGACTAGGTCTAGAATGTTTCCTTCTCTCGTCGGTTCCTGTACCATCTGCTCCATAAAGCTGTCCTTGATTTCATCGAGGAATTTTACCTCCATAGTGTGTCCCGATGTTACATTTACCCAGTCAATCAGGGTAATTGAAATCACCCATTATTATTGTGTTGCCCAGTTTGTTTGCGTCCCTAATTTCCTTTAACATTTCTGCATCCGTCTGTTCATCCTGGTCAGGTGGACGGTAGTACACTCCTATCATTATCCTTTTCCCCTTTACACATGAAATTTCAATCCACAGTGATTCCTAGAAGTATTTTGTTTCCTGCAGAATTTTCAATCTATTTGATTCAAGGCTCTTGTTAATATACAGTGCTACCCCTCCACCAATTTGATCCACCCTATCACTAAGATAATTTGTATCCCGGTATGACAGTGCCTCACTGGTTAGCCTCCTTCCATCAGGTCTCAGAGGTGCCTATTATATCTAATTTTTCATTTAGTGCAATATATTCTAACTCTCCCATCTTATTTCTTAGGCTCCTGGCATTCGCATATAGTCATTTCAAACTGTGTTTGTTGCTCCTATTTACATCATGCTTAGTACTTGACAGTACTAATTTGCAATCTTTTGTCTGATTTTTATTTAGGGACACCTGATCTACTACGGTCTCTTTTGCAACCTCACTATCAGGATACCCTATCTTTCCTGTTTTGATGGTATCTTTGAAAGATACCTTATCCCGAACCATGCGCTTTTGAGCGACTTTCGGCCTTCCCCCCGTTTCTAGTTTAAAAGCTGCTCTATCTCCTTTTTAAATGCCGATGCCAGCAGCCTGGCCCCACCCTGGTTATGGTGGAGCCCATCCTTTCGGAATAGGCTCCCCCTTCCCCAGAATGTTGCCCAGTTCCTAACAAATCTAAAACCCTCCTCTTTGCACCATCGTCTCATCCACGCATTGAGATTCCGGAGCTCTGCCTGTCTCTTGGGCCCTGCGCGTGGAACGGGTAGTATTTCAGAAAATGCTACCCTAAAGGTTCTGGATTTGTGCTTTCTACCTAAGAGTCAAAATTTGGCTTCCAGAACCTCTCTCCCACATTTTCCTATGTCATTGGTACCCACATGTACCAAGACAAGCGACTCCTCCCCAGCACTATCTGAAATCCTAGCTAGGTGACTCGTGAGGTCCACCGCCTTCACACCAGGCAGGCAAGTCACTAGGCGATCCTCACGTCCACCAGCCACCCAGCTATGTTTATGCCTAATGATCGAATCACCAACTACAAAGGCTGTCCTAACCTTTCCCTCTCAGGCAGCAGTTGGAGACACCACTTGGATGGATTTCTTCTCTAAACATCCAAATCGGTATTTTTGAAAACTGTTTTGCAGATGTCTATCTATGCATTTCATCTACAGTCTATCCAAATTACAAGGGGGCATATTGGGGGCGTTGAGAAGGCAGGATTAGAGTAGGCTTAGGGTTTGCTTAACACTTGTACATTTTATAGCCATAATGGAACAAAACAAAAATGTCTAGGGCAACAACTTCAATGTTTTGATCTAGACCTGTTTTCAGAATGAATAAGGCACAAAAGAGGAATCAGGGATGAACCCCTCACTCCCCCAGTGGTCACTGACCCCCTTCCACCCCCAAAAATTGTGAATAAAAATATAGTACTCACCAGCCTCTATGACAGCCTCAGCTGTTATAGCCAGGTCCATTAGAGTAGCATGCAAGTCCCTGGAGTAGTGTAATGGTGGGTGCAGTGCACTGTACACAGGTGGACCCAGGCTCATACCTCCCCCTACCTGTTACATGTGTGGTAGAAACTGTAAGCCCTCCAAAACTTACCAGAAACCCACTGTACCCACATATAGGTGCCCCCTTCACCCATAAAGGCTATTGTAATGGTGTAAAGTTAGGGGTAATGGGTTTTGGGTGGGTTTTGGAGGGATCAGCAGACAAGATAAGGGAGCAGCAGTGAGATTTGTACATGAGAGCATTTATATGATGTCCACAGCAGTGCCCACTAAAGTGCCCCGTTGTTCTTCTGGGATGTTTGGAGGACCAGTCTGCTAAAAGTTGCTCCTCCTACATCCCAATGGCTTGATTTTCTACTTTTTTCATTTGTGCATTTTTTTTCTCAAAAATGACCTGAAAAGATTAATAGACAGAGCACAAAACCTTGTTACAAATGGTATTTTTGGAAAAAAAAAAAAAAAAGATAGACATTTTGCTTTTTTGAAAGTAGTTACATTTGCTATTCACATTTGGAACACTTAGCGCAAAACGTTCAAAGTCCGACTTAGATGTCATATTGAAAATGCCCCTCACTATGTGTTAGTCTAGAAAGAAGGAATGGATGTACAGATCTCCCTTTTAGGCAGCAGAAATAGGGAATTGATTTAAGACTTTCACAAAATGCTATGAAAAGGGAGGTATTGGCAACTGGTAACCGAAATCACATGGCAGAGAGAAATGCTGGACTGCATACTTATGAATGTTTTCTGATGTATTAGTGGATGACCACCAGATTCAAGGTTTTAAATTCCAGATTTCCAATAATTCCAGTATTATATCTTCTTCCTAAAATTCATAAGGATCAAATAAATCCTCCAGGACGTCCAATTATTTCCTCAAAAAATTCTCTTCTAGAACCTCTTTCTGGTTTTTTTTTGGATCATTTTTTAAGAATTGAGGTTAACAAGATAAGATCGTATATAAGAGATACAACACATTTTCTAAGGATTATTAATCACATCAATAAAAATGATTTTCCATTTTTGATGGTGATGTTTGATGTTTCATCATTGGGGTCATCTTTGACTCTTCTCTCTTCTCTGTCCTTCTCTGCTCATATCCAGCAGATCGCCAAGACCTGTCGTTTCTTTCTTTACAACATCCGTAAAATCCGCCCCTTTCTTTCCGAGCACTCTACCAAAACCCTCATCCACACCCTTGTCACCTCTCGTTTAGACTACTGCAATCTGCTTCTTGCTGGCCTCCCACTTAGTCACCTCTCCCCTCTCCAGTCGGTTCAAAACTCTGCTGCCCGTCTCATCTTCCGCCAGGGTCGCTTTACTCATACTACCCCTCTCCTCAAGACCCTCACTGGCTCCCTATCCGTTTTCGCATCCTGTTCAAACTTCTTCTACTAACCTATAAATGTATTCACTCTGCTGCTCCCCAGTATCTCTCCACACTCGTCCTTCCCTACACCCCTTCCCGTGCACTCCGCTCCATGGATAAATCCTTCTTATCTGTTCCCTTCTCCACTACTGCCAACTCCAGACTTCGCGCCTTCTGTCTCGCTGCACCCTACGCCTGGAATAAACTTCCTGAGCCCCTACATCTTGCCCCATCCTTGGCCACCTTTAAATCTAGACTGAAAGCCCACCTCTTTAACATTGCTTTTGACTCGTAACCACTTGTAACCACTCGCCTCCACCTACCCTCCTCTCTTCCTTCCCGTTCACATTAATTGATTTGATTTGCTTATTTTTTATTTTTTGTCTATTAGATTGTAAGCTCTTTGAGCAGGGACTGTCTTTCTTCTATGTTTGTGCAGCGCTGCGTATGCCTTGTAGCGCTATAGAAATGCTAAATAGTAGTAGTAGTAGTAGTGTATATGAGTATCCCTCAAGATGATGCATTAAGAATAATTTTTCAGGTTTTGGAGTCCAGAAAATAACCTCATTTAATGCCTTCAGAATTCTTGCTTCAGCTATTAAAATTAGCTATGAAAAAAATGTCTTTAGATTTGGAAGATACTGTTTATTTACAAATTGCGGTGTTGTGATGGGGGCATTAAAAACACTAACACCTTAGTAAACATACTCCTTAATGGGTAAACATAGGCATTAGACTTTATCAGAATTGATTTTTGATATGTTTAGATGGAAGCGCTATATAATCTAATGTGCATGCGTTGGCGTTTTTGTTAAATGGCAGCACCATGTTTGATCTCTATTGCAAAGCTGTGGAAAGAGCCAGGTAGCAAGACTCTTGACAGTAAGCACACATTTTTGAAATTTTCAATGTATTTTAAAAAACAATGTGTTTGAATGATATATTTTATTAGCACACATTTGGTTTAACATACTTAAAATTTTTTTTAATTGATTTAATGCCTGTGATTTATTTTCAATCATAAGTCGATAATATCTATAATTCATTTTTATCTAGTTTCAGATATTGATAGAACATTAATTGAAAGATGATATGATCAGATAGTAGGTATACCAATGGATAGGAGCTGGAATAATTTTTCACCTGTGTGCTCAAGTCATAGTTATGAGAATTTTGAAATGAGTGGCAAAAAAGGGAAGTCCTTTGGATCTCTGCCTTTCTTTTTATTTGGAATCTTTACCTTTTAAGGTGTTGGGCTGGATTACGGGCTTTGTTAGTACTGTGTTAAAGGAGGGTGTTTATCCCAAAGAAATTGCACCTATAGCACTAACTCCTATTCTTAAGAATATAGAAGGAGACTTGACACAGGTAGACAACTTTAGACCGGTGGTGAGTATACCCTGGTTAGCAAAACTTTTGGAATTTGTTGTTAACATTCAGTTTACCTTGTTCTTGGAAAATTCCATGTACTTACATCCATCTCAACATGGATTCCGCTCAATGCATAGTATGGAGACAATGTTATTTGCACTTACCACTGAGATGACCCAGTGAGATGCTGAAAATGTAAAAATGCCAAGCATGTAGTTGGATTATGAATCTGGATAGCTGAAGGTTGTGATAGGTAACTCTCAGTCACTTTATTTGTTCATTTGTTTCATTATATATAGATGTAAAACAGTGGTCGAGATGCTTAAGTTGTATGCTGAAAGCGTAAAGTTGAAAGTTTAAAGAAATTTGAACTGTAAAATATCATGCTTGTTCTCAGTATTTCTGGGTAGTTTTAGGCCTAAAGATTTTTCTAGAAGGTCTTAGTTAGGAACAGATGTTCACTGAATACTGTATACTTCAGAAACAGTACAGAATCAGAAAAATACAGGGTTGGACAGTTACCTAGTCCACCCTATTTTCATCAGCATAAGTTCCACATTATATAAACTATTCCAGATAAATGTTTATCTGACCTGCTCTTAAAACCCTCCAGTGATAGATAATCCATCATCTTGCTTGGTAACTTGGCCCAGTGATTAACAAACTTTACAATTAGAAAGATACTCAAAATGTCTAACTCAAATCTATTACAACTGTAGCTGTTGCCCCAGGCAGACCATTGTAGGAATCTGAGGCTAAACAGGGTGTGGAAGGGGAATTTTGCCTTACTTTCTATTTCCTGGGTACTGAGGCATGGAAGAGAAGGTTTTTCTCTCCAAGGCTCTAATGTACAGATCACTTCTCACCTCAACAGTGTCTTCTAATCTCACTGTCAGCAGATCAGTTCAAAATGAAATAACTAATTCCAATAGGGTGAAAGTGAATTAATTGTTTACTCTTTCAAAAAAGTACAAAGTCTAGGGGACACTCAATGAACTTACATGGAAATACTTTTAAAACAAATAGGAGGAAATATTTCTTCACTCAATGAATAGTTAAGCTCTGGAACTCGTTGCCAGAGGAAATGGTAACAGCAGTTAAAGCATCTGGGTTTAAAAAAAATGAAGGAAAAGTCCATAGTCTTTTATTGAGATAGACATGGGGGAAGCCACTGCTTGCCCTGGAATTGGTAGCACAGAATGTTGCTACTATTTGGGTTTCTGTCAGGTACTTGTGATCTGGATTGGTCACTGTTGGAGGCAGGATACTGGGATAGATGGACCATTGGTCTGACCCAGTATGGCTAGTTTTATATAGTAGTATGATTAAAAATATGCAGCCTGATATTCAGAAGTACTTATCCGGGTAGCAGATGCTGCTGGATAATGCCACTAAAGATCATTGCAGACTGCCCCAGCACTATCCGGATAGTGCCAAGAAGGTCTGTGGGCAGAGTGGGGAACTATCCAAATTGTGACGACATTTGATAATTATTTGCAGAACTTAGGGCAGAAACATTGCTATCCTAATTTGTTTGGATAGTTATCTGGATTATGGTGCTAAATATCACTGTTTTCTAATCTGTGGCATACCTGGATATTCAGCATTGATATCTGGATATCGGCCAGTGCTGATTGTCTAGTTATATGTTGAAATGGCACAGATGGAATTTAAATATTGACCCATAATTTACTGGATGAGTGGAAATTGTTTAACTGTTACTTCACAGACCACAACTAGTAAAGTAATGAAACATACAAAAATTTAAAACAAACCGCAGCTTAAAACCCTTTTGTGTCCAATGTTCCCGTAATAAGCCATATGGGAACAGATTGATGGGAACATTGGACACTGAAGGGTTGTTAATTCTCTTCTCCTAGTTCTCAATATTGGTAGGCTCCTTTAAGCAGGAGTCTCTTCAGCAGTTGCTCTTTTCAACTTCTGACAAAATCTCTCCTCTGCATTTCCTCTAAGGATCAGCAATGACCATTCAATCCATACTGTAGCTATGGGTTTCCTGAAATCAGGAGGACACCTATTTGGTATTTTCCCAACAGACAAGGGCAAGATTGGAGCTTAGAAAACTGACTGTGTGCCCTTTATCCAGCTCTTCCCAGCAGGTCATAGAGTACTGTATAGTATTTTAGACAGCTTATCTTGCAGCTAAAAGGATGCATAGCATAGAGGAATCCACCTTTACTAGTGGGATGCCATTCTTCATTAACACAGTACCTCTTTTTTGCATGAAATAAACAAATATAGAGTAGAGCAAGGTGTCATTTGTATATTTTTCTGAATCCTATTGTGTCCAATAGGACAGTATTTAATGGAGGAGACTGAGGGACCGATGGTCAATGATGAGAGTGATTGCCCCCAGTTGATGTAGGCTAAGCCACAATTATATTCAAAAAAAGGGTGCACTTTGGAGTCTTCACCCTCCATACATCCTCCCTGGTTCAGTCTAGTTATTCAATAGATTGATGTCAACTGTTATAAACTACTAAACTAGGAGGAGGATTATTGAATTTATATATTACAGGGAATCACTTACCGCCATCCATTGAGGTGGTGGTAAGGGCTCCTGCGGTATCCAAATGATAGCCAGGCACTGGAAATGGTGCACACTTGAGGTGACACTACCGATGGTGGCCATGTTGGTCTGGCAGTTGTTCCTGGTTGCTACCTGACCAGCCCTTTGCAGGGGCCCCTTATTGCACAACAGTCAGGGGGACATATACATAAGTAGAGCATGGGTATGTCACAAAGCGACACACACAACTTATAGAATATCAGTTGAGAGGATTGCATGGCACACTTAAGCATACCTACTAATGCCAGCATGTCATTAGTAGGCTCACCTAACTTATGGCACACCAATGCAGTTTTGCACTAATATTCTATAACTACCATATTCATACCCTTAAGTTGTTATAGCATTGGTGCTGTGTGCCCTTTTGTGGTGCCTACACAATGAGGTGCCAATTTACAGAATTGCTGTGCTAGGAGGTAAGCTACTGCCTTTTTATCCTAGGTGACATCAGGGGCGTAGCCAGACAACAGATTTTGGGTGGGCCTAGGCAAGACATGGGTGGGCACCAAGTGTTCCCCCCCCCCCCCCCCCAACCACCACCACCAAAAAATATCTCAGCTGGTGGGAAAACACTTCTTTCCATCTTGGCAGTCCGCAGCAGGCATGTGCTGAAAAAGTATTGTGGAGAGTAGTGTTTTCGTTACCATCAGGGGGAAACCTTCAGCTGGCTGAGCTTGGGATCCCCACCAGCTACCGCTAAACGTGTGCTACTGTTGGGTGGGCCCGAGCCCTAAATGGGTGGGCCCCGGCCCACCCAGGCCCACCTGTGGCTACGCCACTAGGTGACATGTGGCCAGTATGTAATCTAAATCATATAAACAATGGAAGTATATATTAATTATACCTGACCCCAACTAACAATGACTTTCTAAACAGTCGATTTGGGAATCCAAGATATATAATTTAGAAAATAATCAAAAACTGACTAATTCTTAATAATCATTATGTCTTCTTTGAACCAGATCAGTTGGAAAGGCTGTTACTAGATAGGGAAGCTAAGTAATTAATCAAGTGGGTAGTTTGTTGTAATAACACCTTAAGGTTGGGCCAGGTAGGATGAGCTTCTTTTTTGGTGTTTCCTATATTAATAATTGGATATGTTTTAACAGTTCTTCTTCTCATAGGGGCCCTTTTACTAAAGGGTTGCCAGTTACTGCTGGGTTAGTACAGGAAACCTTACCACCACCTCAGTGGGTGGTGGTATGGGCTCTCCCCAGATTGGCTGTGCATCAAGTGCGAACTTACTGCACAGCCGTTTCACTTTCCTTCATTTTTCCCCATTGCAATAAAAGAGGCCTCAGCGCACAGCAAATCCAGGAGCCACTGCTACCGCAGTATCCATTTTGCCGCAGTTTCATAAAAGGGCCCCATAATGTGGACTAGTTGTTTCTTGAGTGCTTTTTGTACTTATTTTTTGGAAATTTCAATTAAAAAATAAATAAAATGACTAATTCAAAATACATTTTTCAAAAATGTTTTTGTGTGCTCAGAATCCCAAGTGCCTCTGCTCTACAACTTGAACGGGGAACTTGTATTCCCATCACTGTACCACATCAATTTCACCAGTCTTATGATAATATAAAAAAAAAAATCACAGTCTCTGAAAATTGTGCACAATACTTATCTGATGAATACATCAATCAAAAACTGTAAATCACTGGTGCAGCATAAGTTGCCAGTCCTACAAGACGATGCTTAAATTAATTCCATGTGAATTCACTTAAAATACCATAGATTTCCTTGATTCTTTCTAGTCTTCTTCTACACGGGTCTGTTTCACCATCGGGCTTCATCTGGAGGAAGTGTAAATCCAATATAATCTGAAAGCAAAACTGAGTATGCTAACTAAAACTCTTATTCTGAAATAATAATCAACTAAAAACATTCCCAAATCCTGAAAAATATTAAGGATTAAGAATTTTTTAAGTAATTTGCAGAGACTCGCCGGTATTCCAACCATGCTTCAATTATAGGTTTGCCTTGCTGAGATTTATTATAGATTTTATACTTGGCAAGACTTGAGAAGAAAAATGTATTCTTCCCCCTCAGAGATGTACAACAAATCACCAGTTACTGCTGCTGAATTTTACATAGCACTCATCTTTGACCCCAATATTTTTTCATAAGATAAATGTGGAATTGTTGAGGAAAGCTGAAAAAAGAAAAGAACATGCTGATGGGAAAATTGGAATGATGAAATACTGTGTATTTCTGGTTGCAGCTGTCTTATGTGCACGTTTTCACTTTTTCACTGAATTTACACTTTGCAATCAAAATTCAGAGAAACATATAATAAAACTGATCAGTTTTAAAATCTAAATAGAAAAATTAAAGTTAAAATCTAATTAATAGTACCATCTTTTAATTCTCTATTTTATCATTTAACTTAAAAGTAAAAAGAAAGAATGTATTTTTTCCTTTGTGCACAACATCTGTACACATTATGGTTAACCTTCCATTTGATGTAGACACAGAAGAACACAGTCTTTGCAACTCCGAAAACAACAATGAACACAGCGAAGAGGACTCAAGAATGTAAGCTTGAGACAATGTAGGAAAAGTCCAAATTTATTATGTAGCTCAATAGACACAATCAAGCATATTTTCAAAGCACTTTGAGAGGCTAAGTTCCATAGGTTTCTATGGAACTTTGGGAGGCTAAGTGCTTTGAAAATGAGCTTGAATGAGTCCAGGTCAACAGTATAATTCAAAGAGACTCAACATGGCCATATTTTGGCCTTCCGGCCTGCCTCAGGAGTCTTTTTGATTGAAATTAAAATACATAAAAAAAGCATTTTTATACATTTTTATAACTATAAGCAAGTAAAATTTCAACACAAACATATGTGCAGACATTCGAGAAACTTAAAAATTGAAAAAACAATGTATATTTAGAATACAACATACTGTATAATCAGTCTAAAATTATGAAAAAATTAAAAACATCAAAAGTATGATGAATAATAAGAGAATATTGCACTAAAAATAAAGGAATATTCCAATAAAAATATTGTACAGGAACAGAAAATGACTCATAAATAGACTCTGTAAAAACCAAACGTCATATGTATAAAAAAGGTTTGAATTCTAACTTTTGCAATGCTTATTTGGCATAACTGAATATAAAAACCATAGATTTAAAAACAGTATGCCTATTAGACAGTAAAAGAATATATCAACACCATAGTTAAACAAGGATCAATTGACTAAGCCTCACTTTTTTGAATTGACTTAGGTATAACATATAAAATAAGTGAATGAATATTTCTATCAGTTCTATCTTCTATGCAGAAAAAAATTAATGTACCACTGAAATTTATACCCTTTTTATTGCACAGTAGTGCGCGTAAATTCTAATTAATGCCAATTAGTGCTGATAATTGGTTGTTAACATCCAATTATCAAAAATGATTAGCTTGTTAACCAATTAGCTTATATGCATTGTTATGGAATATGCTTTGATTTCTGTATGAAAATCGCAGCACAATATATAGAATCCCAGAGAGAGGGCCTGATTCTATATTTGGCACCCAAAAAAAATGACACAGATGGTAAACATGCCTACGTGTATTCTATAAATCATGCTTAAAATTAAGCATGGTTTATAGAATATACATAGCGTCGTTCATGTGACTAAAATTTAGGCACAGCCATTTACACTAATGAAAAACTGGTGTGAATGCCAACATCTAACTTTAGGTGCAGAATGGGTTATTCTATAATATTGCGCATAAGTTATAGGAATGCCCATGACTCACCTATGCTCCTCCCATGACTACACCCACTTTTGAGATCGGCGTGGGAAAATTTGCATGGGCTACTTTATAGAATATGCTTAGGCCCAAATTCTATATTTCGTGTGGAAGAGTAATGCGCAGAGATTAAATATGTGTAGGCATATTCTATAATTGCTATGTGCGATATATAGAATACATTTATGCATGAATTTATGCATATCAATATAGGCATTGCACCACACGGATTTATGCATGATATATAGAATATGCCCAAAATGACATTGAGATGTTTGTGCGTGATGACATCATTGTGCTCTTATGTGCAGGGACATTTGTACAAAATGCATCGAAGAGAAAGAGAATGCCAAATTTGTCACCTTATGAAAATGAACTGTTAGCTGCATTAGAGAAGGAGCTAGCAGAGGCTGACTACCCTATATAACCATAATGTCAGCTGCATCCCAAATGTGTTTGTTAACTGCCACTCCACCGCTTTCTCTCTAAACCCCCTTCCCTTGTCTCCTCTGCAAGAGGGCCCACTACTTGAGGCAGCATGAGCCTGATTTCCTCCACTGGGTGGAGGCTCACATGTATGCTTTGCTAGGTGAGTTAAACTGTAGCCTCTAATGTCTATCTCAACTTTCTGCTCATCTTAATGGCAACCTCTCTGTGCCAATGTGGAATCAATAGGCAAAGATTGTTCCTTAACCCCCATGCTCAACTGCAAAACTTCAATGGCCACTCAAACTGTGAAGGTGATGGACAGCATGATTGTAACCAAGATCTCTCCTTCTCACCTTTTTAGCTCAGGTGCAACCTGTCCTACCCCCTGGAGAATAGGCTCATGCTGTCACAGGGCCAGTAAAAGAGGAGGTGGAGGAGCATGAGGAGGAGGGGCATGAGGAAGAGGAGGAGGAGCACGAGCAGCAGCAGCATGAGGATCAGGAGAGAGGGTAGATGGGTGGAAGGATGGGGAGAGAAAGAGGGAAGATGCTGGATGGAAGGGTAGGGAGAAAAAGAGAGGAGACGTTGGATGGAAGGATGCAGAAAGAGGGGAGCACAGGGAGAGAAAGAGGGGAGAGGACAAAGTAGTGAAAGACTGGAGAATAAGAGGAAGGGGCATGGGGCGAACAAGGATGAGGAAAAGATGAAAAGCCATAGGTAGCTGAAGTAAAAAGAAGGAAATTAAAGAATGAATAGTAAAAATGAATTAAATTTGGACAGAGAGGGAGGCAGAAAAATATTGTAGAAAACAAAGAAAAAGGAGAGACAAATGAGAAATGGACAGGAAACCCTGGCAAGAGAGTTAAGAGAAGACGAAGGAGCGCAGAATCAAGAGACTGGGAGCAGCATAATTAGAAAAAGTAAATGGCCAGACAACAAAGGTACAGAAAATAATTTTATTTTTAATTTAATATAAAGTAATGTGGTAGCTGTGTTAATAAAGGTTAATAAATGCAAATAAAACAAAAATAGAAAATAAGGTGATACCTTCATTGATTTTAAAACATTTTTAATTAGTTTTCAGAGACCAGCACTTCCTTCCTCTGGTCATGGCCTCTGAAAGCTAATTGAAAAGGGTATTAAAATAAAATATTTTCTGAAATGGCCGTGGGTTTGAGGTGTGCCAGGGAGTGGAGCCATATAGAGTGGGTGGAGCTAAGGCAAAGTGGGGCGGGGCTGGGGGGGCGTGTACTAAAAAATCTTCCTCTCAAAAATCGGAACCCCTTGGCAGCTCTGGAGTTTGACCCCCTTCCTATTGCTATCTCCTTTCACAGAGATTCCAACTTCAAGATTTCCAGGCTGCAGATTTTGGGTCAGTCGTGGATTTCTAACCACCCCATCCAGGTGCATTATGGAACTTGACACACTCATTTCAATTGTCAGAGTCAGGCACTGTTGATCCCGCACAGCTTGGAATGTATGTTAAAAACCTGGACTGGCCCAAAATCTCCAGTGTGGAACTGTGGAACTTGGTATCTGTGGTGGCCATGGCCTTCCATCAATACTGATACAGTAAACACATGATACAACAGTGCACACACCGACCTGGGAGCATGACTGTTCTTTCTTAAAGCAGGACACGCCCCCTGTCCTAAATTGTGCATTCCGTCATCTAATTTGTAACTCCCCTGTCCTAACCTGTGCACTCCGTCATCTAATGTGTAACCTTTACACTGTGTTTGCTATATGAAGATATTTTGGAATGTGGAAAGGTATCCAGCTAAGACTCTGTCTCACATTGGCTGGGTCTGTTTTGTCAAGCAAATGCTCTTGCTCAATGACTTATGGTAGTTAACTCGGTTTATATGTGTTTGCTGTTTAGGTCCTATAGCTGGGTTTGAACTCTAATCGGTGATATCAGAGAGCAGCGTTCTAACTACCACACCACAGTGCAGAGACAGCTTGTGAGCTTGGCAGCTGTCCACTGTGTATTTGCCAGGAACTAACACAAATGTGTATGTGTTAGAGTTAGGAGACTTTAAAATGTATATGTGCTTAGCAGGTTAGTGCTACAGAAGTGAAAAATGGTGAAAGAAACAAGATGTAAATGTAAAATGTTACAAGTAAATCATATGCACATGCTAGATAGGCACTGTATAGAACCAACGTGGATATTTATGCTAAAAAACTAGGTGTAAAGTTATGTGCATATATTAACGTGGAGAGCAATAAATTCTATAACTATGCACAGAAATCAAGAGAATGCCCACACCACACCTATTCTGGAATGGCTGGAACGCCCCTTTTGAAATATGCACATTAGAACCTGGTCGTATCCTATAAAATACTGCTTATAGATATTTATAAGCATACATTCCACTTAATACATATAAATTCCAATTAACACTCATTAGTGCTTGTTACTCTATTAACTTACATGCATTCTCTATAACTATATGCATAACTACGTGCGGAACTTTTTGGGGCGGTATATAGAATCCGGGGGATAGCGAGCAGTGTGCATAAATTCTAATTTGTGCCAATCAGTACCGATAATTGCTTGTTAACATCCAATTATCTGCACTGATTGGCTTGCTAACTAATTAAGAGCCCTATTTCCTAAGCTGCGTTATAAGCACGCTAGCGTTTTTAACACACGTTAACCATGTACGTGCATTAACAGAGTACACGCTTATAATATCCCTATAGACGCTTACATGATTAGAATGTGTGCTAATTGTAGGCGCATTAAAAATGCTAACATGCCTTAGTAAACAAGGCCATAAGTTGTGTATGCACATCAGAATATGCCCAGATTTGTGCATGCAACTCTAGTTGCACTATACAGTGATACCTCGGTTTTCGTTGATAATCCGTCCGAAAACAATCAACGAAAACTGAAACAGATGAAAACCGAGGCAATTATTTCCATATGAATCAATGTAAATCCAATTAATTCGTTCTAGACACTGCAAAATACATATCAAAAACACATTTTAAAGAGAATAAATATAGTCCCATGATGAAGCTAAAGGGAAAGGGTTAACTTATTAGCAAGGGAAACACTTAACAGGGAAAATGAGATTTGAACACATGTGATTTTATCTTACGTGTGTTGTGTTAGACGCGCGGGGTGATGCTCACACAACGAGAAACAATGCCACAATGAGCAGGAGAATGCGTGGGTCGCCCTTTGTTTTCGCAAAATTAGCATCGAAAACCGAGGCAACCAACGAAATCCGAGACAAATTTTTCACTGAAAAAATCAACGAAAACCGAAACCGACGATAACCGAAGTCAACAAAAACCGAGGTTTCACTGTATAGAATTTGTAGGATATTGTATATGCAAATGCTCCAATTATTTCTGGTACATTCACTTGCAAATTTATACTTGCATTAAAACAAGATCCTTTTTAAGCTACCGAGGATGAATTTAGGAACTTGTTTTATAAAGGAACATATATACGTATGTTGGCAATATAAAAACTTAGCTTACAAAGCATATGTCTTACTCGCTAATAAGGTTCATTACCATTCTTTTAGCATCTTATCTGCACATATTAATTAGCCTAGTCAAATATACATTCTAATTAGTAATTTTTATTCAAAACAGCCAAATAAGTACTACTTATCTCTGAGGGAAACAACTTTTTTGATATTGATATTGATGTACTCCTCTAGTCTGGATGAACACATGTGAGATGTGACCTCTGAGCAATTACTCAACTGGGAGATCATTATGCTGACAGGCCTTGCTGTGCTGCCTTATGGGATACTGACAGATATGAATACATTTATTTGTTCACTGTGACAAATGTTTGCCATAAATTTTTCTAAGACCCCACTAAGGCTAAATCATGCTCTATATGTCTCTTCCCGTGTGCATTTGATTATAATGGATTGGTTTCAGACAGTAAAAACAAGTTTTCCAAGCCTTGGACATGAACTCTGTACATATTCTGTTAGCTGAAAGTATGGGTTATAGACCCCTGTATTAAATTAAATCAAATTGAAATTAAATAAGGCATATGAAGAGCAATTTCCATACTGCCCACATTGTTGCAAAGTTCACAAGGACTTTTTACTCTCTGATTTTATACAGATTTTCAAAGGGAAAGTTGGCAAACACCTTTACTTTAAAGACTTCCTAAAGAAAAAGAATGCCAGCATAGGACATGGCAGGTGCTCAGAGGTCTCCAAAGCTTGAATTCAATAGAAGCAAAGCTCACCACCAACCAAAACAATTGAACAACAACTGGGCAGTCTTCTCTGTGTATTTGAAGGGAGAAAAGACCTTAGATTTCTGGCCATGCCAGTATTATTTTTGGTTATCAGAAATTTCTTAATATTTTAGCTGATGAAGAGAAGGAAGCTCTGGACCTGTACATGATTATTCATGATGTAAATTCTCTATATATATATCTATCTATCCTACAAGATGAAGCTTTACGTTATTAATACTTTGGATAAGTGGCCTCATCCTCAACATGTCTCAACAGAGTTTTGGGTAAATTTAGTAACCATGGTCTTAAAAATAATTATTTCATTTTTATTTACAGATTTCGGGAAGACATATGGGAGCAACCTTTGCACCATCATTGGCAAATTTATATATGCATAAATTTGACAGGACTTGAATTGACTACATACCATTTACAAGCCTATTATATCTCTAACAGTATTACATGATGACTTTTTTTATTTTGTTGAAAAGCACAAGAAAACAAGCTTTTTCTTTTAAGTGGTTGAATTATTGTGACCCTCGTATTCAGTTTAATATGGATTACAGCATGACTATTATTATTTGTTTATATGTTTAAATACACCAAAACACCAAGAATCATTTTGGATGATTATATATATATATATATATATATATATATATATATATATATATATATATATATATGATAGATAGATATAGCTATAGATATATATAGATAGATAGATAGATAGATATAGATAAAGATATATAGATAGATAGATATAGATTAAACCTAAAGACAGAAATACTTATTTGGAATATAGCAGCGTTATCCTTACAGTTCTCAATGATGATATATATCAAATTGAGATATAGAAGTACTTATTTGGAATATAACAATTGCCACCTTTACAAATTAAAGCATAGTCTTTCGTGTTCTCAGCTTTAGAGGCTATGAAGAATTTGTTCTACTATAGAAGATTTTAAATGTCAAGCTAAAAAATTATAGTAAATTAGACCCTAGAAAATGTGCAAAGAAACTTCTTCCAAAAGCCTGTAAAACAGCTTCGTATAACAGTTGAGCATTATTAGGGGGTATTTCTATAAAAAAAAGGCACTAACAATTATGTACTGAATAGGTAAGTAAATGATTAGTACACAGGCATATATTTATTTATTTATAGCATTTACACCCCGCTCTTCCCCGCTCGATAGCAGGTTCAATGCGGCTTACAATGTATGTGTACAAAGTATCACAGAGATAGCACAATGTATGGGTACAAAGTATCATAAAGATAATACAATTGTATAGAGAAGGACAGGAGGAAGAAATGTGGGGGGAAGGACTGAGGCATGTTTTATGTTAGTGGTGTGGATGAGGGTTATAACTTAAGTTGGGTCATTAGGATAGGCTTGTTTGAAGAGGTGTGTATGTGCGATCAATAAACATATGGGCATGGTGCCATAAGTGCTACTTGGCATATATTACATAGCATATATTTGACAGGTAAGTGCACATGTACGTGGAATCTGGAAGAACTCACAATTACACATGTAACTTACAGCATGCTCTAAGTTACAGTGTGTCGGCACTTAGGTACGAGCATTTACACATCTAACTTATAGTTAGTGACGGCAGATAAAGAGCTGAACAGTCCATCCAATCTGCCCAACAGTCACATTCATTATCAATTCATGATTAAATAAACAATGAATATGATATTGTATACTTTATCACAAGTCTTTCTTTGGTGTTTCTGGGACATAGACCATAGAAGTCCACCCGACTCTGTCCTTATTTTCCACCTACTGGAGTTTCCGTCAAAGCGCACTCCAGCCTATCTGAATAAGTCTTTGTCATTTGCAGGACCCAGACTGTAAATGCCTGCCCAGCACTGTCCTCGGTTCCAGCTACTGAAGTTGCCATTGAAGCACTTTCCAGCCTATCCTAAACTTTTTATTTTTGTTTAATTAATTAATTACATTTTTAGCCCACAGCCCAAAAGTGACTCATGCTCAATGTGGCTTACATAAACAATTAAATAAATGACACATATTAAAAATTACATCAACAGATTATAAACAGGGGCATTTTCGAAAGAGAAGGGCGCCCATCTTACGACACAAATCAGGAGATGGGCGTCCTTCTTTCAGCGTCGCCCAAATCGACATAATCAAAAGCCGATTTTGGGCGTCCTAAACTGCTTTCCATTGTGGGGATGACCAAAGTTCACGGGGGGGGGGGGGGGGGGGGGGGGGGGGGGGTCGGAAGCATAGCGAAGGCGGTACTGGGGCGTCCTCGGTGGATAATGGAAAAAAGAAGGGCGTCCCTGATGAGCATTTGGCCGACTTTACTTGGTCCCTTTTTTTCAGGACCAAGTCTCAAAAAGGTGCCCGAACTGACCAGATGACCACCAGAGGGAATCGGGGATGACCTCCCCTTACTCCCCCAGTGGTCACCAACCCCCTCTTACCCCCCCAAAAATTTAAAAACATTTTTGCCAGCCTCAAATGTCATACCCAGCTCCATCGCAGCAGTATGCAGGTCCATGGAGCAGTTTTTAGTGGGTACTGCAGTGCACTTCAGGCAGGCGGACCCAGGCCTATCCCCCCCTACCTGTTACACTTGTGGTGGTAAATGTGAGACCTCCAAAACCCACCCGAAACCCACTGTACCCACATGTAGGTGCCCCCCTTCATCCCTAAGGGCTATGGTAGTGGTGTACAGTTGTGGGGAATGGGTTTTGGGGGGCTTTGGGGGGGCTCAGCACCCAAGGCAAGGGAGCTATGCACCTGGGAGCAATTTGTGTAGCCCACTGCAGTGCCCCCTAGGGTGCCCGGTTGGTGTCCTGGCATGTGAGGGGGACCAGTGTACTACAAATGCTGACTCCTCCCACGACCAAATGCCTTGGATTTGGTCATTTTTGAGACAGGCGTCCTCGGTTTCCATTATCGGCAAAAACCGTGGTAGTGGTGTACAGTTGTGGGGAATGGGTTTTGGGGGGCTTTGGGGGGGGGCTCAGCACCCAAGGCAAGGGAGCTATGCACCTGGGAGCAATTTGTGTAGCCCACTGCAGTGCCCCCTAGGGTGCCCGGTTGGTGTCCTGGCATGTGAGGGGGACCAGTGTACTACAAATGCTGACTCCTCCCACGACCAAATGCCTTGGATTTGGTCATTTTTGAGACAGGCGTCCTCGGTTTCCATTATCGGCAAAAACCGAGGTCGCCCATCTCTAAGGTCAACCATCTCAACATTTAGGTCGACCATCTCTCGACCTAAATGTTGAGATTTGGGTGTTCCCGACCATATTTTCGAAACGAAAGATGGATGCCCATCTTGTTTTGATAATACAGGATGCCCCGCCCCTTTGTGGGGACGTCCTTGGAGATGGGCGCCCTTAGAGATGGTCGTTCCCGTTCGATTATGCCCCTCTATGTACAATAAATAATGCTATAACATTGGCTTTGTAAAACAAATATAACATATGTGGTAAATTAACCTGGATGTAATTGTTCTTAAGATTAAATGGATACAGAAGAAGATTAAATCATAATTAAGTTTGTAAACAAAGAAGTGAAGATGAATAAATATGGGTACAATTAGGGCTAGATAGGATTAGGGAGGAAAGAAGAAGTGAAATTAATTGTATGCATGGATAATGTTCAAATAGAATTCTTTGTTTTCTAAAAGGCTAAACTGAAAAAAAAAAGAGTTTTCAGTAGGTTTCTGAAGAACAGGTACCGTATTTTTCGGACTATAAGACGCACCGGACCATAAGACGCACCTAGGTTTTAGAGGAGGGAAATAGGAAATTTTTTTTTTCCTTTTTCCCAACTCTAAAACCTAGGTGCTCCGGTGCGTCTTGTCCGAATCCCGCCCTCCCCCGGCCCTGTCACCACTTCTCCCTACTCACGTGATCTTCCCTGGTGGTCTAGTGACATCGGGGCAGGAAAGAGCCCCCTCTTTCCTGCCCAGCGCGCTGCTCTCCATCCTCCTGTATGCATTGCTGCCTTAGAAGCTTGAGTTTCAAGTTTAAGGAATTGATCAATCATGATTCCTAATATTTTCATTGATGAGTCAAGGGGATAAGTGATGTTCTCTAATGTAAAATTTAAAAGATTTATAGGGTACTGAGGGTTACTTACTATTAGAAACTTAGGGCCCTGTTTCCTAAGGTGAGTTAGTGTTTTTAGCGCGCCTACACTTAGCGCACGTGCTAACCATGTAGGCTCCTATAGGGATATTATAGACACGTACATGGTTAACGCATGTTAAGAATATTAACGCACCTATAACATTGCTTAATAAACAGGGCCCTTAGTTTTTTCAGTATTGAGTTTTAATTTAAAATTAGATGCCCAAGATTCCATTAATTTGATGCCTAATTTGATTGAGTTATTTTATATAATTCTTTAGAGAATGTGATATAAATGGTGACATTATCGGTGTAAATGAATAATGAAAGACCATTTATTTCTAGTAGATTACTTAGGGGGATCATCATGATATTGAACAGGATGGGGGACAGAGGAGAACCCTGAGGTACTCCACAATCAGGAGACAATGTTGAAGAAATTGCACCTGACTGTTTGATATGATATGATCTGGACTTTAGAAATCCAGAGAACCATTTCAGGACAGCTCCACAGATTCCATAATGGTCAAGGATATTTAGAAGAATATTATCATCAACAGTGTCAAAGGCACTAGACATCAAACTGAATTATTAATATTTTGTTGCCAATACTCAGTTCTCTTCTGAAGTTGGCTAAGGAAGTAGTAAGGAGCAAAAGGGGAGTGGGAACAGAACCAGGCTCTTCAAGGACCAGCATGAAACAGTCAAATTTCAAAATTCAATTTATTGAAGACTCTACAAGGAACCCTGTTTCGGCACTGCAAGTGCCTTCCTCAGGAGTCTTATTTCTTTGTCTCAGAGAGTTACTTGACAAGGTTTACCGAATAGAGTCACTTGTTAATAAATGTACTGGTCTTAAAAAAGACCTTTTAGATAGTGGTGAAAGATTTAGAACTTGGCACCGCTGTGCTCTATAGAAAGAATTTGACTGTTTCCTGTCAGTTCTTGAAGAGTCTGGTTCTGTTCTCACTCCCTTTTTGCTCCTGTGATTATCCATGGGACATTTGTGTTCTTTGCCCACTTTGGCGGTATTTTTGTTGTCTAATAAAATAGTAATAACAATTTCAGTACTATAAGAGGGTCTAAAACTGGATTGTGAGTTGTGCAAGATGAAATGGAGTTGGAGATATTCCATTAGTTGTTGCATGACAAGTCCTTCCATAACTTTAACCAGTATAAGAACTGAGGCCACTGGTCTGTAATTGGAGACTATACTTAAGCTTGCTTGGGTATTCTTTGGTATATTGTCATTTTGAGAGGGAAACAGATCCTGATATAGTATCAGAGTAAGACTTGAGTGTAAATAACGGATGAATATATTAGGGACTGATCTGAGTAGGTAACTAGGGCATGTGTCGAGTAAGCATTGTGATTTTGCATATTTGAGTAGGGTGTGACTGACCTGATCAATAGCAATTGGGTGAAAAGCGGACCAAAAGCTGTCTGTATGAGAACAAGATAGTAATTGATCCTGAAGACTGAGGAAGTGATCAATTGATGCAAAAGAGTTGTTTAGTTCTAGTCTGATTTTAGTTATTTGCTGTTCGAACTATGTCGCCAATTGGTCTGCAATTGGAGTGGGTTCTTTTGCAGTTGATAGAGGCAGAGTGTTCAATAGACTTTATACTAAGGAGTAGAGTTTCCTTGGATTGACTTTTGCTTTGGTAATCATGTTTTTGTATGTTTTTAGGAGCTTTTTCCAATTAGTCCATTGTTCAGTGGATTTATTTTTGGCCCAAATTCTTTCTTGTTTCCTGCAATTGCATTTCATTTGTAGAAGGTCTTTGTTAAACCATGGGGATAATTATTTAGGATGAGATTTGTTTATTATAGGTGCAAGTTCGTCAAGGACTAGTTTACTAATATTGTTCCACTGCTGGATGAAATTATTAGATGGGTTTGAGGTGAATGATTTGCTGAATTGTTCATTAGACCAGAATTTGAGAGGGTCAATTTTGCCTCTAGTTTTGAAGAAATGTAACTTCATAGATTGTAAACAATGGTTAATGTCTTTCCAGTTTAGTTTAAAAGAGAGGCTATAGTGGTCTGACCAGGGTACTGGAGTCCACTGTGATTAAGATATGAAAAAGTTGGTTGGGTCAATAAATTTTGTAACTAATATGTCTAATTGATGACCTTTAATGTGGGAGGACATTCTGTTGAAAAGTGAGAATTGCCATATATTGAGGAAATCGAGAAAATGCTTAGTGTATTGATTGGTACCGTTTTCAAGGTGTAAATTAATGTCACCAACCATAAAAATATTGTCATTATTGTTACAAGCATTAGAAATGAATTCAGTAAACTCTACCTCTGTAAGGTTCCAGTTTTTAGGAGGTCGATATAGTAATAGTAGGCAAATAGATTTAGATAAGGAGTTGTCATTTACCAAACAAGCAACAATTTCCAAATTTGGGGATTGTGATTGGTTCTGGGAAAATGAAGGCTGGAATACCCAGGTGGACATATATCAAGAATTATAGGATCATCTTTTGCATGTAACCAAGTTTCACTGATTATAGCAATACCAAATTGAGCTTCATTTATCCAATCTTTAATTATTTCAGTTTTATTAACAACCGAATGAGCATTGACATGCCCTATAGGAAGGGGTAGATAGGAGTACTTGTGATTTGATATAGGGACATTAGTGAGTATGTGTTTATTGTAAGACATTTTTGAGCCTTTGTTTATAATGTTGCTTTGCAGGAGGTATATTTGGACCTTGTGACCCAGATATCTGGATGCAAAAGTGGAGGGATTAATTTGGTATTTAGGAATAATATCTCAGAGTGTGTATCACTGGGATATTATAAAAGGATTCAAAAACATTAGTGGAAAGAGTTAGTTGCCTTGATAGAATGAGTTCGTTTATTAAACAGAATAGCATGATTATTAACATGCTAATGGTGAACTTTGAAACAGGTATTCAGTGTTTGTGTGAGAGATGATATGCGTGATGTATGATGGAATAATAAATGAGAGACAACTATAGTCTAGTGTAGTTCTGGGATAACAACAATAGTCTTACATGCAATATGTGAGCTGGTAGATAGAGCAGTTAACCTGATGGCAGAATTATTTAAAAAGAACAATTATGAGGTGTGATTACATAGAAATATTATTAAACAAAAGTTGAAGAACAACAAATAATCATGAAGCGATTGTAGAGTAATTAAAGTTGCAGCAATTCTGAAGTGGCTGAACTGATGGTAGAGAGCTGCAGTACTGATGACCACAAAGTCCTTCTGCAGTCAGCAGACACACACTGAAGAGCAGGGAGACATAAACACTGGCTGAAGGCAGCAAAACACTCTCTGTAGTTGAGCAGACAGATCAGAATGCCTCAGACTGGGCTCGCTGTTATACCTCACCAACGGAAGGTATCAGAAAGATTTTATTTTCTAGAATGATCTGTTTTCTAAAGAGAGTTTCTCTATGTTCATCCCATGCCTTCTTGACTTCCATCACTATGTTTGTCTTCACCACATCCCTTGGGAGGGCATTCCAGGCATCGACCACCCTCTCCATGAAAACAAATTTCCTGACATTACTCCTAAGTCTTCTACCCTGCAACCTCAGTTCATGTCCTCTAGTTTTATTGTTTCCCCTTCTCTGGAAGAGATTTGTTCCTATATTAATACCTTTCAAGTATTTAAATCTCTGTATCATACCTCCCCTGTCCCTTCTTTCCCCTAGCATATACATATTCAGGTCTTCCAATCTGTTCTCATATGTCTTTTGGTGCAAACCTCATATTTTTGTCACCTATCTCTGGACCACTTCTAGTCTTTTTACATCCTTAGCAAGATGTGGCCTCCAAAACTGAACATAATACTCCAGGTGGGGCCTTACCAGCGACTTGTACAGGGGCATCAACTCCTTCTTTCTTCTGCTGGTTACTCCTCTCTTGAAGCAGCCTAGCATCCTTCTGGCTATGGCCACCACCTTGTCACACTGTTTTTTTGCTTTACGGTCCTCGGACACCATCATCCCAAGGTCCCTTTCTTTATCTGTGCATATCAGCCTCTCACCTCCCGTGACATACGATTCCCTTGGGTTTCCCCAAATGCATCATTTTGTACTTCTTTGCATTAAATTTTAATTGCCAAACCTTTTCATGTTTTCCACTCCCTCACAGGGAAGTCATTCCATCCCCTCCATCACTGGGTGAAAAGCGGACCAAAATCTGTCTGCATGAGAACAAGTTGGTAATTGATCCTGAAGACTGAGGAAGTAATCAATTGATGTAAAAGAGTTGTTTAGCTCTAGTCTGATTTTAGTTATTTGCTGTTCGAACTATGTCGCCAATTGGTCTGCAGTTGGAGTCCACTCTACTACAAATCTTAGTATCATTAGCAAAAAGGCAAACCTTACCTTTTAATTCTTTGGAATGTCATTCACAAATATGTTTAGTTTAGTTTATTTGCACTTGATATACCGCCTTTACTGACTAGGAGGGTCACAGGGTTTGCACACAGTACAAATTAAAGAGAAACAGGAAAGAAACTGCAATATTGGGACAGGAAAGGCTAGCAATCATAATACAAACTAAGGACGAAAGAGAGGAGGAGAGCAATAGCAGGGGGAAAAGGAGGTGGGGCACAGGGAATGTAATCCTGTGTTGTAAATAGTTTTGTCAGGAAGAGCTAATCGCCAGAGAGAAAAGCCAATTTTTAAAATGTTACTTTAAATTTATCATACGATAGTTCACTTCTGATTTCTTTTGGGAGAGAGTTCCAGTGAAAGGGTGTGGTAAAGAAGAAAGCACTGTAGCAAGTGGACTTTAAGCTGGCCCAGAAAGAACCAGACAGTGATCACTGAGTGAGTGTAAAGTGTTTGGTTTCTTGTGGGTACTCCAGAAAGGACATGTAAAGAGGTGGGGGGTTGTCCGCAGGCCTTGGTCTCACTCACATATCTAGTAGGCAGCTCAGAGTGCCTTGCAGTTGGTCATATTGCTAGACTGTGTGGATCCTGATGGTATCTGGACTAGGGCATCAATGACACCCTGTAGTTGAAAATGAGGCCATTGAACCTCCGAAGAACTCAAATATCTTTCCCTGTAAGTCATCCAGTAACCTATTACATTCTTGGACATCAGATCAACTTCTATCATGACAGACACTTTTTATTCTGACTGTAGGAAAGTGGTTTGTATAGAGAGAAGCAGCACTGTAAGATGGAAGGAGGAGAATGTGTTATGAGGGTACAGTAGATAGTTATTAAATGTTGCACCCATGTGACCATTACCATCTATTGGTGTGTGATAATGAACACAGAGGTGAACCTATGTTAAGGGCTACCCTGTAGGAACAGTCTTGCCTTATCTGAGGGATCTTACACACAGGACTTTAGTATAGCATCATGTCCCATTGGATGACCTTCTTCTGCATTTCTATTTGTGTGGCATCTCTCTAATGGAGTGACAGGGTTGGGACAAAATCAATCACTAGGAGATGACTTCTAGGTAAACATCCTTCCCCTTCCTCACCCACATTGTCTACTGGCTAACTAATTTTTCCCCCTCACGGAAGCCTCTCTGAATGTCCATCAACCAGCCCTGGATGTGTCAGAGACCAGCTATGAAGTATGTGCTATTACACCACCAAGAACAGACCCATTCATCTCTCCTCTGTTTTCTCCCCTGCAGGTGAATGAGTCTGTTTTCTCCCTGTTAGGGAGCAGAGGGAGTGAAGCCTCATACATGAGAATAAAGACACATAATTGCAGACAATGACAATAGTATTAAACATTTTTATTTTAGAGTGGCTATCTTTAAAAACTGTTCTGAGGGAGGGGATGGGTAGGACAGGGAGCCAGGTCACCGCAGGAGAGGAGGAGGTCACGTGTCAGGAGGTGGCACAGTTGGTTGTTGTTGGTGGGGGGGGGGGGGGGGGGTTGAACAAAGGATGCCAACATGTTTATGGGTGAATGTCATCAAGACAAGTTTCTCAAACATTTGCCCTTAAACAAGCAGCATCCTCTTGGTCATCTGGTTTGTTCTCCATAGCTGTTCCTCCAAATCAGCCAGCCTATAACAAATCCGCTACTGTCCTATCTCCAATGGGACCTGAGAAGAGGGCTGGAACTCCACTCCTAGTTCTCCAGAGGAGATGAAGCTGTGACTTTGTGAAGAGCAGCTGGTTGAGGTAGGTGGTTGTCAGTTACCCTCACAGGCACTAACAGGAACACTACCTTATGACAGTCATTATCCTTCTCTTAGGATGACATGAGGGAGGGCCAGTGTGGAGAGATGGTGAGGAGGGGTGGAAAGAGAGGCATGACAGGGTGAAGAGGGCTGAGATTCTTCATCGCCATGCTGGGGTCAGGCTTCATTCCCTTCTGGTGAAAATCCAGGAAAAGTTCTAGCAATTTTCTGCTGGGCTGTTGGGAATAGAATAGATAGTTGATAACTTAATTATATTTGACATAGCATAGGCCTTGGTCCCATAATTGACTATCCATTATTTGAGTAGCTTATAAGAGGTATCACCATAGCATGAGTGATATGTACAAAAGAGAAAACTAGATGTATGGGTGTGTAGTTTAGCCAACACTAAGTGGAGAGAGCGTGATTGTGGAGGAGGGTTAGACATTGTTAAGATTGCATAACTGTAAACGTTAATCACAGGCCATGATTTAGATGCTATGAGGCATGTCTTACAGTCAGGGTATACTGTAAGGTAGAGTGGTTTGGATAGGTTTATTGAAAGGTAAGCTTGGGAAAGATTGTAATGTATGGAGAGGTTGAGTTAACATGTGTTGTGAATACCCTTGAGAGGGTACAGAGGTTTTGGAATTGCTGGCTGGAATCTGTAGCTCATTGTGGCTGGTGTGAATATTGTCCTATAGGCTAGCCTATGAAGAAATTGTGCTTTAACTCTGGTTGTTTGGTGTTAGATGCAGAAGCTTTGGCAAGAACTGCAGTGGTTATATGCATACATGTGAGCAAAGATAGAATGGAGATGGCTTTTGTGAGAGTCCCTGTTCCATGTTGGGCCATACTTCCTCTAGCCAGTCTTCACAGGTGTCTGGCCCACTTCTTCAGATTAAGAACATAAGATTAGCCATACTGGAACAGAGCAATGGTCCATCTAGCCCAGTACCCTGCTTCCAGCAGTGGCCAATCCAGGTCACAAGTACTGGCAGAAACCCAATTAGTAGCACCATTCCATTCTACCAATCCCAGGGCAAGCAGTGGCTTTCCCCATGTGCATCTCAATAACAGACTATGGACTCTTCCTCCAAGAACTTGTCCAAACCTTTAAAAAACCCAGATAGGTTAACCGCTGTTACCACTTCCCTCGTCTCTTTGGTTAGAAGAATCCCATGCTAAATTTAAATCAGGTCTCAAAACCTTCCTATTTAAGGATGCTTATGATTAGTAACCTGCCTTCTTGCTGCCTACTTGGCAGGTGGACGTGAATAGATACTGGTAATCTTTACTGTACTCTTTTCTCTATCCTATCCTCAGATGTATTTCCTTTCTGACTTTAGAACTGCTTTGTTATATTATTTTGAACCATCTAGAAATGTTCTTCATTAGGCAGTATGTCAAGCTTTAGTAAACTTGAAACTTGAAACTCAAGGAATGAATAGTAAGGCTTTGAGAGTATATGTGGGTGCTGGATACCATAATGAAGCTTTCTTGGCGTGCAATGCATTTATTTAGCAGCTGGTTGGCTCTGCTGGCACACTCTTCTCCCCTCTGACCCTTTCCCTGTGTAGTATCAACATGTTCTGCTATATGCCAGCCACTAGCACTTTTTGTCCATTTCCTCTTGTATGCTGCTATCTAATATGGGTCTTGGAAAAGGCTCCAGCAAGGTGGAAAGAGCAGAATATGTGGAAAAGTTGGATATATGTTGGCTGCTGGGGCCTTCTTGGAACATTCATGGTGCCTATGTGCTCCTCCTTCAAATCCTCTGCTGCTCCAGAGTTTAACCCCCTTACAAATGCCAAGGATCATTCATCAGGAATGTATCCAAAATTTTAGAGGCCTCTTTCCATACTCCAACTCTTTCTGCCCCTTTTCTCGCTCAGAGCTTCTGCACCAGTGCACTGATCCAGATCACTGTTTTCTTGAGATGAAAGTCTGAAATAAGTAGAGCCTTGTGTTCCAAGCAGTTGGATGACATCAGAGTGCACCTTCTTGTGTACTTTAACTCCCCCTTTCCAAACAGGTACACGTGCTGTCACCTGTGCACATATTTGTTGCTACCGAGGGCATTTTTCAGGTTGGTGATTTGAGGTTGTTAATTCCGTAGTAGGTGCACCAGTCTTTTACAATGTGTTCTCATATTGTCTCTATTCTACTTCCTTTCACCAGCCCCAAAGAGGGCCCATTCACAGTTAATACTGGTCTATTTTTCTATGACTGCTATACATCACTTACATGTTTTAACTTTTATACCATGGAAACTGTCTGACGTATCTCACTATCTGGCATTCCAATTCCCACTCTTAGGGACAGTTCACCCTACCTTGCTTTTTCCCTGTTGATACTTTCCTCTCTGGGGTAGGATATCTGAACATTAAAGTGTCTGGCCTGCCTTTCCTGGACCTAGCACATTTTAGGTGTGTTCCTCCTCTGCCCAGATACTGGGAACAGGCGGTTCTCCCACCTTAGAAACAACCTTGTGAAAATGAAGGTGTCCTGCTCTTCAAAGTTAGGCTTTATCGCTCTGGTTGCTATCTTGGAAGTGTCCCCATGCCTGCCCATTCAGTGTTCACATCATGTGGATGTAGAAGTATGTGCAGACATTTGTGAAGACCCTTTTCAAGATACATGTGCATACATGCCTGATTTAGGAGGTGCACAACCAACTACACACTCTTTATAAAATACTAGTACACATATTGGTGACATGTGCATACCTTTGACTGACCTATCTACAACTACACTTCACAGGAGTCAGCTCTGTGGGTGCTTGAGCACCCCCAATATTGAGCAAACTCCTTGATTGTGACCAAGGAGGGGTAATTGCCATTGAGTTTAGCACCCCCAATCATTTTGAAAAGTTGGCGCCAATGCTACACTCTACATACATTGGGCATTTTTGTTAATTATAAGAGAATGGCCCTGTTAAATATAAGAACATAAGTATTGCCACACTGGGACAGACCGAAGGTCCATCAAGCCTAGCATCCTGTTTCCAACAGTGGCCAATCCAGGTTACAAGCACCTGGCAAGATCCCAAAACAGTATAATATATTTTATTATTATTATTATTTATTGCATTTGTATCCCACATTCCCCCACCTATTTGCAGGCTCAATGTGGCTTACATAGGTTTGTTAACATTGTCATTTCAGGATATCAGATACAGTTAGTAATGTGTAGTAATCAAGGAAGAGAAGAAAGAAGAAGGAAGAGAGTGATTAGGGTAGTTATAGAAGGTGGGCGTTCATAATTGAGTGGGTTGGTGAGGTGACTTTTTTTTATGCTACCCATTTTAATAATGGTTTATGGGCTTTTCTTTTAGGAAGCTATCCAAACCTTTTAAAACCCTGCTAAGCTAACTGCTTTCTCTGGCAACAAATTCCAGAGTTTAATTACACGTTGAATGAAGAAATATTTTCTCCAATTCATTTTAAGTTTACAGCTTTGTAGCTTCATTGCATGCCCCCTAGTCCTAGTATTTTTGGAAAGAGTAAACAAGCAATTCATGTCTACCCATTCCACTCCACTCATTATTTTATAGACCTCCATCATATCTCCCCTCAACTGTCTTTTCTTCAAGCTGAAGAGTCCCAGCTGTCTCAGCCTTTCCTCACAGGGAAGTCATCCTCTCCGCTGCATCATCAGGTGATTCAAGCATTAACTAATTAACATGGAGGTTATTTGTGAGTGGAAAAGTTGTATTAATACTTAAAATTGTCAAAGTCATTTAGAAAATCATTTAGAATGAGATTGTTATCATTTTCACCTGTTTATTAATACTGGATCTGTTTCAAAACATCTCAGTTAAGATAAGCAACCAGCGTGGGCGCTGTGTAGCAACAAATTAAGAAACTCTAATGAGAAGAGACAGAGCTCCAGTGTTTAGACTATTATAGCAGTTTACAAGCCTAATTAGAACTGCAATTGAGATTTGGGTTACGATATGCATGCTTTCTGGCCTCTTGAGGATTGTCTTTAAGAAAGTGCAATTACAATAACTTCACTTCTTTAAACCACCACAAAGTATTGTATTGATCAGAATCTTGTCTATTCCTTTAAAATAATTAAAATTGGGTTTTTTTGAACACATTTTTAAAAAGGCAAATACTATCTTGTTTGTAAGTAATGTAGGCAGACTGGTAGTCATATACATAAAATTTACAATAAGCCAGTGAAACTCAGAGTTATGGGAAATCATAGGACACAGTTTTATTAAATCAAGAAAACATAACAATTTTTGGACTGCACCCAAACCATGAGCCAAACAGCCTTAGCATCTCCTCCCTGTCTTCCCATACCAGTTAGGGTGTTATATCTTCCAAAGTCAAGCAGAGATGCGTATGTCAGCTAGGTCACATAATACATCAAGCTTAACAACCCTATGCTTGCTGTGTAGTCCAGCTAGGTGCTACAACTGAGGTCATCCATCTTTTTTGCTCTTTGATCCAAGGATGCTTCTTTGGCTGGGGTGCTTCCACCAGCTGCAACAAGTTTAATAAGGGTAAATATTTACCAAGCAGAGAGAACCAAACTAGCTAACAAAGACATCCTGAATTAGACCATGCACAATACAATGGGATGGTAGCAAGAAATAACATTAAAAATAGGAAGGAAGGGATGGAAAGCAACCATGAGGCAGAAGACAGAGGGATTGGTGTTAGCTGGTCCTTCGCTCATGATTTTAGCTCCACCCTCTCTCTAATGAATCCCACTAATCAATGGCCTGGGATTCATAGGATGATGCAGTGTTAGGCTTGCTGACCCTGCAGGCAGTTGGGGTCAGGTCTGGCACAGGAGAGGGTGGAATGAGTCACCAGCACTGATGCCCTGTTCTCAAAACTCCAGCACTGTACTGAACAGTGCATCAGAACAACTCCCTAATGCTCAATGCTAATGAGATGCAAATACAGGCGCATTAATAGCTTTGAGCATTAGGAAGTTGTTCTGGAGTTAAGGGGGAGGATGGTGCCTAGTGCATGCTATCAAGAGTTGTGCATTAAGCACAGCTCTTGAATGCATGTCCAGCATGCCAGAGAGGGAGGAGGGAAGAAGGAGGAAGAGGTGCTGGTTGCTGGTTATAGTAAGTTGCAGCATTTCAGCAATCATGCTAAAACAAGCAGCAGAGTCACAATCAGCAGGTAACCCAGTTTGTACCCTCTAGTCTAGTGCTAGATTAAAGTTTGAAGTCTTATGCATTAAACAGATAAATGTTGCAATTACATTGAGAGTTTATGCCTTACAAGGAAGCCCATAAATAGAGGTATTAATAATTAGGGAAAGAGCAATATTCAGAAAATGTAGGATAAAGATATTACTCCCTGCCATGAAATGCCTAGCTACCTGCCTGGGGTTACTTGTGGCCACTTAAAGGGTCTATCCCCAACACGGCTCAGGTCTGCCTGCACCTGCCACTCATGCTCTACACTAGCACCCTCCTCCCACCAACTGGGTCACAACCGCCTCAGGGCGTGTCTCCTGCTCTCAAATTATCCCCAGTGATTTCTAGATTACTGGGACCACACACCAGTAGTCCCACAGTTCCCCAAAAGCACTCACACTGTTCCCACAAAGTATTCCCACAGTTCCCAGAAAGCACTCACAGACCCAACACACAAACCACCAGGATTCTTTATCAGTCCAGACAGAGAGGCAATAAACTAAATATTGTTTTATTGTCTTTTAAAAATCAAACAGTGGAACAAAATAGTGCAATTAGCAAACAATAACAGGTGACTGAAATATGGATCAATTATAACACTAACTAAGCATTTGCATACACTCCTATAATAAACGTTTAGCAATGTATTAGAGATCCACTAACTATGTATAATCAATTGCATTATGGTGCCCCGCTTTCACATGTTTATATTTAGTCCAACATAATGGTGGATCTCTAATACATTGCTAAACGTTTATTATAGGACTTTTCTTTTTGAATTGCCTCTGGTTAAGCTGCCTGTCAATTCCACTTCACATATGTGAGTTCAGCAAATTGGTAATTTATTTTATTATTCATATTTAATTTATTTTTGTTTTTTTAATGATATAGTTTTTATTATTATCATCAATTAAGAATTATTTTTGATTTTGATTTTTATGTTCATTTTTATGTTTTTTATTATTCTGTATTATTACTATTTTTATTCGCTTCTATTTTTCATTTTAATTTATTTTTTTAATTCTATCATTGTTGTAAGAGTTTCATTGGATTTACAGATTTTTAAGTAGAAATCATATGGTTACACAGATATCCATTAGGTAGGTGTCCAATTTATTATAAATATACGTTTACTATCTTAGGGTTACATGTTTGGTCATATTGCAGCATATACTTCGTTCATTTAATATTCATTATTATTATCATTTTGGATATTAATATTTATCATTGTTATTTTGGATTTTAATATGTATTTTATATATATGTTATACTTGTTATATATATGTTATATATTTATATTTATGATATACACACTATCACATTCTTGTTTTTGACGTGTTACGTTATCAGCCTGCGTGGTTACATTTTAATTCTCAATCCATATATTGATCAAAATTTTTTTTTATTATTTAGATATTTTAACATTTGTTTTATTTCTATGTTGGATTATATCACCATGGTGTTTTGTGATATCAGCCTAGCCTTTGATTATGATTATATGTTTTAAATTATGATTGTCTTTTAATTGTTTTTTATATTATGTCTTTATTATTATACTAGGAGAAAAGGCCCGTTTCTGGAAGAAATGAAACGGGCGCTAGCAAGGTTTTCCTCGGAGTGTGTATGTTTGAGAGAGTGTGTGTGAGAGTGACTGTGAGAGAGAGAGAGAGTGAATGTGCGAGTGTGTGTGTGTGTGACAGAGAGAGAGTGAGACTGGGTGTGAGTGTGTCTGTGAGAGAGAGTGTGTGTGTGAGATTGAGAGTGTGTGCCAGGGGCACCCCCCCTCCCGGGCATCCCCCTCCCTTCCAGTTCCAGGGTCCCCCCTCCCTCCGAGTTCCAGGGTCCCCCACCTCCATCCGAGTTCCAGGGTCGTTCCCCTCCCTCCGAGTTCCAGGGTCGTCCCCCCTCCCTCCCTCCCTTTGTTTCAGGGTCGTCCCCTCCCTCCCTCCGAGTTTCAAGGTCCATCCCTCCCTCCGTCTGAGTTTCAGGGTCCCCCCCTCCGTCCGAGTTCCAGGGTCCCCCCTCCGTCCCTCCTTCCCTCCCAGTTCCAGGGTCGTCCCTCCCTCCCAGTTCCAGGGTCATCGTCCCTCCCTTCCAGTTCCAGGACCCCTCCCTACGAATTTTAAAAGTCATCTTCACTTACCTCGTTGGGGTTACGTCGGCCGCCAGCAGCAGTGAAAAGGCGTGCGGGCTCGGCCCTTCTCTCTCTCTCAGCTGTGGTCCTGCTCTCGTTTCCTGTTTCTGCAAGGGAGGGACCACAGCTGAGAGAGAGAGAAGGGCCGAGCCTGCACGCGTTTTACCGCTGCTGCCGTCCGCCATAACCCTGACTTGGTAAGTGAAGATGACTTTTAAAAATTGTAGGGAGGGGGCCTGGAACTGGAAGGGAGGGACGACGACACCCTCATGCATGTGACGTCGTGTGTGACGAACCAGGAAGTACGCTAACGTCACAACAGGAGATGGATACAGTGTTACAGGCAGCACGAACCCTACAACCCTTCACTGCCATGGAGTCAGCTTCAGAACGTTGGAGGTGCTTTTTATTATAGTAGATGTTCAATTTGTCTTTCTAATTGTGTTTAATTGTCATACGATTGTGTTTTGTAGCCCCTGATGCAGCCCAGTTGGGCGAAGCACGGCCTGTGTCGGGCTCCCTAATTTTACTCAACTATTTTCTAATGAAACCTATTTTATATACTGATCTGCTTTGTTTGTTTTCCATCTTGGAGTTTGTGGATCGGTTACCCTGTTGTTTTCTTGGACCACCACTACCATAGCCCTTACGGGTGAAGGGGGGCACCTAGATGTGGATACAATGGGTTTCTGGTGGATTTTAGAGGGCTCATATTTACCACCACAAGTGTAACAGGTAGGGGGGGATGGGCCTGGGTCCGCCTGCCTGAAGTGCACTTCACCCACTAAAACTGCTCCAGGGACCTGCATACTGCTGCGGTGACTTGAGTATGACATTTGAGGCTGGCACAAAATATTTTAATAGTGTTTTTGAGGGTGGGAGGGGGTTAGTGACCACTGGGAGAGTAAGGGGAGGTCATCCCCGATTCCCTCCGGTGGTCATCTGGTCAGTTCGGGCACCTTTTTGTGCCTTGGTCGTAAGAAAAACTGGACCAGGTAAAGTCATCCAAATGCTTGTCAGGGATGCCCTTTTTTCCCCATTATGGGTTGAGGATGCCCATGTGTTAGGCACGCCCAAGTCCCACCTTCGCTACGCCTCTGACACACCCCTAGGAACTTTGGTCGATCCCTGCGATGGAAAGCAGTTGGGGATGCCCAAAATCGGCTTTCGATTATGCCGATTTGGGCGACCCTGTGAGAAGGACGCCCATCTTGCGATTTGTGTGTAATCAAGTGTACAGCGCTGCGTACGTCTAGTAGCGCTATAGAAATGATAAGTAGTAGTAGTAGTTGTGTCAAAAGATGGGCACCCTTCTGTTTCGAAAATAATCCTGATAGTGTGCATCCCAAAAGCCGGTGTGGCAATGGGCATGAGTGTGTCAGGGGTGTTCCAAAAACATGTAGTTCTAGAGTACTGGGTAAGTGCGCTTAACTTGGGTGCCAGCATTTACACCAGGTTTCTGCAGGTGTAAGTCTGGCATCCAAAGTTAGGTGCCCATTTTTGAGCTCTATTTATAGGCTTTCCCCCCTTACCCCTAATTTCTATAAGTGGTGCCTTAAGTTGTGTGCACTAATTTGGCTGCAAGCCAAATGGTGTTCACAATTTAATTGATTAACAAGCCAGTCAGCACTGATAATTGGTACTTAATAACCAATTAACATCACTAATTGCCTTTAATTAGAATTTAAGCACACAACTTTCTAGACATAGACTATAACATGGTACATGTAAATTCTAAAGTGCACAGCTGAAAAGGGGGCGTGAAATGGGCAGGTTGTGGGCTTTTCAGAAAACTATGTGCACTATTATGGAATACACCCAATCTGTGCCTAACTTAGGTGGCCTAAATGGGTGTGCCTAAACTTTAGTCGCAAGAACGACACATGAGTATATGCTATAAAATGTGCCTAACTTTAGGTGTAGTTTATAGAATCGTGCTAACCGCGTGGTTTTACGGCACTGATTTTAAGGCGCCATGTATAGAATTTTCCCCACAGTGTGCAACTGCAATGGAGACATACATGTGAATGGAGAATGGGCGGGCCATGGGCATATTACCAACTTACTTGTGTTAACTTACAGAATACTAAAAGTTACCCGCCATTTAGGCACACCAGCTAACGTCTGTCATTAACATGGGGTAAGTGTTGGTGTGATGCTGGTAACTTATTCTAGTCTTATATAATAATTTGCACTCCCAACGTTCTACGTCTGGATGCCTGGGTTTGTAACATCCATAACCACTCATTGTCCCGCCCTTGCGACAAAACGTAATGACATCAGAGGGCAGAACAGTGAGAGGGAAGGGAAGCCAGCGCCAGCCAACCAGAGAACGTTCAGGTACTAATCAAGGGGAGTAGAGAATCGTGAGGGGAGGGAGGGAGGAAGAGAAGGGAAGGGAAGGGAAGGGGAGGGCAGGGCAGAGGAGAATGGATGGGATGGGAGGACAGTAGAGGAGAGAATCGCGGGACATCGAGGGGAGGGAGGAAGGGGAGGGCAGGGCAGAGGAGGGCAGGGCAGAGGAGAATTGATGGACATGGATGGGATGGGAGGACAGTAGAGGAGAGAATCGCGGGACACGGATGGGAGGGCAGGAAAGAGGAAAATCGCTGGACATGGAGGGGAGGGGAGAATCGCTGGACACGGAGGGGAGGGCAGGGGAGAGAGAAAAAAAAAGCTTACATGACAGCCTTCCTAGGGCCATTTCATTGTTGAGGAAACGGGCATGGTTCCACTAGTATTCTATAATGGAATCTTGGCACCAAGATACTGTTATAAAATTGGCACTCAGCACATGGCATTGAAGTGCCAAAATTGTGGTGTGCAATTATAGAATTGCCCTGTTAGTTTAATAGCTATGTGCCTGATTCAAACAGGGTCACTACGCTCCTCATTAAGCCAGCACATATTCACCAGAAAAGGCTGTGCTGGGAGTGCAAATCAGATCCTATTTGACTATGTGATTGAGACAAAAACCATATGTGCCTCTCCAAAGTGAGTCTGTCTAACGGTGCAGTAAATAGTGTAAATAAACAGGTGTCAGACTCTGCTTATAAAACTTTTATGTGTGTTTTCCTTGTCCTGGTACAAGCCAAAGAGTTTCAAGATCCAGCTCATATTAGTTGCCACTACTTGGTGCGGATCTGACCTTAGTTACTCTGTTTATACGCAAAGAGCTTTCCAAATTTTACTCTTTGAAGCATAAATGATATTCTTAAGCTGCGGAAGTCATGCCCTATAAACGGCTCTGTCAAATAAGATTTTTGATGTTGACGGTAGTTTTAAAATTATGTATTTTGAATTTTTGACACTTATTCAGAAGTATTCATTTATTTGAAAATTATGAGTTAATAAAGATGCATTAAAACAAAACTTTTGAGCAATTCCATGGAAGAAAAAAGCACAATCAAACTGCAGTTATGAGCACTACAACATTCCATTTATTAATATAAGGTAAACGATGACTTAAAAGCCCATGCCACACAGTGAAATCAGTCTGAAGATTACATTTAGTGCTCAAAGAAAAAAAATCTCTTATTTTTGCCGTGTGGAAGACCGTGCTGTTTTATTTAGCAGAGAGCAGGAGTGAAGCAGCTAGTGCATTCTTGGCTCCGATTTCAGCAGGCTCCAAATGTTTAATGATCAGTACAGCTTAATTCACTTCAGGCCAGGGCCAATGCAAGGAGATTAGGTGCCCTCAGAAAATTTGTAGCCATGCGATCCCCTCTCAATTAAGTTTTATACCCCTTGTCCCCCCCCCCCCCCCCCCCCAACAATCGTGTTCACCATTCAACACCACTCTTCCCAAAATAATCTGAGTGAATGGGTTATTTGAAAACTGCCCCCTCCCTGCTGGTAAAAGTACTTCCTGTTTGTGTAGTTGTCAGGACCCATTGTTTTGCTTTGTCAGCCCTGTTCACTTCTGTTAAGCTTCTGAATTTTAATGAGAAGGCCTATGCTGAGGATTTATTTATACTTCTCATACTGACTGTTTCAAGAAGTAGCTTTAATCTGCAAACTCTTGCAATAGAGTTAGTTCAATTGGCAGGCAGATGGGTAGGTGGGCGTCCTCCCCTCCCCTCTTTTACCTTAGTGTGGTGCCCTGGTGGTCTCGTGACCTTTTCGGAGCAGAAAAGAGCCCCATCTGCAGACTGTCTTTCTCCTGGTGCTGATTGAAAATGGCTGCCGAGAATTCAAGTGGCGGCTTCAAGAGACTTCCACCGAAGTAGAGTGGAGGAGTAGCCTAGTGGTTAGTGCAGTGGACTTTGATCCTGAGAAACTGGGTTCAATTCCCACTACAGTTCCTTGTGACTCTGGGCAAGTCACTAAACCCTCCATTGCCTCAGGTCCAAAATAAGTACCTGTATATACTATGTAAACGGCTTTGAATGTAGTTGCAAAAACCACAGAAAGGCAGTATAGCAAGTCCCATTTGCCTTCCCTTTCCCATTGTAAGCCTAGGGCAGAAACCTACCAAATATCAGGGGCAGACTGACAGGGATCTGGACCCCTGGGCAATAAGGGTCATGGGTCCTCCTAGGCTCCCCCATCTCCCTTCATCCCCCTGGATCCAACATCTCTTTCTCCTCCCCTTCCCCAGATCCAACATCTTTCTCCCCCTCCCCCCTCTTCAGATCAAACATTTCTTCCTCTCACTCTCTCCTCTAGGTGCACCATCTTGCCCTCTTATTCTTTCTTTCTTCCTCCCCCTGGATGTACCATCTCTACTCCCTCCCCCACAACCGAGTCTGACATCTCTGCCTCCCTCCTTTCCCCAGGTCCAACATCTCTCTCCCTCCTGAGGCCAACATCTCCCCCTTTCTCCTCTCTCTGCTGTGTCCCCAGGTTCAGCTCTCCCCCTGCATTTACCTCAAAAGTTCATTTCTCTATACAGGGCCACAGCATAGGCTGTCAGCTGCTGACTGAAACCTTCTCTCTTCTACACTTCGCCCTTGTGGAAGTAGTGGGAAGTTACATTAGAAAGGGGTGGGCTGTGGCAGAGAGAAGGTTCCAGTCAGCAGCAGACAGCCTATCCTGGGAACCTTTATGGAAAAATAAACTTTTGAGGTAAATGATCGGGGGGGGGGGGGGGGGGGGTCAGAGACAGGGGAGATGCCAGATCCCAGGAGGGTGTGAAAGAGAGCTGGAGTGACAGACCCGGAGACAGAGGGGAGACAGTTCTCGGTTATGTGGGGAGGAGGTACTGGGTCCCCCAACTGCTCTGGGCCCTCTGGCATTCCTGATTGCCTGAATGGTCAGTGTGCTCTGCCAAATATAACTGAAATTTGTAACTCAGAGTTCAGGTTTGGAAAGATGAGCAATTAAATCTAAAATGCAAACCTATAACAGTATTGGGCATATGCAGTTGGTCAGTGGGTTGGAAAAGGGATGGCTCATATGGGTCATGGTCAGATCTGTATAGTCAAAACATGACTCACTTTTTTAAAGTCAGGGCCTACTTATTCATGCTCAAATTCAAATATTACTTCATAGTTATCTACTACAGTGGTCATTTCAAGATGGAACACACGGGAATGGTGTTCCCACAGTTAGCAAGGTGGCAGAATGCTTGGAAATTGTGTTCTCCTTGTTAAACAATTACAGAATTAATTGTCTTAGATTATATTTGCTATATTTTGTGGGTGGATCTTAGATAATGGGTCACATAATTGATAGGTCATGGCATGGGTCACTGGTTACATATGGGCCAGCTTGCATGATTCAATGCTTGCTCTACTTTGTAGAGCTTAAAGTCTAGTCAAGGGAAGGGAATGGGATTTTGGATTGAGGTCATTCCTTTTTTCAGTTTTAGCACCAGATGAGTTACATTCAGGTATTTTCCTGTTCCTGGAGGGCTTACAATCTAAGTGGTGAATACAGTAAGCTTGTGTTGGAGGTGTGTGCTGACATGCTGTAATTCTATATGTGGTGCAAAAACTTGCATGTGCAAATTTGGGTGCAGACCCAATTTGCGTTCACAATTTAATTGATAAATGAACCAATCAGCACTAATTGGCATTAGTTCAAATTTGCATGCACATACTGTATTTAGGCAGCGGGATCTGCACATAAATTTTACATGTGGATTGAAAAAGTGGGCACGGCCATGGGAAGGGCATGGGAGGATCAAGGGCATTCCTGAAATTTACACGCAGTTTTATAGAAAAAGGGAGATCCACGCCTAATTTAGGTGTGAGAATTTACACCAGGATTTACTTGGCGTAAATCCTGATCCTCTCTTCAAACACTATTCTATAAACAGTGTCCGACTCTGAGTGCCGTTTTTAGAATAGCGCTTCTCACATTTTTTTATTGGTTGCTGTGACGAAACCGTGGATTTCTGAGCCTATGAACTGTATTGTTTTGCCGCTGATATAGGAGGACCCAGCATGGTCCGTATTTCAGCATTGCAAAACGCCTACATCAGGGGTCTTGTAGTAGTTCCTCGGAAAACACCTTATATACCAAATAAACAAACACTGCAGGCCCCAGTAGGGTCTGCTCATGGTGTGAAAAGGACTGTGTCAGGTCCTCCTATATCAGCAACAATAAAGTATTTTTTCATAATATCTCCAGTGTTGGACTCGTCTGTTGGTCAGCCTCTACTTCTCTTTGCTGTCTCACACACAGACAGGAAGGAAGCCATTAGAAAAAAAAAAAAACCAAAAGCAGCCCACCAAGCTCTGCATCTCGTAAGTACATAAGAACATAAGTACATAACTATTGCCATACTGGGAAAGACCAAAGGTCCATCAAGCCCAGCATCCTGTTTCCAACAGTGGCCAATCCAGGTCACAAATACCTGGCAAGATCCCAAAAAACTACAAAACATTTTATACTGCTTATCCCAGAAATAGTGGATTTTCCCCAAGTCCATTTAATAATGGTCTATGGACTTTTCCTTTAGGAAGCCGTCCAAACCTTTTTTAAACTCCGCTAAGCTAACCACCCCTACCACATTCTCTGGCAACAAATTCCAGAGCCCAATTACACGTTGAGTGAAGAAAGATTTTCTCAGATTCGTTTTAAATTTACTACTTTGTAGCTTCATCGCATGCACCCTAGTCCTAGTATTTTTGGAAAGCGTAAACAGACATTTCACATCTACCCGTTCAACTCCACTCATTATTTTATAGACCTCTATCATATCTCCCCTCAGCCACCTTTTCTCCAAGCTGAAGAGCCCTAGTCGCTTTAGCCTTTCCTCATAGGGAAGTCATCCCATCCCCTTTATCATTTTCGTTGCCCTTCTCTGCACCTTTTCTAATTCCACTATACCTTTTTTGAGATGCGGCGACCAGAATTGAACACAATATTTGAGGTGCGGTCGCACCATGGAGCAATACAAAGGCATCTCCCTTAGCATCCCAGTATTATTCCAGGTGGTCTAGTGGACCTAATCCCCCTCCCAGGGAAACCCAAAACAAAATCCCTGGTGGTCTAGTGGACCCTGTCTGCTGTAATTGTGTCTCAGCAATACAGGTAATGATGAAATAACTGGAAGGCAAAAACAAAGGTAAGGCATTATTTTTCAATTCGTGCATCATTTTGTTGGACTGGGGTAAGTTACCTGGGTACAAAAGCCAGTGTTTATTTTCCTTACCCCAGCCAAACAAAATTAAGCAGCAGCCAATCCTATTTTTGGTAGAGAGAGACACTCTATCACAAAGGGTTTGGTGACATCATAGTATCTCAGCAGAGGGGCATTCATGACCAAGTGCTTTATTTCCCGTAGAGCCTGGTCATGCTTTGGGAGCCAGTGCCAAACTGCATCTTTAACCAGAAGTCTTCTCAAAGGTTCATATATCTTAGACATTTTTTGAATGAGACTTGAGTGGAGAGGAAAAAGGGCAGTTTGCATACAGTATATGCTAGTAGGTTGACTTACCCAGCAGGGGTGCCCAGTCCCTCGTTAAACCAATCCAACCCCGCTTGCAAGACACTTTTTTTTAGTCTCCAGAGCGTCTGAATTTTTAAATGTAGGGTATGATTATTTGTATTTGTGAAACTTGATGATAAGTTTTTCTTCCATTTTGAATGAATGGAGCCCACATACAGTACCTGATATGGTTATAAAATGAATTTATATTGATGGAGAATATTCTAGTTGTATATTCTTCTATTTGCAATATTTGATCTGACTGATATCTACAAAATGCCATTCACTGTGGTAAAACAAACACACAAACAAACTGTAAATGTGAGTCTAAGGATTACATTTTCATATTCACAGTGAATCCTTTTAAGGAAGTTTCATGCTTTTTGGTTAATATTTTCATAAGTGACAAACCACTCAGGACTAGATTCTTTATATCACACCTAAAAATTTGGTGCTGAAATGAAATTTAGGCGTACTTTATAGAATACGCCTACATTTCCATGCGGTTTATAGAATCCGCCGAGCACTGGTCTGTATGACTAAATTTAATCATGGGCGCTTACACCAAGTAAAACCTGGTGTAAATGCCGACGCCTAACTTAGGCACAAATTGGGTGTATTCTATAACGATGTGTATAGATTTTAGAAATGCCCATGATATGCCCATGGCCACTCCCCCTTTTAAATTATGAGACTTAGAATTTACATACAGCATGTTATAGAATACTCCCAGGCAGTTCTGTGTGTAAACTGCAATTAATGACAATTAGTGTCAACAATTGCTTGTTAATTGGCAATTATCAGCACTCATTGGCTTGTTAACCAATTAGGTTATACACATTGTTACGGAATACGCTTCGATTTCCATGTGGAAATCTCGGTGTGACATACAGAATCTGGGGGTCAGTGTGTAGAAGCTGATAAGGATAATGCAGAATTCTTAACAAATATTTATGTTCTGTGTTCACAGATGGACTAGGTCTAAGACAACACAAAACAAACACATATAGGAATGAAAATGAGGAAGACTTCAAACGATTTTCAGAAGATTACGTTTGTGAGGAGCTATCTAATCTAAAAGCAATGGGGCTGGGTGGAATACATGGACAGGGAGTGCCAATACGGGTGGAAGAGGATGCTGGGGTACCAAAGGAAATTGTCTCAGGGCATCACAGTCCCTTGAGCTGGCCCTGTGAGGGGTCATAGAATGAGGATGAAAGAGGACAGAGTCAGGAGTAATGTAAGCAGTGGTGCACTGGAGCCGGCTCATAAGAGACGGTTGTTAGATTTTCTGAAAATCTGCGAGCCGGGTGTTGTGTCAGATCAGCTGGGGCAGGAGCGATTCTCCATCTTACGCTCCTACCCATATAATGTCCACTCTCTGACCATACTGAAAGTGACTGCCATAAGTTTCAGTGGTAGTCTCACGCGATTGCTGCGGGAACTCACAGCAGCCAGTTTCAGTACAGAAAGTGCATGGAGACTTCATGAGCAGGAGCGTAGGAGGATCACTTCTGCCCCAGCTGACTACTGGACCACCAAGGCTGTGTAAGGTAGGCACGGGGAGCTGGAGTGGGAGAGGACAAGCTGCAAGGATGGGAGGGAGAGAAGGGGAAAGCAGCCTGGATGGGGGGGGGGGGGGGCAAGATGAGAACAAGCTGTGTGGATGGGAGGGATAAAAGGGGACAAGCTGTGTGGAGGGGAGGGAGTGAAGGGGACAAGCTGTGTGGATGAGAGGGAGAGAAGGAAGAGAGAGACATGTACATGGAGGGAAGGGAAAAGGGGAGAAATGCAGCACATAGAAGGGGATGGAGAGGGGAGGGGGACATGCTGCTCATGGATGGGAGGGAAAGGAAAGGGGGATATACTGCTCATGGTAGTCTGGTTTTTTGGAAATACATCTTTTCTAATTTTGTGTTTAGTGGAGTATGGAAGAAAATGCATTACCAGTATTTCCACTGCATATAGAACCTGGCTTTCTTGGGGGGGGGGGGGGGGGGTCTCCATTTTTTGTCTGCATGTTTTTTGTGGCCCCCTATTTTGTATCACTTGAGGGTCTGTCCATGTTCTGCATGTGCGACTTAGGTGAAGGATTTTGCTGGCATGTAGTGTCTGTGTAGGAATCTGTAATAGTCCAGCATGTCCCAGTTTCCCTGTAGTAGGTATTTTGGTATTGTAAATGGGGGGTCCGCTTCCACCTCTTGGGTGGAGCCAGCAAGCCTGCAGGGCTCCCAGGGTTCCAGGACAGAATACTGCTGATACTGGGACTCAGGGCCAAAGTATTTTATTATCAAGGCAATTTCATACCAAAAACCATCATATATTCCTCAAAACAAAAGGTACACTCCTCATAAGATAATCTTCAAAAGAAAAAGGTACAGCCCAGGTCCCAAAATCCCTCAGCAAACGCTCAGCTCCTCAAGACCTCAGATCTTCTATTAGGGCATTAGCTTTCCCTTCCCCCTCCTTCAGAAGGGTTTAGAACGAGTTCAGCACATTTCAAATATAGCACAACAGTTCAGAACAAATCTTCATGGACAGTCTTTGCACATCAAACCAATACCACAAATCACCTGCCTTTTCACAGCACAGAGGAAACCCTGTAAGGAGCAGGGTTGGCAGTTTTTCCCACCTCTCAGCACCACGCCCGGTGTGACCTCCTCCACTGCCTTCATGTGCTGGGCAGGGCAGCCTTTGAATTCTCCCACTCCATGGTAGCTGGCTCCTCTCCCTTGGGCAGCTCTAGTGGCAGGCTACTTCCTTCATTCACATACTCCATGGAATCTCTCTCTCCCTTCATCTCTCCTCTCTCCTGGTGACTGAGAGCCTCCAGGAAATCTGCTCTCCCCTTCTCACAGCTGGGGGGAATTATATACTGATGGTGAAGCCAGGGAAACTGAGCTTCATCCTTCCCTCTCCCTCTAGTGGGGAAGGGGGGAAGGGAGTAACAGGCTCACCCTGCCTCGAGCCATTGCTCCCCCTGCTGGGGCTGGGAATCCATTCCATTTTTTTAGCACTACTCTCTGCTCTCATTCTTGCAAGGACTTCTGGGACCCGTAGTTCTGGGCTCAACTGCTTCACTGGGGAATCTCTGGGGCTTGCCTTGTCACAATATATGTGTCAATAAATTTATTGTGAAAAGAATTCTTGGATGAATAGCAAACATAGGTTGGCTATAGATATGAGTACAGCAAAAATCAACCAAAGCATTCTGCGAAAATCAATATGCCATTTGGATATTACAGTAAAGAATATCGTATGTTTTAATATTATTTGTAAATTGGTTGCTGTCTGCACATATCATTTGTGCCAATAGGATGTATAATATAGTTATGTTCATATCTATGGGCGATTTTTACAATTATTTTATTATTTTTATTTTTTATTTTTTGGGAGAGAGCCAGCCTGTTAAACATTTACCAGCACACCACTGAATGTAAGGAAATATTTCTTTAAGAAAAAGGGTGGCAGATGCATAGAAAGCCTCCTGGTGGAGGTGGCAGAGACAAGAATTATTTGAATTCAAGAAAATATGGGATAAGCACAGAAGATTTTTAAGGGAAAGGAAAGGATTGCAGAGCTCATAGGTGCCAACATTTCAAAACTGATTGGAGATGCCGAACACAATACATATTACTCATTCCTGGATACAATGTAGGAGTTAGCTCAGTATTGATGGTTCTCAGTACCCAGTGACATCCACAGATATATCTGCTATGAGCTTAGTAGTTGATATGGATAGTCAGATAGGATAGCCACTATTTTCTAATTTTCAATGTTCTTTTAGAGGAGAGGTGGACAACCACAGTCCTCGAGGGCCATGACCCAGTTGAGGTTTCACGATTTCTATAATGAATATGCATGAGATTGATTTGCACACAATGGAAGCAGTACATGCGAATCACTCTCATGCATATTCATTGTAGAAATCTTGTAAACCCAAATGGGTTGTGGCCCTTGGGGACTGTGGTTGCCCACCCGTGTTTTAACATCTGACTTAACATCTTGAAGCAGGTGCACATCTAGAGGTGCCTGATCATTGGGAAAGGTCAAATCAGCCAAGTTGATTGTTTATTTGATGTCTTCCTGTAGGTAAATTCCACATATGCAAGAGCCTGACTAAGCACACTGCTTTGAAATTAGCTCCTGAAGTTTGAACATACTTCTATTTTTCCGAAGTAAATGTTTGCACCATGGAAACAAGAACACAGTAATTGACATCAGATCTTTTCCTTCTACTTTTATACATGTGGCAATTATTCCAAGAGTGTTTTCCCAGGAAGAAGAATTATTATGTTTGAGTTCGTAGAATGCTGTAAATTGGTACAATGTGTTTCACACTGTGGAAGGGACAGTTTTGTACTGGATTTGGACCAAATTGTCAATTTTTCTAGAAAGCACTTGGCGTACAAATTTCCAGGTTCTATGGTGACACTGCATTCATCATGATAACAGAGAAGGCATTCTTTTAACTGTTAGATGAAATACTTCTGTTAAAATTATTGCTCATAAGTGAAGGGAAAAGGTAATATTGCCCTGGAGTTCCATGTTCAATACAGATACTTAAAATAGATCTATGGGGAAAGTTTATATCTGGTCAGGGTGGTAAATATGGATTGTTCCCCAGAGTAGCCCCCACACTCTGGAATGCACTGCCTGAAAGGCTCTGCTTAACACAAGACTATCTCTAATTCAAGAAGCAGGTGAAAGCTTGGCTCTTCAACCAGGCCTTTAATGATAGAAGTAACTAACTTGTTAGTCTCACTCACACACACAGAGTGACACGGGCTGCACATACTGCAGCATGACATGTTTATCCACTCCTACCCTAGTTGAGATAATATTTAACCATCTCTCTGACCTCATGTGCACCTTCCGTTAAATTATTCACCTTATTTTCAAACTTTTCTTACTCTCTTACCTATCTATATGTTCCATCTTTGCTTATACCCTTCACTGTCAATTAAAATGTTCTATTATGTATTGTGTTGACATTGTAAGTAGTATACTATGCCATACTTTGTATTGTTATTTGAATATTTTTACTGCTGTAATTGCCTGTTGGTCAAGTTTCATTTATTCTTACTGTACACCGCCTTGAGTGAATTCCTTCAAAAAGGCAGTAAATAAATCCTAATAAATAAATAAATAAATAAATAAAAGTCTTGATCTCCAAAGCTGAGACTTTCTGGGTATAAATGGAGCCTATTGTACTTTAACAAACTAACCCCCTCCTGGTGCAGTTGCCAACACAGCCCATTCAAAGTGAATGGGCTGTGTTGGCATTACTAAGCGACAGCCACTAGTGCGGCTTTGTAAGAAGGGGGGGGGGGGGGGGGGGGGTTAAGGTTGCAAAGGATTAGGTCATGGTTTAGAATACAGAGACCTTTGTGAATACACATGAAAACTTTATTTGAGCAGTCTTGAAGTTGATTTTTGTTGCAATGTAGTAAATTTGATCGCATTATCTCTTGTGGTTCTCAGGTGTGAAGATGCTTTACATCCATTTTTGTGCTGCTCCTCCGCAGCCTTGATACATCCTGCAAAATAACTCCTCTTTTGGAATTTCTTTGCAAGATTTTGAATTCCAAACCCCTCTTTCATTGAACAATTTCAGTGTGTTTAGAAGAATTGGCCTATAGGATGTGCCTCAGTCACTGACTAGGGATGGCAGAAAGTATCCTGCTAAAATGCACTGTTGCAGGTTTTTTTTAATGCATTCATGTGTATAAACAGTCTCCTTCAAATTTTGTTTTTAAAGAGAAGGGTTGATTAACTCTGATGCTTTAGATCACATCTTGATGTATAGCACCAGATATCCAGGCTTTCCCTATAGGGCTATGTCTCCAATGAGTTATTTTTACTGATACTCCTTAGCCAGGGTATGTGGAGTATGATCTCAGTCTTTCAGATTTACTGCTAATACTCACATGCCAGAGACAGCTTCCTTCTGGAGTTCTCCTCTTTCCTTTACTTTTTGGCAAACTTTCTTCTTTTGATTTAAATATAGGGTTTATGGCAAAAAGATAGCAGTACATTATCTCCTCTTTATCTCCAGGAGCCCATTTAATTGTACAGTAGTTAATCCTCTTAACTTTTTCATTAACCTCTGTGGTTTATCTCCTGCTGCAGTCATCCATGAACAAATCTACTAGGGATGTTATCTTCTCCTGAAGTGTCAGTACTTTCTTATTTTTTTTCCAACCATACTTTAATTGTAGTATCACCCTGCTGAGTTTCAGCATAGATTTTAGACAACAGGGTCACTACGTGAAGGTACTCGACAGTCATGGGAAAACTATCCACCTCATGCGTATATAGCAATTTGCCAGCTGCTGCTGCTGAATTTCCCATATACCAAAAATGAAGGGGATTAAGCAGGGCAGGCAAGCATCAATTTGGCATGTTTTAAATAAAGAACATTATGGCACACATCACAGAGTCACCATAATTGCTCTACTGCTGCTCTCCTCTTTCTCCCTTGCCATGATCATGGAGGAGCCTGCATTTCGAAAGGTGCTAAGGACTAAGGGACTAAGGCTCATGCTGCAACTGAAGAAATACAGATGGAGGTGGTTTGCATTGGGATTCTCTGATGTCAAAAGATTAAAGAACTTCCTAATTACCACGGAACTGCTACACAACAAAGTTAAAATCATTGCTCAGCTGAAAAGTGACTTAGAAGATACATGGGTGAATTTCTTCAAAGAGGCAGTAAACAAAAACAAACAAACAAACAATAAATAAATAAATAAGAAAGAGAAACAATCAGAACGTTTTGGAGATTCCAGACAAATGGAAGATGGTGATCAAGTGACATTTATTCTAAAGCTGATGGGCATTCATTTGAGGTAGGACTTTGAGACTGAAAGAATGTCTCTCCAGGCTGATCAGCAATAGAAAATACAGCAGACTTTAATTATTATGATTCCATCAATAATTACATTCTGAAACAAGTCACAATGGGCCTTATTCTATAAATGTTGTGCTCCTAAATTTACACTACTAAATTATGAGCATAATCTATTTTGGAGCATAGAGTATACTCATAATTTAGGAGCATAAATTATGCTCAAAATTTAAGGATCATAAATTTTAGGAGCATAAATTTAGGAGAATAGCCTTTATAGAATACAGCCCAATATGGACACCTGGACTGTGGGAAGAAATACAGACCGCTTTTTACTAAGGCTCGCTCACATTTTTAGCGTGCACTAAAATTGGGCGCGTGCTTAACGTTAGAGATGCCAATGCATTCCTATGGGCATTTCTAATGTTTAGCGCACGCCCAATTTTATCACGCGCTAAAAACGTGAGTGCGCCTTAGAAAAAGACCCCCACAATGTTTTTTGTTATTGCAGGTCAAAATTTAGCTGCTGCCCTAATGCAATTCTCTGTCATCTTAACAACAGCTTTTCCCCAGTTTCTCACAAAGGCTTTCATGTTCAAGTCCTGCAATATGAAGAAAATGGCTACAGGAGTGATACCTTTCCAGGTTTGGACAAATTCCTGGAGGAAAAGTCTGCTATTGAGACAGACATGGGAAGCAACTGTTTGCCCTGGGATTTGTAGTATGGAGTGTTGCCACGATTTGAGTTTCTGCCAGGTACTTGTGACCTGGCTTGGCCACTGTTTGGAAAACAGGATACTGGGCTAGATGGACCATTGGTCTGACCCAGTATGGTTACTCTTATGTTCTTAGTATCCTGCGCAGCAGCTGCCTTTGACTCTAGTCTCTCCTGTAGAATGTGGGTCTGTCCCTTTCACACCACTGCTGTCTTCCAGCTTCTGAGTCACACTCCTCTGGCCTGGGAGCTTTTGCTCTACAGCACTTCTTACAGCTCCAGCCTTGGCTCTTTGCTCCTTCTGAGTTCGGCACTGGGTCTTTTGCACTGCTTGCTTCTCTCCCAGACTCTGCTGCTTCTCAGTCTTTTATCTGGCAGAACTGCTCCACTGCAGGCTACAGATCTCTCTTCAGCTCTCCTATATCTGCTTTTCTCTTTAGCTTTGTTTCTTCTCCTCGGCCTTCTCCAGTGCCGTAGCGAGGGCGGCTGACACCCGAGGCGGGTCGCCGCTGTGCACCCCCCCCCCCGGGTGCAGCACGGCGCCCCCCCTCGGCATGCACCCTTCCCCTCCCGAGCGCATTGTTACTTACTTTAGAAGCGAGGGGCGGGCGGGAAGGCTGATCCGCCACCGAGTCCACGTCGCTGGGAGCTGCGTCGGCTCCATTGGTTCCTTGCTGTCTCTGCCCCAGAACAGGAAGTAACCTGTTCCGGGGCAGAGGGAGCAAGGAACCAACGGAGACGACACCCCCCCCAGCGGCATGCAACCCCTTCCTACACCACTGGCCTTCTCTTTCTTTTTCTTCTCAGTTTCATCAGGGGGATCTTTTATCTTTTTTTTTTCTGAGTGCCTCCTCTCCCCCATGTGCTCTTCTGTTTCTCATGAGGGCTTCCTTTGATGTGTGGCACATGATTTTCTCTTCTGTACACATGTGCTCCTTGCTTTCATTTGCAGCAGGCACTGGGCTCCACACGCTTGTCTTATTTTCCTTATTTGGTCTCTGAGTCCTCCCTCCTCTCTCTCTGCTCTCTTCATCACTTTCCCCCTCCTACTCCCCCCCCCCCAGCTGGGAATGAAGTGAGGGGAGGAAACGTCTTCCTGCTGCTTCTTTCTCCCTGTAAGGCTTTGGCTTAATGCCCTGAAGCTTTTCTTCCAGCACTTCTGTTATGGGGGAAGGGGATAACTGTATGTAGCCACTGCTCATAGAGTACAAATTCTGAGGACATTCAGTTTAATGTTCCATATTTTTGGTTTCCTTTATATAGTTTTCATTTATGTTTATTATTTTTTTCATGAGAACTCCTGACAGAGGCTACCTTGCCGAAACATTGCTAACCTTTTGACTTTTGGAGTTTGGATGAAGAGCTGGAGAGGAACCTTTCTCTCTCTGCTTCTGTCAACTGATGGGGCTTTTCAGTGCAGCCAAACTTCCTCTTCCTCAGGCCATGTCCATTTTTGCCCTTGCCTTAGCTGCCAGATGTGGCCCCCTCATTCCTTAAGCCATAATCCTGTGGCTGTCAGTACTGCTAATGGTGGTGGAGCTTCATGCTAGCCATAGTTCTCACTGCCATCGCCCGATTCATCAATAATTTAAAAGGGGTCTTAAAGCTTGGTTTTTCCTGCAGGCCTTCAGGTGTGACTATGTGGAACAATATGGGTAATGGCACGCTGTGAAGGCTGTAGCTATGTCTGTCTATTTTAAGTTTAATTTTAATATTTGGTTTTACTTGTGATAGTAATTATATTGTAAACCACCTTGTTGGACTACATTTGCCTAAAGGGCAGTCAAGTAAATTTTTATAAATAAATATAATAAAATAAAAATAACAATTACGTATTTGCCACCTCTGCTTTTCCTCCTTCCTGCAACAGCTGGTTGTCCCACTTTCAAGTTTGGGCCCTTGGCCACTGCCACATGAGAAGTGCTGTAACAGGAGTGCTCTCTTCACTCCCTCCCCCCTCCAGTAGAAGAAAGGTCAATTTTTTCAGCAGAGTGCATTTGCTGAATTACAAGGTAAAAAAAGGAATGCTTTCTGAACAGGCTTTGGAGAGAAAGGCCTATACTAGGATTGGGCTGCATACCTCTCTAAACTGCTAACAAATGATACAGGGCCTCTCCACTGACATATGGTTTCCCATAAAACCTTGACTTCTCCCTAATGTTCATTCACCAATCAGGAACCAGAATTCTAAGAATAGATAGATAGATAGATAGATAGATAGATAGATAGATAGATAGATAGATAGATAGATAGATAGATAGATATAAATAAAGCCACTTAGCAGATAAGTAGATATCAGCAGGGCAATATAACAGATATACAGTGCAGGGCCGCCAAGGGGAGAGGGGAAGCAAGATCCTGCACACAGAAGCAGGAGAGTGACAGACCAAGGGAGGAGCAGAAGCAGGAAGGTAAAACGGTGGGGTGGCCCAAGTGAGGGGGCAGCAACGGTCCAAGTGTGGGGTGGCAGTAGCCCAAGTGAGACCCATCTCTATCTCTCGGCAGCCCTGATATCCACTGCTATCCCAGTGCTCAGTCAGGCAATCTTAATGTGTCAGGGTACCCATTGCACACTTTCTGCTCTCCTTCTCATAGCACCTAAGGTGAGTTGTGGAGAGAAAGGGAAAGCAACCCAGACAATTGGAGCTGGATGGGAGTGGAATATACCAAGTTGGCAAGGCCACTGTTATCACCAAATGAGAAGAGGCTTCTTCTTTCCTCATTGGCAAACAATTTTTTTCTTGGTCAAGTCAGCATGAATTGTGCTCTAGTATGGCCTTATGTCTTGGATTTCAGCTAATATAAAAAGACAAGGTTAATTTAAGAAAGTGATGTGGGTTGCTGGAAACTGGCAGAGTGAGTATATTGCAGTACATTTTGAAAGGACACCAAAGGTTATAAATTGAATCAAACAATGAAGGACAAATAGTGAAAACATATTTTTAATTGGATTAAAACATTAATGTTTAGCTGTTAAAAGCATCGAAGTAGGGTTATAAGCTGAATCAGAATTGATTTAGCATTCTTAGCACCACTTAACAAGGGCTTATATAGAATACAGAAACAGTGAGTTCCACTGCTTGGAACATTTTGATATCCCATAATATAACATAATGCAATTTGTGAGTCATTTCACTCAGTTTTATTTGCGAGGTGGTGGGAGTAGAACCTAACACCTGGTTCCTTTGCATTTAAGAGCATGTTTACCATTTAAAAATGCAACAGACCCCTTTAAAGTCATTCAGAAGGCAAATAATCAAAACATGTAACCCAGGTCTCACCTGTGCGCTAGCTTCGGTCCCAGGCCACAAAGCAGATTAGTCACATTGAGGGCCACTCTCCCTTCACTCATCAATTCCAGTATACATGCAATTGAGCTTGGAAATGGGTCAATGGTCCATAATAGAGATCCGTGGGTTTGGGAGACACTTGCGTTATCGGGGATCAGTTGACTCTTGGTCTTCAAAGACACACTGTAATCCACAGTCTATGCAAGAACTCAAACTTTTATTTTCCAACTTTGCAATGGCAGCAACATGAAACAGTCTCTTGTAATCCAACTCCAGATAAACACAAATTCTGTTCCAATTCTGTTGTTCCTCAGGGGAACTCCTTTACCACTTCTCTCCTCAGGTTTATTTACAAGGGCACGTTCCCAATAGGGAATATGTACATACAGTGGGGGAAATAAGTATTTGATCCCTTGCTGATTTTGTAAGTTTGCCCACTGACAAAGACATGAGCAGCCCATAATTGAAGGGTAGGTTATTGGTAACAGTGAGAGATAGCACATCACAAATTAAATCCGGAAAATCACATTGTGGAAAGTATATGAATTTATTTGCATTCTGCAGAGGGAAATAAGTATTTAATCCCTCTGGCAAACAAGACCTAATACTTGGTGGCAAAACCCTTGTTGGCAAGCACAGCGGTCAGACGTCTTCTGTAGTTGATGATGAGGTTTGCACACATGTCAGGAGGAATTTTGGTCCACTCCTCTTTGCAGATCATCTCTAAATCATTAAGAGTTCTGGGCTGTCGCTTGGCAACTCGCAGCTTCAGCTCCCTCCATAAGTTTTCAATGGGATTAAGGTCTGGTGACTGGCTAGGCCACTCCATGACCCTAATGTGCTTCTTCCTGAGCCACTCCTTTGTTGCCTTGGCTGTATGTTTTGGGTCATTGTCGTGCTGGAAGACCCAGCCACGACCCATTTTTAAGGTCCTGGCGGAGGGAAGGAGGTTGTCACTCAGAATTGTACGGTACATGGCCCCATCCATTCTCCCACTGATGCGGTGAAGTAGTCCTGCGCCCTTAGCAGAGAAACACCCCCAAAACATAACATTTCCACCTCCATGCTTGACAGTGGGGACGGTGTTCTTTGGGTCATAGGCAGCATTTCTCTTCCTCCAAACACGGCGAGTTGAGTTCATGCCAAAGAGCTCAATTTTTGTCTCATCTGACCACAGCACCTTCTCCCAATCACTCTCGGCATCATCCAGGTGTTCACTGGCAAACTTCAGACGGGCCGTCACATGTGCCTTCCGGAGCAGGGGGACCTTGCGGGCACTGCAGGATTGCAATCCGTTATGTCGTAATGTGTTACCAATGGTTTTCATGGTGACAGCGGTCCCAGCTGCCTTGAGATCATTGACAAGTTCCCCCCTTGTAGTTGTAGGCTGATTTCTAACCTTCCTCATGATCAAGGATACCCCACGAGGTGAGATTTTGCGTGGAGCCCCAGATCTTTGTCGATTGACAGTCATTTTGTACTTCTTCCATTTTCTTACTATGGCACCAACAGTTGTCTCCTTCTCGCCCAGCGTCTTACTGATGGTTTTGTAGCCCATTCCAGCCTTGTGCAGGTGTATGATCTTGTCCCTGACATCCTTAGACAGCTCCTTGCTCTTGGCCATTTTGTAGAGGTTAGAGTCTGACTGATTCACTGAGTCTGTGGACAGGTGTCTTTCATACAGGTGACCATTGCCGACAGCTGTCTGTCATGCAGGTAACGAGTTGATTTGGAGCATCTACCTGGTCTGTAGGGGCCAGATCTCTTACTGGTTGGTGGGGGATCAAATACTTATTTCCCTCTGCAGAATGCAAATAAATTCATATACTTTCCACAATGTGATTTTCCGGATTTAATTTGTGATGTGCTATCTCTCACTGTTACCAATAACCTACCCTTCAATTATGGGCTGCTCATGTCTTTGTCAGTGGGCAAACTTACAAAATCAGCAAGGGATCAAATACTTATTTCCCCCACTGTATGTACAGTTCTCCTGCTCATGCCTATCCCTTGGGCAGTGTTCTTCCCCCTGGCTGCTTCTCCTCCTTTTCTGTAGAGACTCAAACTCTGCGGGTTCAGATCCTCCTCCGGTCTGACCCTCTGCCAGCGGTGACCCCTCTCTGGATCCACCCTGGTTTTGGAATGGAGCTCTCTCTGGCTCCAATCCCCTGCTCCGGGGCTAGGTCTCTCCTCTGCCCATCTGCAGCACACAAAGAGGGGCATAATCGAACGCGAACGCCTATCTCCATGGGCGTCTATGTCCGAAAACAGGTACGTGAAGAGGCGGGACAGACCGTATTTTCGAAAAAAATGGATGTTTTTCAGCTGGGCGTTTGTTTTTTTTTAGTGATAATGGAAACTAAAAACGCCCAGCTCAAAATCATCCTAATCCGAGCCATTTGGTCATGGGAGGGGCCAGGATTCGTAGTACACTCGCCCCCAACTGGGCACCCTAGAGGTCAGTGCGGTGGACTTCAGAAACAGCTCCCACATGCATAGCTCCCTTACCACGGGTGCTGAGCACCCAACCCCCCTCCCCCCAAACCCACTACCCACAAATGTACAACACTACCATAGCTCTTAGGGGTGAAGGGGGCACCTACATGTGGGTACAGTGGGTTTTGGAGACCTCCCATTTACCAGCACAAGTGTTACAGGTAGGGGGGGATGGGCCTGGGTCCACCTGCCTGAAGTGCACTGCGGTACCCACTAAAAAGTGCACTAGGGACCTGCATACACGCAGGCCTCTAGGACTTGTTGCTGCTATATAACATTGGCATACCAGTTGATACCTGAAAACTAATCTCTCCGAAAACGTCCTTTATTGGAATAAGCACACTTACTCACAGTTAACTGCAGATCAGAGCTTGTGCCCCACTGGCAACGAGTCTCCCTGGTACTGAGATGAGCTGTAGGTCAGAGCTGGCAGAATGCTGTACAATGCCCTCTTTCAGCCACATTCAAGGTAAGAACTAAGTTCTGTAACGTGGCTAATATGTGAAAGGGATCTAAAACTGGCTTACAAAAATGGCCACTACCTCATGGACTACCGGAAACAAAACAGGGCACACTCTGACCCAGTAAGCAGGGGGAAAAGCACCATGGGAGTAGAGCCTACCAACTACCAACATCGTGAGCATTTAACACAAGCTAGTGGAATCACGGAGCCCAATACCCTACACCCACCACAATGCATTGCTGATGTGACTCTGCAGTGCGCATAACAGAAAAGGTGTCACACTCACCCGAGAGCCACATCAGAACCAGGGAAAGGCTGTCACAGGATAGAACACATTCTGCTGTCATAGAGGTGGGTACGGCATTTGAGGCTGGCATAGAGGCTGGAAAAAAGTTTTTAAAGTGGGTTTTTTTTTGTGGGAGGGGGTTAGTGACCACTGGGGGAGTCTGGGGAGGTCATCCCCGATTCCCTCCGGTGGTCATCTGGGCAGTTGGGGCACTTTTTTGGGACTTGTTCGTGAAAAAAAGGGTAAAAAAAAAAGTGACCCAAAATCACGGTAAAAACGCCTTTTTTTTCGATTATCAACTAAAGACGTCCATCTCTCCTCGGCAGATAACCACGCCCCAGTTCCGCCTTCACCACGCCTCCGACATGCCCCCGTCAACTTTACCCGTTTCCGCGACGGATTGCAGTTGGAAACACCCAAAATCGGCTTTCGATTATATCGATTTGGGCGCCCACGGGAGAAAGACGCCCATCTCCCGATTTGGGTCACAATATAGGCATTTTGCTCTTTCGATTATAAGCAGGAAAGTCTCCTAGTTGCCCCTCTTGGTGGCCCTGCTGGGCAGGGCACTGCCATTTTGTAGATGACAATGCTGGAAGTAGGAACAAATGGGCATCACTCCTGCATCTTTTAGGCCTGGGGGTCTGGAAGGACGTAGGCTTGGAAAAGGGGTTGGGGGCGTCACTAGACACCAGGAAACTTTTTTTTACAGTTGTGGGAGACAGGTAGGGGCAGGGGGATGGAGGGAGGTCCACTAGAACACCAGAGATTTATGTATGTTGCTGTTGGGGGCAAGGAGGGCAGATCAGGGGTGTGGGTCCACTAGACCATCAGGTTATGTTTTAATTTTGGGGGACCGGGCGGGGGGGGGGGTTATGTTGGGGAGAAGGAGGGAGGGAGGCCACTAGACTACTATAAGGGTTGGTGCACAAGGCTGGGTTGGGGTGCTGGTTTTTTTTTTTATTATTTTTTTTTTAGTGTCACTCTTCCTGTCAGTGTGTGAGCTGCAGGTTAGTACTGTGTTTTTAACATGATAGTTATTTTGCAGTAGAATCAACATGCTGAGCTGGCTCTACTGTAAACCTTTCTGCATCGGCCTCCAATCTATAACAGAATTATTTGTTGTTGGTACCATGGCTGGGGATGGCTGATGCCAAAAGACTGAATAAGCAGTTCTCAGCTATTAAGAAAATCCAGGCAAACAATAACTCAGCCAACTCCTGAAAAGTTTCTCTGAACCAATGATTTACTTGATTAGTTAAGGGACAGTTTTTCAATGTGGCAGAGGCAGTAACAGATTTGCAACAATAACAGATTGATATTTACAAAGTGTCAGAGGCTGTTCACTATCAAAATAAACCCCAAGCTCCTTATCTCATTAATCCTCAAGGCCTGCCACAGGTGGATAGCAGGGATTAAGCATAGTCATAGTAACACAGTAAATGACGGCAGATAAAGACCTGAACAGTCCATCCAGTCTGCCCAACAAGATAAACAAAATACAGCAGCTCGTATCATCTGTAGAGCGTCAAAATATGATAGGATAACTCCATTACTATATCAATTGCACTGGCTACCAATGGAAGCAAGGTTAAAATTTGAAGTTTTGACACTAGCACACAAAGCTTGCATAGGTAGCCACAACCAAAAGGTCACACTTGTGTCCTAACTTTAATTCTACCTGAATTCCTCTGGTTCCCCTATGCGAGACCACATTTCGTGAATATCTTCATCAGGAGGAACTATTGTCCATAACCTATGGCCATATAACAATACAAGAGAGACCGCATCAACTTCATCTTATATCAAACCAACAATGCTTCAAAATTATATCACACATATCAATGTAAATCTTTACTGGCTGCTTACCGTCTGGGCTCTTTGACTATCGAGCGATCCAAGGATCCACCCACAACCTTCACGAAATGTGGTCTTGCATAGGGGAACCAGAGGAATTCAAGTGGAATTAAAGTTAGGACACAAGTGTGACCTTTCGGTTGTGGCTACCTATGCAAGCCTTTCCCATGCTGCACAACGGATCCGCTATACAGCCAAACTGGTGATGATGTTTGATGACATTGGATACAATATCTATCTTTGGAATTCATCATTTTGCTCCATGTAAAGCTTTGTAACGCCTTTGAAAGGAATCAGCTTGTTGCGTGTCGTGATCACACAAGCTGAGAGGATTAAGAACAGCGGTTGGAACTGAGTGGTTAAGGCAATGATGGACTAAAGAGCGAATTGGCTTTGTATAAGTTTAAGTATTAATAACATTGTACCCAGTTGCTATAAAGTACATCATAGTATAGGTGTATATATACAACTATGTCTGAATTGAGTGGGTGTAGATGTGAATGGCGTGTGTAAGTGAGTTGTAGGGTAGCCTCATATTGTTGGAATGATTTGATTATGTAACAATACTTAGTATATTACTTTTCAAACTCCTATAATAGGATATATCCCTCTATTTTAAATTGGACTTTATATATATATACACCGAACTTTGATTTGTCCCTGCCATTCTCAGGGCACAGACCATAGAAGTCTGTTCAGCACTCTTCTTGTACTAAAAGTTCTGAAGCTAACGTTAAAGCCCCTTAAAATTTACACTCAAGCCCATCCCTATTCTGTATTAGATGAGATGAGGGTCTGTCCATGTTCTGCTTATGTGACTGAGATGAAGGATTCTGCTTTCTTAGAAACTTTGCAAGATGTTATTTCCTGGACCTCCCCTTCTCACCCCCTGGACGTCTTCATTACTCTCCTTCAACCTGGGGACTTACCCCTAGGAGATCACTGGTGGCTACTGGGATGGGACCGGAGTGGTCCCCTTTCTGCTCCTGCCCTGTCAGCTCTGGCAATCAAAATGGCAGTACGGCTAATGGTAGTATGTTATGCAGGTTCTGGCTGAATATCAGCTGGGATCTGCATAAGCTCCGGCAGCAAACTCTTGGCCTGTCAGACCCAGATATTCAATTCAGGTGCCCGGACTTGGCCTGGCATTTAATATCTGAGTCTAATTCTGACTGTAGCAATCAGTGCACAAAAAAAAACGCTGACCGCTGAATATTGACTGGATAACTTTTAAGTTCCTAACAAGATGAATTTTCAGCAGAAAACTAATCATCCTAAATTTGACTGAAAATTGGACACAAATTTAGGTTCCTAACTTAGGAAACTCAGCTTTTTTTGAATGTCAGGCCCTGTATTTCTAAAGGACAGAGAAAGTACCTGTTTATAATATACTAGACTTTGAGCCCGTAAAAACGGGCTATTATAGGAAGGGGGGGGGGGGGGTTGAAAGGCCCGCCCCCACCGCCGAGTTCGCCGCTGCCCCTCCCCCTCCGAGTTCGCGCCCCCCCCCCCCCCACCGAGCCGTCACCACCCACTTTCCACCCGGCCGGGTCCTCGCTCCGCTATTGAAACAGCGAGGGTCCGGGAACGCAGCACTGAGCTCTGCTGAGCTGCCGACGTCGGCCTTCGTTCTTCTTCTCTGCCTGTCCCGCCCTCGTGTGACGTAACGTCGTCGAGGGCGGGACAGAGGCAGAGAAGAAGAAGGAAGGGCGATGTCGGCAGCTCAGCAGAGCTCAGTGCTGCGTTCCCGGACCCTCGCTGTTTCAATAGTAGAGCGAGGGCCCGACCGGGTAGAAGGTGGGTGGCGGCGGCGACTCGGGTGGGGGGAGCGTTAGACGGCAGTGTCCCTCCCTCAGCAATGCGCAGTACAGACCCTCTGTGTTCCGCCCCCCCGTCATCACGTATTGACGTGGGGGCGGGGCAGAGAAGGTCTCTACTGCGCATTTGCGAGTGAGTACGGTCACTCGCCGTTTATATGTTTGATAAGCTGCTTTGGTTGTACTAGAAAAAGGTGGTATATCAAATGCTTAGACACATTGGCTGTAGAAAGATCCCAAATAGTCAGGAAAGCTTCACTGATCTGTATAAAGGTATTATTACTACTATCCTGCTGCTTTGCTGTTTTGGCAGGTAATTGCTGTACTCTCATTTGGCTTAAAGAAACCATTGTTATCATTTCTTTGCTATTAGAGCAGAGTTCATCAGAGGAAGAATGGTGTGGATCTGAGAATTTAGCAAGTGATATTTTGGGTCACTGAAGATTAAACTAATGCTGGAGACCTTTACTGCTGTGATTTCTAGTTTTTGGAATCAAATCCAACATATGTTGGTGATTGCATGGACACATGTTTTAAGCCTTAAACTAGGTTTAAAATGTTGTACTCTGCTTTGAGTCCATGATTCCGTAAATCCCAGCATGGTTTTAAGCAGTGTTCCACTTCACACATATCCTGCAGTCTGGGACGCTGAGAGACTGAGCTAGGCCTGGGACAGGGCCACTGCTGCTGGGCCCCTCTAGGACTGCCACTGCCCAGGATTGCCACTGCCATCCCCTGGACTGCCGCATAGTCAGACCACAAAATGTGTGTGTGTGTGTGTGTGTGTGTGGGTGGGTGGGGGGGGGGGGGGGGGACATTTTGCCCCATCTCCCTGCCCGTACCACAACTACACATATCTTGGCTGGCAGGGGCTCCTAAGCCCCGCTAACAGAAGTCTTTTTCCAGTGCTGTTCTCCGCTGCATTGCATGCCCTGCGGCTGCTTTTCCCCTCACATTGCACACGGGGAAAAGCAACTGCAGGGCAGGCAATGGGCGGAGAACAGCGCTGGTGGAAGGCTTCTGCTGGCAGGGCTTGCATATCCCCATGACCCTGCCAGCCAAACCACAGGCCCCAAAGCCCTGTGTCTGCTCCTCCCCAGCCTCTAAGAGGGGCCCGGTGCTGGAGTTTTCTGTCTCCTGCTCCTGTTGGGACGCAATCACCCAGGTCCCATCAGGAGAAAGAGAGAGACAGACCCCAGCGCCGGGCCCCCCTTGGAAAGTAATAGGGCATCCTTGGGGGCACTGCAGTGGACTTTATAAAATGCTCCCAGGTACACATCTCATCATTGCTACCTTACCTTGTCTGCTGAGCTCCCCCAACCCCCCCAACCCCCACTACCCCAACTGTATACCACTACCATAGTCCTTACAGGTGAATGGAGCACCAATATGTGAGTACAGTGGGTTTCTGGTGGGTTTTGGAGGGCTCACAGTTTCTTCCACAAGTGTAACAAGTAGGGGGAGGTAGAAGCCTCGGTCCACCTATCTGCAGTGCACTGCACCACTACTAGACTACTCCATGGACCTGCATGCTATTCTAATTGACCTGAGTATAACATCTGAGACTGGCATAGAGGTTGGCAAATAATATTTTTAATCACATTTTTTGGGGTGGGAGGGGGATAGTGACCACTGGGGGAGTAAGGGGAGGTGATCTCCAATTCCCTCCAGTGGTCATCTAGTCATTTGGGGCCCCTCTTGTGTGGAGTAGAGGGATAGCCTTGTGGTCAGTGCAGCAGACCCTGATCCTGGGGAAGTGGGTTCAATTATCTATTTAAATATTGTATTTGTTTTACCACTGGATTGGCGTTCGCCTTTTCAATCTATTGTAAGCCAATAGATTTGAGCCTGCATCCTGAGGGAAAAGGTGGGGTATAAATGTGATAAATAAATAAATAAATTCCCACTGCAGCTATTCTTGTTATAAAAACAGGTCTAGCTCAAAACATCTAAGCTTTAGTCTTGGACGTTTTTGTTCCATTATGGCTGAAAGACGTCTAAGTCTTAGGAACGCCCACGTTCCACCTTTAACACGCCCTTGGCACACCCCCTTGAGATTTAGACGTCCTGCTGACGGACTTCAGAGAAAAACGTCTGAAAAGAGGTTTCGAAAATACTGATTTGGACGTTTTTGTGAGATAAATGTCCAAATGCAGACTTATGTCACTTTTTGGACGTTTTTCTCTTTTGAAAATGAGCCTGATAGACATTTAGAGCTCAGAATCCTGGAAGTGCAAAATAGCAACATTTACAGCTCTCTAACCTAGAAACTTTTGTAAGGCATATTTAAATGTCATACTTTCCGTGTTACAATCTCTTCAAGAGTACAGTATATAAAGACAAAAAAGAAAACATATAGATACAGGAATGGAAATAATATACCACAATAAAACACAAACTTTTTTTTTCAAAAATGGAAGGTCTTCAGCCAAGACTTATCCAAGTCATCCAAGCCACTGAATATAACAAAGAGGGGCATTTTTGATATGACGTGTGAGTCTAACTTTGGACGTTTTGCAAAAAACATCCAAAATCCGACTAGGAAAGATGATCATTTTCAAAACAGAAAAACGTCTATCTTTTGTTTGTCAAAAATACTGTTTTGAACAACGTTTTGTGATTTAGACGTTTTGATTTTTGGTACATTTTTGAAAAAAAAAATGTCCAAGTGCAAAATGCACAAAATCAAGTCATTGGGATGTAGGAGGAGCCAGTATTTTTAGTAGACTGATCCTCCTGACATCCCAGGACAGCAATAGGGCACCCTAGGGGGCACTGCAGTGGACTTTATAAAATGCTTCCAGGTACACCCCACCATTGCTCCCTTACCTTGTCTGCTGAGCCCCCCAAAACTGACCCAAAACCCACTACCCCAACTGTACACCACTACCATAGCCCTTACAGGTGAAGGGGGCACCTATATGTGTGTACAGTGGGTTTCTGGTGAGTTCTGGAGGGCTCACTGTTTCCTCTACAAATGTAACGTGTAGGGGGAGGTAGGAGCCTGGTGCACTTCACCCAACACTAGACTACTCCAGGGACCTGCATGCTGTTCTAATGGACCTGAGTATAACATCTAAGGCTGGCATAGAGGTTGGTAAAAAATGTTTTTCTTCACATTTTGGGGGTGGGGGGGGGGGTGGGAGGGGGTTAGTGACCATTGGGGGAATAAAGGGAGGTCATTCCTGACTCCCTCCAGTGGTTATCTGGTTATTTAGGGCAACTTTTTGTGCCTTATTCATAATAAAAACAGGTCTAGCTCAAAATGTCTAAGTTTTAGTCCGGGACAGTTTTGTTTTGTTCCATTATAGCTGAAAAATGTCTAAGTCTTAGGAACGCCCAAGTTCCGCCCTGAACACGCCCCTGGCACTCCCCCTTGAGATTTGAACGCAGTTCTGGTGGACTTCAGAGAAAAATGTCTAAAAATAGGTTTTCGAAAATGCTGATTTGGACGTTTTTGTGAGAAAAACGTCCAACTACAGACATGCCACTTTTTGGAAGTTTTTTTCTTTTGAAAATGAGCCCAAAAGCCTCCTTTTGGCAGGCAAATTCAAAAGGCATTTTTTTTTTGCATCATAGGACCTTCCAACTACCAATAAATGTGCAGTACATAAGTGTATAAATGAAATGAAGTTACAATTCCATATCACCATAAAGAATTGGAAAATTGCCAAATGAAAAGGGAGATGCCCATAGTCCAAGTCATATAAACTTTGCACATATCTCTGGCAGAGGCTGCATCGGAAGGTTTGTACTGACTCTAAAGCAGCAGTTCTTGCCCTGCAAAAGAAACCCTACCTCAGGGGAGGTGGACATGGGGGGTGGGGGGGAGTGCTGAGACACCACAACCATTTTTTTTATTATGGCAGGACAAAGGCTCGTTGCCCACACCATACAAAAGGCATGGGTTGAGATCTACCATGGTGACAGAGGACTGTTCCAGTGCCTCAGACAGTATAAGGGGCTGTGGGCAGATTGATGAAGATGCCAAGAACTAGACAGGATCACAGAAGGAACCTGCTGTACCCCAGAGGGAGAGGCAAGAGGTATTTGGCATGATATTGGATGGTGGGGAAGGCATCAGGTGTGGAGACAGAGGGGTTTCAGATGACAGACCTGGGTGGATAGAAATGGCAATCAGGTTCACAGCAGTGACATAGCTACATGGGGCCACGGGGGCCTAGACCCCCCAATTTCCTCTGGGCCCCTGGTTTTGCTGGCGGGGGTCCCCATCCCCCACCAGCTGAAACTTTATCCAGCGCTGGTCTCCGGCGCCACCTCATTGCCTGCTCTGCTCTGTCTTCCCCTCATGTCTGGCACGCTCCTTTTAGTGAAACTGAGCATGCTCAATTTCTCTAAAAGGAGCTTGCAGGATGTGAGGGGAAGACAGAGCAGGGCAGGCAATGTGGCGGTGCCGGAGACTGGCACTGAACAACGTTTCAACTGGCGGGGGGTTGGGGACCCCCACCAGCCAAGGTATTTGCTGCACCAGTGGGTGGGGAATGGCAGGGCGGTGAGGCGGGGGCAGCAGAACAAAATTTGCCCCCCACCTCGTGCTCTGGCCCCCTCCCACCGCAAAGTCTGGCTACGCCCCTAGTTCACAGATTCTCAGCTTGCTCACAGTCAGCATCAATGCAAACAGTCATAGGGACATGATGTGGCAGTATTTATTCCTGATTTAAAGGTGATCTAAGTCCTGATGTTCATCTGACATTGAATGTATGTTGGTATGTTATCCAGAATTGTGGATAGACATCAGTGAAACAGTGCCGCCAACACAATTCTGCCAGCCCTATATGTTTTAGTGGCTTAAACATTTTGTACTGCCCATATTAGCTTATATGTTTTGACTGCTAATACTTATAAAATTACCGGGACTGGGATGTTTAATGTGCAAACAGTGCTTGTAAATGATCGCTGTGATGTTTTGATTGTTTTGTTTATGTATAAATATTTGTTTTCTATTTTGTATATGATGTGCATTCTATGCTTTTTCCTTTATAAGAGTTTCTCTTACATTTTAGCATTTTTGAATAGTTCATCAATTAAAAAAATAAAATAACAAAACTATAGTCTTTCCTGTTGACCTGCAAATTCCTTTATTGAACATTCATGGTAACAGAGCACTAAACGTGATCCAAAATGACACTGGCATTCTAGAAGAGAAATAAAACAAAAATTCTCTTCCTGATCAAGCACAGCTCAGTTTGCACATCAAGAAGACATAAGTAGCCTTTTATATTTGGAAATATTCTTTGACAGTTTGAAAATTTCTCACACTGTTCTCTGTTCTTGGCCAGCTACAACATAAAACCATCCAAAGAATTTGCTCTGCTGACCTGTAAGCACTGTTTTTCCAAACATTGCCAATGAAACAAAGTGTGCATTTTACTCTTTGCAGCTAAAAATACTGGACTGTATACTATAACTCAGTTGTGACATGAGGAGGAGGTGAGTTAGTGCCAGTGCTGTACGTTTAAACCAGCTTACTGTGCATTTTCCTAAATGACTTGGAGCCAAATTTCAGAAACTACACATTTAAAAGAAAGGAAGCGTTCTAAAATCAAGAGATACTTACCCTTTTGTTTTTATCATAGGCATGAAATTACAAAACATTAATTAGATTAGGATGGAAAACCATATTAGGATTACTTAAAAGTGATTGTTCAACAGCAAAGCTTGGCAAAAACAATATTTTGAAGGATATGATATTTTCGGGGAGTTTAAGTAGTATGAAGCTCTACTAGCTTCTTTATGTTGGATAAAACTGGAGTTTTTGTATGTTGAGTACCTTTAAAAGACCACCAGGCTTTCAAGGTTCTAGCTGCATTTTGCAATCACTTGTTGAACAAAATGGAATACCAGTGGCCTGTGTGATCATTTGTATGTTTAATTAAAAAACAGAAGAATCAAGTAACTGTTACCAAGGTTTGTTGTGATTGCCAATTGTATTCTCACCAATAGTCCCCAAAACATACCTAGATTTTTTTCAATAACATCCAAAATGGACGTCCATCTTCCATGTATTTACCAACAGGAAATATGTTAGGATTTCCTGTTCGAAAATGTGTGAGATGGACGTTCGTGTGCTGTCATCCAGCATGAACAGCCATTTTACAAACTAGAACATCCAAAATATTGAACGGCAAAAAAGCAAGGACAAAGATGTCTGTCTAGCAGCATTCTTAGAAGAATGGCCACACACATCTCCTCACAGTGGTCAGAGCAGTGAACCTAAAACCAAAGCATCTAGGTTCTAATCCCACTTTTACTCTTTCCTTTTGTAATTGTGAGCCCTCCAGTAACAGAAAAATACATACTGTACCTGAATGTACACCACTTCAATAGCTTTCAGGCTTGCAGGTGGCTTATATATTTGGGTACAGTATGTATTTATCTGTTTCTGGAGGGCTCACAATAAAAAAAAAATAAAAGAGTTAAAGTTGGATTTGAACCTGGGGGGGGGGGCCCTTTTACCAAGCTGCAGGAAAAAGGGCCCTGCGCTGGTAGTGGGGGCTGTTTTTCCCATATGCCAGGGCTCTTTTTACTGCAGCAGGTAAAAAAGCCCCCAGCACACATGACTATGTGGTAAGAGAACTCTTACTGCATGTCCATGTGACATGGAGCCCTTATTGCCACCCATTCAGGGCTCCCGCACTAACCCGGTGTTAAATGGGCAGCACACGGCGATGCCCATTTACTGCCAGGTTATTGCCATGCAAGCCATTTCCGGAGGTTTTCTTTCTCCCCCAGAAATGGTGCATGCTTGGGGCGGGACTACCACTGGCGGCCACGTTGGGCCGGTGGCAGTCCCGAAAGAGCAAGCTGTAAAAGGGCCCCTGGGTCTCTTGGTTTAAAGCAGACCATAGTAATCACTACACTACTCCTCAGACTTGGTTTCTACTTTGCTAAGAATGCCTATAATACCTGAAACTGCTTTCAGGGGAGAGGAAGGGGGAGAGCAACCACTGGGGGATTAAGGAAGTGTCATGCCTTAATAGATCAGGTGACCCTCAGAGGGAGGAATGCTGGCTTCGGCCTAACCCATGGTAAGCCTTTCCTTGGCTGAGAGGTGCCCAGCTCTGCCACCAGCTGCCTTTCAGGTGCTGTGGAGGACTTGCAGCTCATCTGCATATCCTCTCAGCCTTCTCCGGGGTGACTCCCAGGTCCACTCCGATCCACTCAGGGCCTCCGCTCAAGGTGCTGCGCACCGGGGCATTTTTAAAATACATTTATATTTTCTCCCAGTTACTACTTATGGCTCCAGTACACTTTCTCTTCTTGGTACTATCCCTTCCTAATCTGTTTCTCCATCTGAAACCACTGTACACTGTAGGAACACATTACCCACCCTCTGCTTTCATCATCTCATCATCTCTTTTGTCCTCTTCCTTCTTCTCAGCTCTCAAACTTCAACATTTCCTTCCTTCCATTGAACCATCTCCTTTCTATTTGAGTACATCTCACCTTCATCGCTGTTGTCATACCTCTCGTACTCTTCTCCGTACTCTCTTGCTCCTTCTTCTGTTCTCTGCTGGGGACATCAATCCCAATCCTGGTCCTACACATCAGCTCTTATCCTATTTGTGCAGGTCACACCTTGAGGTCTCCAATCTAATTTCTGTTCCTCTCCTCCCCCCTTCTTCCCTGCCTTTCTTGTGTGCTCTGTGGAGTGCCCGCTCTGTCTGTAACAAACTTTCCTACATCCACGACCTCTTTATCTCTCGTACTCTCCATCTGCTTGCCCTAACTGAAACTTGGCTTTACCCTGAAGACTCTGCTTCAGTCGCGGCCCTATGCCATGGAGGTTATCTTTTCTCCCATACTCCTTGCCCAGTTACTACTTTCACCCTCTTATAGATTTCAACCTCTTCTTCCACCTCAGTCTCACTGCTTTTCTTCCTTCGAAGTCCACTCCATCCATCTATTCACTCCTCTGCCTCTCCAAGTAGCAGTCATTTATCAACCCCCTGATAAATCTCTTTCTTCCTTTTTCACTGACTTTGATGCTTGGCTTCCCTTCTTTCTTGAACTTTCATCTCCTTCCCTCATTCTTGGGGATTTTAACATTCATACTAATGATTCCTCTGACTCTTATGCTTCTCAGTTTCTCGCTTCAACATCCTCTTTCAATCTTCAAATGTGCTCCACTAACCCCACTCACCAGAATGGCCACTGCCTTCATCTTATCCTCTTCTCAAACTGCTCACTCTCTAGTTTCTGTGCCTGAGCTCTTCCCCTCTCTGACCATCATCTGATAACTTTCACACTTAAACACTCTCCTCGCAAGCTATCAGATCCAAGATGGCGCTGGCTTGAGTTGCTACGCCAGACGTGTTCCCGCGACTCACCTTAGTTGGAGCTGAGTAAGGTAGCTGATCTCCCTGGGACATGGGGAAACGGCGAGGCAAGGTGAGGGAGGCTCCTGTTTCCCCCGCTAGTGCCGCCTTATCGAGGCAAATGACTTTGGAAAGTTGCGGTATATCGCTGGGCCCTAGGGCTACATCTTCTCCTGCTACCCGACCGGGTCTTAATAACTCGGCCAGCAGTGTAGACGGGGCTTCCTTGAGCCCTGACCTCCGCACAGCTCCACCACAACCAGGAAGTGCCCGAGAGGCTAGAGATTCGCGAGCCCCGGAGCCTGTAATGGAAGGGACTACCGAAGAAAGGAGCCCAGCCGAACGTGGAGAGAGTGAAAGAAATCTGGTAGGACAGGAGTTTACAAATTTTTCCTTAACAATGAAAGAAAGTTTACAACGGATTTCCGACACCCCCCTTCCTGAGATTAATATCATAGCAGTGAAACCAGCTGTAGTGACTGTTGAATCACTATGGGATCTGACTTTTTCAATGCATTCCTCGCTTCAGACAGTTTTGAAAAATAATGCAACAGAGATTAAGGTATTGTCTGAAGCCCTGTTAACTCAGGAGCAAATTAATGCCCAGCAGTTGTCCGAAATTAAAACATTTCACAGTAAAATTACAAAACTGGAGAATTTGAATAAAGCCACAGTTAAGGATAGTAATTTCGTTAAAAAGAAGTTGGAATATCTTGAAAATCAACAGAGGAAACTTAATTTGAGACTTGTCAACTTCCCCAGATCTCCTGTTATATCAGCGGTTGAAATGGTTAAAAGATATCTGAGAGAGGTTCTGGGGATGCCGGGCGAAGCCCTGCCACCTATTACAAGAGTGATATACCTCCAGCAAATAATACCATCTAAAATTGGAGGAGAACAGGAGGTTGTAGATGGAGGACTGAACCTAACATCCTTTTTGGAGTCCTCTCTAGAAATTGTTACGCAAAGGACAACAGCGGTAGTGACTTTTGCACTTGAGATTGATAGGGAGATGGTGTTAAAATTATTCTTTAAACATATGGACTCGATGTTTTTTGGTGCAAAAATTAGGATTTTTCCAGATTTAGCTAAAGAAACTCAGGTTAGACGCAGAGCTTTTTTGGCTCTGCGCCAAAGAGTATTAAATTTAGGGGCAACATTTACTCTTAAATTTCCTTGTATTTGTCGTTTTATTTATTTACAAAATAATTATCAATTTTCTGATCCAAAACAACTCGAGGATTTTATTAATGCTAGAGAAGCTGAGAATGTTATTGTAAAAATTTAAATTCCATGCGGACACTGTATGGTAGATTGAGAATGTACCTAGTGCAAGTAACAATTTATTATTATTTTCCTTTAAGTATATAATTATATCTTGGATCCATTTAAGTATTTCCAATTTTTGTGGTCGATGTCAAAGCAAAATTATTTCTGTTATTGTGACAAATGGTTGTCCCAACAATGTGTTTATTTTTCTTGTTTTTTTTTATTGTTTCCTTATACTTCTTTGAAAAGATGTGTAATTTTGAAATTATAAATAAATAAAAAAAACAAAAAAAAAAACACTCTCCTCCCCAGTCCCCCCATCCAATCTTAACCAATACATTTAGGAATCATCAGGCTATTGACCCTTCTACTCTGTCCTCCAGTGTTTCAAATCTCTTCTCTACCACTATATCATCCAAGTCTGTCAATGAGGCTGTTTCTTCCTATAATACTATTCTCTCCTCTGCTCTGGATACGCTTGCTCCTCCCATTCCCCGTTCTGTAAGGTGTACCAAACCCAAGCCTTGGCTGACCTCTAGAATCTGCTACCTATGTTCCTGTGCCCGCTCTGCCTAACGCCTTTGGCTGAAATCACATGACCATGCTGATTTCAAATGCTTGCTGACCTCCTTCCAGTTTGCTTTTTACTTGCCAAACAGCACTATTGCATGCAGTTGACAAATTCTCTTGGCTCAAACCTTCGACTTCTCTTTGCCACACTGAATTCTCTCTTCAAAGTATCTTCATCTCCTGCTCCCCCTTCACTTTCTCCACAGACTCTGGCTGAGTACTTTCATGATAAGGTTCAGAAGGTGAACCTTGAATTCTCAACCAGGTCACCTCCACCTCTCCTTCCCTTAGTCCATTCTCTCAATCCTCCAACCCATGCCTCCTTTTCTTCCTTTTCTGAAATCACTGAAGAGGAAACTGCACATCTTCTTTCCTCCTCGAAACTAACTACCTGTTCCTCTGATCCTATTCACACCCATCTACTTAAGACTATCCAGCTTATAAGTACATAAGTAATGCCATACTGGGAAAAGACCAAGGGTCCATCGAGCCCAGCATCCTGTCCACGACAGCGGCCAATCCAGGCCAAGGGCACCTGGCAAGCTTCCCAAACGTACAAACATTCTATACATGTTATTCCTGGAATTTTGGAGTTTTCCAAGTCCGTTTAGTAGCGGTTTATGGACTTGTCCTTTAGGAAACCGTCTAACCCCTTTTTAAACTCTGCTAAGCTAACCGCCTTCACCACTTTCTCCGGCAACGAATTCCAGAGTTTAATTACACGTTGGGTGAAGAAAAATTTTCTCCGATTTGTTTTAAATTTACTACACTGTAGTTTCATCGCATGCCCCCTAGTCCTAGTATTTTTGGAAAGCGTGAACAGACGCTTCACATCCACCTGTTCCACTCCACTCATTATTTTATATACCTCTATCATGTCTCCCCTCAGCCGTCTCTTCTCCAAGCTGTATAGCCCTAGCCTCCTTAGTCTTTCTTAATAGGGAAGTCGTCCCATCCCCGCTATCACTTTAGTCGCCCTTCGCTGCACCTTTTCCAATTCTACTATATCTTTCTTGAGATGCGGCGACCAGAATTGAACACAATACTCAAGGTGCGGTCGCACCATGGAGCGATACAACGGCATTATAACATCCTCACACCTGTTTTCCATACCTTTCCTGATAATACCCAACATTCTATTCGCTTTCTTAGCCGCAGCAGCACACTGAGCAGAAGGTTTCAGTGTGTTATCGGGAGATGGCCGGCGATTTCGCAAAAGCAGCAAAATCCGTATAATCGAAAGCTTTTGTTTTGACAGCATCGCCACTTTCCCTTCGCCTCGCCGGTGAAAGTTGAAGGGGGCGTGTCGGCGGCAAAGCGAAGGCGGGACATGGGCGGGCATGGGCGTGGCTACCAGATGGCCGGCTTTCGCCGATAATGGAAAAAAAAAAAGCGGCGTGAATCAGTATTTCGCCGGGTTTACTTGGTCCTTTTATTTTCACGACCAAGTCTCAAAAAGGTGCCCCAACTGACCAGATGACCACCGGAGGGAATGGGGGGATGCCCTCCCCGTACTCCCCCAGTGGTCACCAGCCCCCTCCCACAGTACAAAATTAAAAAGTAAAACCTTTTTTGCCAGCCTGTATGCCAGCTTCAAATGCTGTACCCACCTCCATGACAGCAGAATGTCTTCTATCCTCTGACAGCGGCTCTGGGCTGAGTGTGACACCTGTTCTGGCACTGCAGAGTCATATAAGCAATGCATTGTGGTGGGTGTAGGGTAGTGGGCTCCATGATTCCACTAGCTTGTGTTCAATGCTCACGATGTTGGTAGTTGGTAGGCTCCACTCCCATGGTGCTTTTCCCCCTGCTTACTGGGTCAGAGTGTGCCCTGTTTAGTTTCCTTTAGTCCATGAGGTAGTGGCCATTTTTGTAAGTCAGTTTTAGATCCTTTTCATGTGTTAGCCATGTTAGAGAACGTAGTAGTTCTGAAAGTGGGCATTGTACAGCATTCTGCCAGCTCTGACCTACTGCTAATCTCAGTACCAGGGAGAATGTTTGCCAGTGGGGCACAACCTCTGATCTGCAGTTAACTGTGAGTAAACGTGCTTATTCCAATAAAGGACTTTTTCAAAGGGTGCCCAGGAGGTGTCCTGGCATGTAAGGGGGACCAGTGCAGTAGAAATGCTGGCTCCTCCCACGACCAAGTGCCTTGGATTTCGCCGGGTTCGGGATAGCCTGCGGTTTTTTCCATTATCGTTGAAAAACACAACCGGCCATCACAACCCCAGCGATCTCTGGCATTTGGCCGGGCTAAACCATATTATCGAAAGAAAAGATGGCCGGCCATCTTTTTCGATAATATGGTTCCGGCCAGCTGTTGCGCCGCCGCCAAAATAGAACGCCGGCGACGTTTGATTATTCCCCTCTATATCTCCTACTGTCATCCCTTTTATCTGTCATATCCTCAGTCTTTCACTTTCCACTGCCACTGTTCTTGATGCCTTCAAACATAACATAGTAGATGACGGCAGAAAAAGACCTGCACGGTCCATCCAGTCTGCCCAACAAGACAACTCATGTGTGCTACTTTTTGTGTATACCCTACTTTGATTTGTACCTATGCTCTTCAGGGCACAGACCGTATAAGTCTGCCCAGCACTATCCCCGCCTCCCAACCACCAGCCCCGCCTCCCACCACTGGCTCTGGCACAGACCGTATAAGTCTGCCCAGCACTATCCCCGCCTCCCAACCTCCAGCCCCGCCTCCCACTACCGGCTCTGCTATCCAATCTCGGTTAAGCTCCTGAGGATCCATTCCTTCTGAACAGGATACCTTAGTCACACCACTCCTTAAAAACTTTCATTGGACCCTACCTGTCCTTCCAACTATCGCTCCATCTCCCTCCTCTCTTTCCTATCCAAGATACTTGAATGTGCTGTTCACCGCCATTGTCTTGACTTTCTTTTATTTATTTATTTATTTATTGCATTTGTATCCCACATTTTCCCACCTATTTGCGGGCTCAGTGTGGCTTACAATACATTGTGAATGATGGAAATACAATTTGTTGCAGTACGATTATGGGTTACATTGTGAAGAGTTATGGGAAGACAAAGTCAAAGTCAAAATATCATTTGGGGAATAGAACAATGGAATGTAACAATGGGGAATTGATAGGGCGATAGAACAATAGCAAAAGAACATTAGGGTATAACAATTTTATCTGTGGGTAGAGTTTTAAGTGTGGTGAAAATATGGGGGAAGAGAACTCAGAAGAGAGTGTATTGATGCATTTCTATTAGTGTGTATGGACTTCATGTGTTTCGGTCCTTGCAATAAATTTTCTCAAAGAGATGAGTCTTCAATAGTTTGCGGAAGTCGGTTAGTTCGTAGATCGTTTTCAGGTTGCATGGTAGTGTATTCCAGAATTGCGTGCTCATATAAGAGAAGGTTGATGCGTGTAGTACTTTGTATTTTATGCCTTTGCACTTAAGGAAGTGGAGATTGAGGAAAGTTCGGGATGATCTTTTAGCGTTTCTGCATGGCAGGTCTATTAAATCAGACATGTATGCAGGGGCTTCACCTTGAATGATTTTGTGAACTAAGGTGTATACTTTAAAAGTGATACATTCCTTGAGTGGGAGCCAGTGTAGTTTCTCACGTAAGGGTTTTGCACTTTCGTATTTTGGTTTTCCGAAGATGAGTCTGGCTGCTGTATTCTGGGCTGTTTGAAGTTTCCTCAGTATTTGTTCTTTGCAGCCTGCATATAGTGAGTTGCAGTAGTCCAGATGACTGAGTACGAGTGATTGCACTAGGCCGCGGAAGACAGATCTTGGCAAGAATGGTCTTATTCTTTTCAGTTTCCACATGGAGTAGAACATCTTTTTGGTTGTGTTGTTCGCGTGAGTCTCAAGTGTTAGGTGGCGGTCAATAGTGACTCCAAGGATTTTTAAAGTTTCTGAGATTGGCAGATTTAGTTTAGGTGTGTTAATAGCGGTAAATTTATTCGTGTTGTATTGGGAGGTAAGTATGAAGCATTGAGTTTTTTCTGCATTCAGTTTCAATCGGAATGCATCTGCCCAGGTGTTCATGATGTGTAGACTTTGGTTGATTTCGTTGGAGATTTCATTAATGTCTTGTTTGAAAGGAATATATATCGTTACATCATCGGCTATTCTTGATCCACTTCAATCTGGCTTTCTCCATCTTCATTCAACTGAAACAGCACTTGCTAAAGTCTCCAATGACCTGTTCCTGTCCAGATCCCAAGGTCTCTATTCTATTCTCATCCTTCTCGATCTATCTGCTGCTTTTGACACTGTTGATCACAGCCTACTCCTTGATACGCTGTCCTCACTTGGATTTCAGGGCTCTGTTCTTTCCTGGTTTTCTTCTTATCTCTCCCATTGTACTTTTAGTGTATACTCTGGTGGATCCTCCTCTACTTCTATCCCACTGTCAGTTGGTGTACCTCAGGAATCTGTCCTGGAATCTCTTTTCTCCATCTATACTTCTTCCCTTGGTACTCTGATCTCATTCCATGGTTTTCAGTATCATCTTTATGCTGATGACTCCCAGATCTACCTCTCCACACCAGAAATCTCAGCATGAATCTAGGCCAAAGTATCAGCTTGCCTGTCTGACATTGCTGCCTGGATGTCTCAGCGCCATCTGAAACTAAACATGACCAAGACTGAACTTCTTATCTTTCCCCCTAAACCCACCTCTCCTCTTCCCCCAGATTCTATTTCTGTGAATAACACTCTCATCCTCCCTGTCTCATCAGCTCATAACCTTGGGGTCATCTTCGACTCCTCTCTCTCCTTCTCTGCACATATTCAGCAGACTGCTAAAACCTGTCGTTTCTTTCTCTATTTTATCACCAAAGTTCGCCCTTTCCTTTCTGAGCACACTACCAGAACCCTTATCCACACTCTTATCACCTCTCGCTTAGACTATTGCAACTTGCTTCCCACAGGTCTCCCACTTAGCCATCTCTCTCCTCTTCAATCTGTTCAAAATTCTGCTGCACGACTTATATTCCGCTAGTGTCGCTATGCTCATATTAGCCCTCTCCTCAAGTCACTTCACTGGCTTCCTATCCGTTTCCGCATACAGTTCAAACTCCTCTTATTGACTTATAAGTGCATTCACTCTGCAGCTCCTCAGTACCTCTCCACTCTCATCTCTCCCTACACTCCTCCCCAGGAACTCCGTTCACTGGTAAATCTCTCTTATCTGCACCCTTCTCCTCCACCGCTAACTCCAGACTCCATTCCTTTTATTTTGCTGCACCATGTGCCTGGAATAGGCTTCCTGAGCTGGTATGTCAAGCTCCATCTCTGGTCGTCTTCACATCTAAGCTAAAAGCCCACCTTTTTGATGCTGCTTTTAACTCCTAACCATTATTCACTTGTTCTGTACCCTTATTTTATCATCCCCACCTTAGTAATTCCCTTATTTCTTATTTGTCCTGTTTGTCTGTCCTAATTAGATTGTAATTTCTGTCGAGCAGGGACTGTCTTTTCATGTTCAAGTGTACAGTGCTGTGTATGTCTAGTAGCGCTATAGAAATGATAAGTAGTAGTAGTAGTAATACCTACAGTGGTCAGCTGCTCAGTCAGAGCACCTGTTTGAACCCTGGGCATGGCTGAAACAGGTGTTACAGGACGTCCTTCTATTTTGGATGTTTATTCCAGTTTGGTTATTGCAGTTGGACAGTCTGATTTTGGGCCCTCCCTAGTCCTGCCCACAATATACCCCTTTGCTAATTGTACATACTTTTCTGTTTTTGCAAAATCAAGATTTGAACATTTCAAGCAGATTGATGTCCATTTCGGTATTCTGAGACGTCCATATGCTTCAAAAATAAGCTCCATAGTAATTTTGACTTTGTTCAGATGTTGCTCCCAGGAATGCATTTGCATGGATTGCAGAAAAGTATATTTGCTCTTGTAGGCTATTTACCCCTACAACTTTGTAAGAGCCATTATCTATATGTACAACATGCTTCATATATGGAGAATTCTTTATAAAATTATCCTCTTAAAAGTTTCAAGAGAATCAACATTTGTAACAGAAAGTACTAAAGTTACTGGATCAGTAAGGGCCCCTTTTACAAAGGCGCACTAGCATTTTTAGCATGCACAAAACACTAGCATGCCGAAAGGATTATAATGGGCATCTTACCATTTAGCGCATGCACTAAAAATGCTAGTGCACTTTTGTTACCTTATGGTTTTACCCAAGCTCATTCAACAAGAATCTTACTGTTTGTGAGAATTACAACCGGTAATGTTTGACTCCTGACACAGGCCTGGTCCCGAAACATGGCCATGTTGTGTCCTCTGTGCAACAGATTTACTTCCAATTTGGACTATAAGTTGTCTTCAAAGACTGTAATTCCCGATTAAGACGGATTGATTTGATTGTTTTCATCATCTTTTGGTGTTCCTTGCTTTTTTATCTATGGCTCTCCTTTCAGTTCACTTTCCTACACCCCTCTTCTAATTTCCTTTTCTTAGGGTTAATTAGTGAATTATTTAGGTTTATTTATCTCTTACTAAAGTTGTATGGTCCAGCCACCCCCTAATAGGTGGAATACATAAACCAAGGCTACGTAGGTATGAGAAATGCAATTGTTTATTACTTACCAAGCATAGATAACAAATAGTAATTTCTCATGAGAGTACAGAACTGCTATACACAAGTATTGGTTGTATCTGACACTCCGACTCCAGTTTCCTGTTACAATCACTTTTATACAGGTTATTTCAATAGCATATGATAATATCGTGGTTACAGGTAATTGGCTATATGATAATTGGTTGGTTACATATGATAGGTTGTATGGTAATAAATTGGTTACAGATAATTGGTTATATGGTAATGAAGTGGCTGACATTTCTTGGAAGCCCTGTCATCTTCCCAAGGAACTACATTGTTCCTTCTTTCTCCGGAACATCTGTTAACTGTCACATTACTAAACCTTTGTGGTCAGTTATTTTGTACCTCCACCCTTCCTCATATGGCTTGTGACAGAGTGTCTCAACAGATCATGAGTTCAACTGTAAGTCACATAGAATTGGGCCTTGTCAGATATACTGTCATTTCAGAGCCTGAACTAAAGTGGGTTGTCAGGCTTTAATAATACCCCTAATATACATTAGAGGAGTAGCTCAGTAGTAGAGTGTTTAGGGTTGTTAATGCGAACTATTCCTGTTTGTTTTCCTTATTGGTGTTGTGTAATTTTAGTATTATTACCTCAGAATGGAGAGCATTTTTTCTGTTTTCAACTGTTAATACTTGAGATGTAAGCAAAAGCATTTATAAATAAAAAAAAAAAATAGAAAGGAAATACATTTAAAAGACAGGTACAGTGCAAATGTGAGGATATGGCAGAATGAGTAGAAGAGAAAAGTAGCAAAAAATGTGAATATTAGGAAAAAAATAGATTAAGATGGAAGCACGGAGAGAACCTATGTATTTTACTTCAGATTCTGGCAGAGTAGGCCAAAGTGGATTTTACAGACTATTGCAATAATCGCTGGTTGGAAAATGTTTTTGGTCTGTATATTTTTGCCTAGGAAACTTTAGCCAATGTTTAAAAAGAGGCAAAAGGTCCTCATTTATTTTCCTATTTCTCTGTAAACATATATATTTTTAAAATGTGTCAAAATCTCTCCCAGGAGAAATAATGGGAGCTGCATGCCTGCCGCAGTGCTCTGGTCCAGACTTACACCAGTCTGAAACAGAAATAAAGATATCTGGTTTTGAGGGTGGATGTATCTGAGTGAATCAGTCATTTTGGGCATGTCTATGGATGGAATGGAGTACATAAATGGATCCTTTGTGAAGGCATCTTCTCCTACATCTTCCAACAAACGTTTTGTACGGCCATACTGAGTATGATCCTCCTTTTGACAAATACCTTCTAATTATCAATTTTAAAACAGTTGCTATTTGAGCTTTTCTCACCAAGTACCTTTTGGAATGTACAACAGATTTTGAATGAATCAAGCCCAGTTATCCATGCACAATGTACTCGTTTCTGGTGTCATAAAATACACAATTTGTGAAATCCATTTTTAATTTTACTATACAGATACATATGGAGCTTTTCAATTGTGCTGCAAGAATTTTGTTTTGTAAGGTTACCCTAACAAAAGGCTAGTGTTATTATCTATGTACACTCTCAAGAACAAACAAGTGAGAGGCAGTGGAATAAAAGTCCTACACAAGAAAAATACTGATGATCAGGGCATCGGATGAGGTGGACTCTTGTCCTCAAAAGCTCATGTCTCAATAAATCAGTTAAGGGGCATTTTACTAAGGTTTAGTGCACGATAAATGCTAAGAAACCCATAGGTATAAAATGGGCTCCTTAGCACTTAGCATGTGGTAATTCCGAAAGGCCCTTAATGTACAATCTGCCACCAACTTCTTTTGCCATTTTTATGGATGAGCAGTAATTCCCACCTGAGGATTGTAGGGTATGATTTTGCCTGGATATCACAAGGTAATATATAGTTCAGTTGGTCTGAAAAGTATCAAATATTTAATTGCGTTTAATATAACTAGGGCTTCTATTCAAATGTGTTTATAAATTGTAAATTTAGCTGTTCATTTTCCAGCTAATGAGGAGTTCTTTGAGGGTACAAAAAAATCAGTATTTATCAGTGTTTTTGTACCACAGGTATTATTGCTAGGTACTTTTGCCAATAAAATTGCAAATGTATGTTTGTGTCATTTAGGAGCTGTCAGGGAAGAAAAGGCACAAAAATTGAGTGGACAGAATAAGCAAGGCAGGAAAGGGTGAGAAAGGACTAGAGGAAGTGATGTCTTCTAGTGTTTATCCCATAACCCCCCTCATTCTGTAACATGAGTATCTAACTGTGTACAAACAAAAAAAAACAGCACCACGGGCCTTTAAAAATGGAACACAGTTCTTTAATGAATGAGCCTTGACAAAAAGACCCGACACGGGCCGTGTTTCGGTGACTAGCACCTGCGTCAGGGGTCACAGTGATGACGTGGAAAACTTGGGGAATAACTCGAATATATTCCTCTACAATATATTATTCCTTACACTAAAACTAACCAGAACATTTTTCTCCTTTCATTCAATGGGAAAAAAAACATAAGGGGGATTTAAATTCGATCCCGGAAGCTCACACCGGGTACACCATTTATACGCTTAGATTATACAATACTAGCACTTATGCATGTGTTACATTTTCCCCACGTAAGTGCTAGGTGACACTATGAGGTATTCTATAATCTTAGGCCCTTATTCTATAAAGGTTATGCTCCTAAATTTACACTCCTAAAATTTATTCTCCTAAATTTACACTCCTAAATTTATGCTCCTAAATTAGGAGCATAATCTATTTTGGAGCATAGAGTATGCTCGTAATTTATGAGCATAAATTTAGGAGAATAAATTTTAGGAGTGTAAATTTAGGAGCATAACCTTATAGAATAAGGCCCTTAGGGGGGAGATTCTATATATGCCGCCTAAAAAAATCAGTGCTGAAATCAGTGCCAACTAAGCTTATGCCATAATCGGCGCCTATACTTAAGCACCGATTATAGAATACTCTTAGTTATTTCAGTGCCTAAATCTATACACATCCATTTACACCAATGAAAATGTGGCATAAATGGATGCACATAGATTTAGACACACTAGGCCAGATTCTGTAACTGAGCGCGTAGATTTCAGCACACCCATGAAATACCCATTTCCACGCCCATAACCTCGTCCCTTTTTGCCTGTGCATGTTAAAAGTTCAGCACACGCCAAACAGAGAGGGTAACCAGCATACATCGAAATTACACAGACAAAAAAAGCAACACTGGGTCTTCAAGACTGAGACAACAGGAGTATTTTATTAATAAAGCACCTGACACAGGCCGTGTTTCGGTGTTAAGCAATGCCTGCCTCAGGGGTCTGACAATAAAACATATAAAGACATATAAATCATCTGTAAAAATGTATCAAATTGAAAAACATAAATTTAATAAAACAATATGATGTTACTAAAAACATTTATAAAATAGATTATAAAACATAATTGGAAAACATCACTATAAATTACATATATATATCTGACTATAGAGTAGCGACTTTATCTAGACAATGTATAATAGGGAGAACACTTTTTGTGTGTAAAATTCACATAATAACAAATCAAAAAATCTATATAGCCTTCAAGAACTGGGACAATGGATGGCCTTCAAGAACTGGGACTTCAAAAAAAGTTCAGCACACATCATTACAGAATATGCTAGCGAGTTGTGCGCCTAAATTCTAATCAGTGCCAGTTAGTGCTCATTGTTGCTTGTTATCTGCTGATATCAGTGCTCATTAGCTTGTTAAGCTTGTTAAGTTACACACATTGTTATAGGATTGGCGTGGATTTCTAGGAATGCTATATAGAATCCAGGGGTCAGTGTGCACCTTGCATAGCATGCAATTGTACGGGATATTCACATGGGGGGAGGAGGGCATGGGTAGGGCATGGTCATAACCCACAATTATGCTCACTTGTTATACACAGTGTTACATGCTAAATTACAACATTTAGGTATGCCTGCATAGCCAGGGCCTGGGGGCCCTAAGTCCACTAATTTTAGGCTCAGGCCCTTCTCAAACTTGCAGCACTTTTGCTATGGCTGGTGAGGATCCCCAGGCCCAGCCAGCGGAAGAGGTCCTTCTCCTGTGTCAGAAACTCCCCTACACTTGTAGTTGGTAGCACTTTCCATGGGCAGCACCATGCTGCTTGTCCCCTTGTGCATGCATGAGTGTGTGTGTGTGTGTGTGGGGGGGGGGGGGGGGGGGTAGCAGTGGCTTATGGAAAGTGAGACTGTGAGCATAGAGGAGTTTATGGCCACTGGAGGAGGACATCTTCTGCTGGCAGGGCTTGGGGATTCCCGCCTGCTCAGATATTTATAATTTGATTTGGGAGTCTTAGGGGGAGGGGCATGGAGAGCAGAGTGGGGACTGAGGGGGGATGGGGCAAAATTTTATGCACACTCCAATATGGGCTCAGTCCTTCCCTCCACAATTTAAGCATCTGGCTACCCCACAACCATAGACATGGCATAAGTGGGTGCACCTAAATGTTGGCATGCAAATGCCAGCTTCCACTAGTATTCCATAATGCAATCTGGGCACTCACATGCCATGATAGGTTTCTCCCTTAGTGCCCACCATTTTGGTGCCTAACGTTTGGCGCACTTTACAGAACTATCCAATATACTTATTTTAATTTTTGTGCTTTGGTGTCTATCTGTCAAAAACCTAAAATCAAAAGCTCTAAATATAAACATATAGATTTACAGCGGAGCCTTGAATGTGCTGCAGTTTATCTCCACCTTCTCTTTTATCACGTATGCACCTAGGAACAAAATTCAGAAGGAAAATGGTTGCTCATAATACATATACACAGCAAATTTCTTCCAAGATCTCCAATCTCTGCAATGTCTTATTTGGGCAAAGATGTGCTTTGCGAGTACCTTACCATATTAATAATTTATTACGTTTGATTAATGTTATCGTGCTGTCTAATTTGGTAACCCAGAGAAAGATGGCTTCTTGTTGATTTCACAAGTAACATGTCCTGCAAGACTGTTGTATGCCTAGAACTCTTCATTTTGCTTTATGTTGATATAAGCTAACGTGAAATCTCTGCTTGCTTTCAAATAATTACCCTGCTTACATCATCATCATCATCATACCTACCAATAATGCAAAGCAAGAACAGTACCAGGTGCATTTTCTCTTTGTTTTAGCTCACTTATATATACTGTCATCTACCAAGATTTGCTTATTTCCGATCTGACGAAGAAGGGCAACCTTCGAAAGCTAATCCAGAAATGTATTAAGTTATGTCCAATAAAATAGGTATCATCTTATTTTCTTTTTCATGTTTTATTTTGTTTTATTTCTATTGATTAGCTTTTATAAAAAGACCATGTAACACAAGAAAGAAAAACTGATAGACTGTGTTCTATGCTCCCTGCCTTTTCAAAAGGTTTTCCAACCCTTGCAGTGGTTTTACTGAAAGGCAGCACTGCTGAGAAAGTGCCATGAAAATATAACCCGCTGCATTCCATGAAAATAAATAAGCAAGGCCACCCAACTTTTCAATTAGAGCTAGTGCCGAATGCAGGAAATAGCTCGAGATCCGTCAAAGGTTGCCTTAGGCTGGGTCGTGGATACGGAACAGTGACAGGAAGGTCTGGAGCAGGGATACAGGCTCAGTGTGAAGATGGCTCTTTTCCAAGGAAAACGGCATTTCTGGTAGGTTAATGCTGATTTCCTGAAACATGGAGCCTGGGTTTTAGAAGCTGGAATTCACGATCTGTCAAGAGCAATGAGCGAGCCTCACGCATTGCTTTTCTGCCCGTGAAATAACACTAGAAAGTTCAAGCTGCATTATATGCTTCGTGTTTTAGCTCTATTAAGCACACAAAGCACAAACTGTGCACATTTCTTCCAGCCACCTGAACAAGCACAGCCTGGTGAGCTTGGAGGAAGTCTGCAGACTTGATGCATTTTAGCATGTTAAAGCTTGATAGGAGTTCCCATCTGGGCAGAGCTGGCAGTGGGGGTGCGGGGAAGCCTTCACGTGTACAGTCCTGCCAAAGACATAAGATCTGCTTTAGGTTAGAAGATTTACTTAATTATAGACGATTGGGATCCAGACGAATCTCAGGTTTCTTGGGGTTTTCATTCATGATATGTTTTTTTTTTTTGTGTGTGTGTAAAGTTCCACACAGTGTATTCTGTACACCTACAGTAAGAGTATTATTTAATGGACATGTGATGAGCATTTCCTGTGCACTGAAGCCATCCAGAATAACCTCACCCTTTCAGAGCTGCCAAGTTACCCATTGCCGGAGGGAGACATTTTGGCCAGTCCTGGTTTTATGCTTACATCTGTCCAAAATTCTGCGGCACAACTTATTTTCCACCAGAATCGTTATACCCACACTAGCCCACTCCTCAAGTCACTTCACTGGCTCCCTGTCCACTTCCGCATTCAGTTTAAACTTCTCGTACTGACCTTTAAATACATCCACTCTGCAGCCCCCCATTACCTCTCCGCTCTGATCTCTCCCTACATTCCTCCCTGTGAACTCCGCTCACTGGACAAGTCTCTCTTGTCGTCCCCCTTCTCCTCCACTGCTAACTCCAGGCTTTGCTCCTTTTCTCTCGCGGCACCTTATGCCTGGAATGCACTTCCTGAGCCTGTACGTCTAGCTCCATCTCTACCTGTTTTCAAATCTATGCTAAAAACCCACCTTTTCACCACTGCTTTTGAGTCCTAGCCACTACTGAATTTCCCCTCCCCTTGTTCCTTCTCACCCAGTACTTCCCTTGTCCTTAATTGTTTTGTCTGTCTTATTTTTAGATTGTAAGCTCTTTTGAGCAGGGACTGTCTCTCTCTATGTTGGATGTTCAGTGCATGTGTCTGGCAGCGCTATGCAAATGTTAATAATAATAATAACATCCCAAAGCAGTGTAGTATTTGTAGTTCATGATTCCATCCATTGAAATCAGTGCTGCAGGTCTCATAATGCACCAGGATGAGGTTGGCAGATATCCAGGATTGGCCAAAAAGTCTCTCTCCTGGAATGGGTAACTTGGCAGCTCTGCCCTTTAGTTTGCAAACTTCACGCTTGTTAGCGAAGATCCATGTGATATCTGCCATTAATTCGGATGAGGTTTTATTTTCCGTTTATCACAGGTATAAAATCAGAAATAAAACCTCATCCGTGGCAACTAAAAAGATCAGTTTACCTGCAGTGTTAACAAACATTCTAGACTAGGGAGCATGTCTTAGCCATAATTTGGTCAATTGCCATTGTTGATCTGGGGTTTGTGCACACAAAATTCCATTCCTTCAAGGTCACAAGCAGATTGGGTTTTCAGGGTGCTCCTGCTGCAAGTTCATTCGATTTCTCTGAGGACAAGCAGGATAGCTGAATCCTCACCTGTGGGCGACATCATCTGATAGAGCCTGCATGGGAACTTTATTCCGCCTGTGCTGTTACATGGGATCCCCCCTGTATCCCTAGTTTTCCATGGAGCCAAATGGATGTGTTTCACATCTTGTTTGTCTCAGCATCTTTTTCAAGTAATCAAATTATTATTTTTTCACTGTGTAAGTCCTGTTTCTGTCATGCGGTCTCTTTTTTCCATTAGATGTTCCTAAGAAAGTTGTACTATAATCTGATAATAGAGCCCCAAAAAAAGGATATAAGTACTCCTAAAGCATATGAATTACAAAAATCCTTTTATTTCCTCTCTAGCGTGGTATTGCTTTTCCTCCAGTTTTCTGAGACAGTTTTATGTAACAAAGCAATACCAGACAATAGAGGAAATAACAGGATTTTTATAATTGATATGCCTAAGAAAGTTGTGCCAGCATCTTTAAAGTTTTCTTTACTACTACTGCTACTACTATTTAGCATTTCTATAGCGCTACAAAGCATACGCAGCGCTGCACAAACATAGAAGAAAGACAGTCCCTGCTCAAAGAGCTTACAATCTAATAGACAAAAAATAAAGTAAGCAAATCAAATCAATGTGTACAGGAAGGAAGAGAGGAGGGTAGGTGGAGGCGAGTGGTTACAAGTGGTTACGAGTCAAAAGCAATGTTAAAGAGGTGGGCTTTCAGTCTAGATTTAAAGGTGGCCAAGGATGGGGCAAGACGTAGGGGCTCAGGAAGTTTATTCCAGGCGTAGGGTGCAGCAAGACAGAAGGCGCGAAGTCTGGAGTTGGCAGTAGTGGAGAAGGGAACAGATAAGAAGGATTTATCCATGGAGCGGAGTGCACGGGAAGGGGTGTAGGGAAGGACGAGTGTGGAGAGATACTGGGGAGCAGCAGAGTGAGTACATTTTTTGTTAGCTGGTTGTGAGCTGTTTTTAGTGTCTTGGGCTCCAGTCTTGGTATTTTTCATCATCAAGTGATTTGATTTCACAGCGGCTTCAAAAGGTGTACCTGTGTGGGTCATATAGATCAATATCTTTAATTAATACTGTCATTAAAATTTTGGCCAATATACGTTGTCACCATATCTAGCTGGTCTTGTCCACGAGGTCAAGGCAGGCTTTATGCAAGGAAGTGGGGCATATAAAGGGCATTGAATTTGATAATGTATGCTCCTTATTATTGCTTCCTATAGATGCCGAGAAGGCTTTTGAGAGGGTACATTGAGCATTCATGTTAGCTACTTTGCAGAAAATGGGATTTGAGGACAAATGTTGTCAATGGATTCGGGCTGTGTTCACAGAACCACATGCCTGAACTCTGGTTAATGGAAGATATTATTGGATTTTATTCTGGGCCGGAGTACAATGAAGGGATGTCCAATGTTTTCCCTCCTATTTGCTCTGACTATGAAGCCCTTAGCAGAGTATGTTCAAAACAATGGGGATATTAGAGTGATAGCGTTAGGGAAAGGGAAATGGGAATTGATATATGGCCTTTCTGTGGTTTTTGCAACTGCATTCAAAGTGGTTTACATAGTATATACAGGTACTTATTTGTACCTGGAGCAGTGGAGGGTTAAGTGACCTGCCCAGAGTCACAAGGAGCTGAAGTGGGAATCAAACCCAGTCCCCCAAGTTCAAAGTCTGCTGCACTAACCACCATAGGAAACAACTTTTCAAAATTATTGGGGATGCTAAGCACAATGGAAATAGCCCCTCCCTGAACACATACAAGGAATTTTCTCAATATTGGGGGTGCTTAAGCACCCAGAGCACCCACAGAGTCAGCTCCTATTCTAACCACTAGGCTACGCCTCTACTCCAAAACTCCAAAATAATGCTTTATGCTGATGATATCCTGTTCACTATGCCAACAGTGGTAAGTGAGATAGAACAGTAGAGGAAGGTCTCTGGTTTTAAAGTTAATTATGGTAAATAGGAAATACTACTAATTTATCTGGAAGACCGGGAAGGTGAATGAATCAAGGAGGCCTTTTCTTTTAAATGGGCCCAAAGAATGATAAAATATCTGGAGTGTGAATGACCAGCAATCTATCTGAACTGAATTATGTTGATTTATGGCATAAATTGGACAAGGATTTGGTTAAGTGGGAAGGTTTAAACCTGTCCTGGCTGAACAGGATAGCTGTAATTAATATGACCCTACTTCCTTGATTATGGTATTTATTTTTGACACTTCCAGTCATGGTGCCAGGGCAGATTATGCAACAATTCCAAAGAAAACGCTTTCGATATATTTGGCGACGGCATCCTCCAAGAGTTGTTAGAGATATTTTATATCTCAGAAGGGAACAAGGAGGGCTAGTGGTACCAGACCTGGAGCAGTTCTTTCAGCCTGCTCTATTCTGAGTGATTTTGGATTGGAAGGCTGCAGCTCCCATGAAATTCCGGATACTCTTTGAGCAGGCCTTCCTAAAGGATTCTTCAATGTGGGGAATTTGCTGGATGCCTAGAAAGGTGAGGCAAGAGGGTAAGCTTACCAGCTCATTTACTTCTCTAACCTTACAGCTATGGAATGGCATTAGAAATGTATTACTGGAAGGGAAAAATACTCGGGATTATTGTCTATCAGGGGCAATAAAGAGATTTCCCTCCGAAAGAAACTACATTGGCTTCCTATCAAAGATTGTATCACCTTTAAACTCTGCTCTCTAGTTCACCAAATCCTATATTTATTTATTTATTATATATTTTACAGTGCTTATATCTCACAATTTCCCACCTCTGGTAGGCTCAATGTGGCTTACAACATTTGAATAACAAATAGACAGGGTACAGTGAATGAAAGGGGGTAAGCAGGGCAAAGATGTAAGGATAAAGAAATGGGCCAGTCCATAATAGCAGCGCCAGTCCATAATGGCAGCGTCCTGAGGTTAGTGGGGTTGGACTGGATCTTTGGGGTATGCTTGCTCAAATAAGCAGGTCTTATCATCCTACCGCTTCGGAATACGTTCCGACTCTCCCGTTCATATCTTACCCTTCATTATCCAAACTGCAACGGCATCAAGTACAAGTCCAGGTATGCTACCTCCTTCTCTTTCATTAGCACTCAGCTTTGGAATTCTTTGCCCATAAAAACCATCACAGATCATCTAACTTTCAGGAAAGCTCTGAAGACCACATTATTCAGAAGTGCTTATCCCACGACCTGTTCCTGTGTCTCCACTGCTGGAAGCGCATCGATCTAGAGACATTTGGACACATCCCCCTTCCCTCTTCCCTCAAAGTTTCCCTTCACCTTCCGTCCATTCCTACTCTTCCCCATTATCTCTTGTAGGTTTTCTGCTGTATTAGCTTCATTTTACTGCATTGGCGTCTGCCTCTGTGGTGCATTGTAAGCCACATTGAGCTTGATACTGTTGGGAAACTGTGGGGTACAAATGAGATAAATAAATAAATAAATGTTCGAGGGATGAATGGGATTACATACAAGAATTGGAAAAGTAAAGGCTTGGGGGAGCTGGGGCAACTTGTTCAAGATTCTGGAAGACCCATTAGTTTTGAAACTCTGCAGAATTTGTATGGCCTTTCCAGTAGAGACATGTGTGCTTATCTTCAGGTTATACAATATATGATCAGGTTTGCAGATGCAGAAGTCACTCTGAACATTTTTTTCTGCAATTTAAAGGTACTAGGGGGTATCTTTCTAATATTTATTCCTTTCTTCTCCAGTGCCCGGAGGTAAAGGTAAGCTATGTGCTAGGATGGGAGAAGGACATGGGGCGAATGTGTGTGAAGGGGGAATGGGGGCAGATTTATAAGGAGGTATGGAAAACAAATGCATCATCACCGTTAATGGAAAGTTGTTATAAGGTACTCTACAGATCCTGTCTTACCCCAGTTAAATTGCAGAAATGAAATAAACTGGGAACTAGTTTGTGTTGGAGAGGCTGCAGTAACAGGGAGACTTGGATTCATAAAAGGCACAACACAAGTGGGGGGAGGGGCATACTTTGTATTCAGTTTTTCTTTATTAGACCTTTGTTAATAAGAGGAACATAGGCATCTTTAGTAATCCTGTGTCATGGACAGACCATTTTATAATTAGTTGTAACCTTATTATGGATTCTGTAGAACATAAGGTTTTTGCCCCTGTTATCCATTTGGTGTGTAGTCCCTATGAGACACATGCTTTGAAGAAACTGTCTGATATTCAACCACCTACAGTAGAATTATGGGATTCTACATTGATGAAAGCTCTAGACCAAGTTGCTCCATATATGCAAGTAACTCTAAAGTGGAGGACTATTGAATTGCAGGAATAGAAATGAGTTCTGAATAAGGCTGAGCACAACTGGTGTAAGAAACTTTATAATGTGGATAAACAATATTACCTGGCCTTATTAGAAGATTATCTTAGAGCTACTCATAAGACAAAGAAAAAGTATTTTGATTAAAAAGTATAGAATTGGTGGAATCAGGTTCAAGGAAACTGTTTACAGACATTGATACCTTGTCTAGATATTGTAAACCTATGTCCTTGAAGATTAGGAGTTGGGATTTTGCTGATAGATTTCAGAAGAAGATGTGATAGTTTCTTCCTTAGAACACAGTGCTCTACTGAAAGTTGAATGTGTGCATGACAGTACATTATTGTGGGTGGAATTTGAAGCAGTAACACCAGAGTGGGTGTATGAAGTGATTCAATTATTGGATAATACAGCAAATGTGCTAAATCTTTGCTTGACATCAGGGTTCAAAGCGATAGGCAATGATTTCTCATATTGTTAATGTGTCACTTTAAGAAGGGCTTGTCCCAGATAGTTTGAAAAGAGCTATAGTGCAATCCTTCTTGGATGTTTCTAACATTGACAACTTTAGGTCAATATTTTCATTATCCTTTCTATCTAACGCTTTAGAGAAGCGTTAGATTTGTTAATGAGCATGGGTTACTAGACCAATTTCAATTTGGGTTTTGGGAGAAGTACAATACAGAGATGCTATTTGTCTCCGTTTTGGATAGTATTCATGAAGGATTGAGAGGGGGATTGATTATTTGATGTATCCCTGGATGTTTCAGCAGCATTCAATACTGTGCATCATCAGTTTTGTTGTTAAGACTTCAGGCTCTTGGTGTTGTTGGTCTCCTCCTTCAATGGTTTGGGTCCTTTTTGAAAGATAGACAGTTTCATTTGAGACTTGGTTCTGATTACTCATCTTGGAACGTCGTCTCTTCAGGGGTCTCTCAAGGGTCTTCGCTTTCTGCATTATTGACATCTATATTGCTCCATTGTGTAAAATACTTGGTTGTCTTGATGTTCAGTATCGTTTTTATACTGATGACATCCAATTTTACTTTCTAGTTAAAGAATCAATAGCATAGACATTTGCATTTTTGCGAATTTGCTTAAGTACTATAAAGGCTTGGAAGACAGCTAATAAACAGTGATTAAATATGTCTAAAACGTAGATTCTTTTTCTATCAGGGGATAGGGATACAGCATTTCCTGATTCTTTTTTCTATAATAGGGGAATGATTCCAGTTTTGTGTGAAATGAGGTACCTGGGGGTTGTCCTAGATACATCCTTGTCTATGAAATTGCATGTAAAGAAAATTGTTCAGTGGGTATTTTTTAAGTTGAAGCACCTGCGAAATCTCCTTGACTGTTTGAGTAGGGCTGACTTTCACACTGTGGTGCAGGCTTTTACTTTTCCTATGTTTGATTATTGTAACACTTTATTATTGGGCCTTCCGATCAATACTGTTAAAGCAATTCAGGTAGCACAGAATGCTGCTGCTAGACTCATCCCATCGTGAACTCATAACACCCCTTCTGGCACAGTTGCACTGGTTGCCTGTGCTATGATGGATTCATTTTAAAATTGTGCTATTCATTTTTAAAGCTTTACATGATGTGTTTCCTTTGTTTCTGATTTTCATATTGAAAATTTATAAGCGCCCAGAAGTTTGAGATCTGCAGTGCAAAGGTTTTTGGAAGTACCCTCTTTTAGAAATGTTAGTCTAGATGTGTACAGAGAGGCTAATTTTAGAATCTCTGATCCTAAAATTGGAACTCTTTGCCACAGCACTTGTGGGAGATAGATTCAATTGTTACATTTTGAAAACAGCTGAAGGCTTTTCTTTTCCAGCAAGCTTTCTCTTGAGTACTGGCAGAAATATTTTTGAGCTTGCTATAAAATTAATACTGAGGATATATTTTTATGTGCATTTGAGTTTGTTTTTACATATTTACTTGTGTTTGGTGTAAGACACCCAGAATTGCAGATGGTGCAGGGTAAAAGATTTTTTTAAATAAATAAAATGTGGTGGGAATGCCCTGGCATTTAGAGGTTTTGGTCTCAGGTAGGGGATTTGTTGAGGGATATAACAGAGGTGGAATTCCTGCTTGCAGTGGGAGATGCTGTGGCAGGGGCAGTGTTATGCGGTATCACATTTGTGCTAATTAAATTAGTGATTAGTTACTTGTTAATTATAGTAATAGAGTAACTACAGTTAATTACTTTGTGGCGGTAAAGGCATGGGGATTACAATTTGTTACACACTCTCTCTTGCTGCCCTTCTCCCACAATCCCTCAAGCATTATTTCCTCTGCTCTGCCCCCTTCCCCCTACCCCTAGTCAATTCCAGTCATCTCTCACTCCCTCCAAACCTGCCTGCCTTAGACTGACAGTGGTGCTTCTTATCTCTGTTTCTTCTATGCCACTTGTACGGCAGACCAGGCAACGCTCCCCTCAGGCTGTCTCTGGCTGACCCACGCCGCAGGCTTTTCCTCTGCCAGATTCCACCCACTGAAAACAAGAAGTTGCATCAGCAGGATCTGGCACAGGAAAGACCCCGTGGTGCATGCTAGCTGGAGACAGGAGATGTATTCAGGTGAAGAAGAAAGGATTCTTGGTAAGAGAAAAGGTTTGGCTTGAGTGTGAGAGTCTGACTGCAAATGGGGCAGGCACAAAAGAGAACAAGGCAGAGATCAGATACGAACACAGTATGGCAACAGGTTTATACAGCATAGGCACAAACAAAAAGTAGCTGGTGCAGACGCTAAAGCTATACAACAATTTGTAGAAGTGTGTGATGTTACCTTTCTGTGCCAAAATGGGCACAAAATGGCTGCAATGAGGGCAGGCTCAAGGGAGAGCACGGGAGCAATCAGATCTGTCAAACAGAGATAGGAACAGTGTAGCAACAGGTATCAGAGGCGTAGTGAGACCTCAATTTTGTGAGGACCTGAGGCCAAAGTGGGGAGTGGCATATTTTGCCGCACCTCCCTGCCACTCTCCACCCCTGCCTGCAACCCCACATACCTAGGCTGGCCGGGGTCCCCAAGCCCCGCCCGCAGAAGCCTTCCTGTGGTGATACCTGGCGCCATGCTATCTGCCTTACTTTTCCACCCTGGTGTGCATGCTTGGTTTTAGTGAAATTGAGACTGCATGAAGCTCATGTGTGCTCAATTTCATTTTAAAACCAAGCATGTGGGCTAGGGAGGGGGAAGCAGGGCAGGCAGAGCGGTGGCAAATATCACTGCATGCAGTGCCGTAGTGAGGGCAGCTGACACCGGGGCGGGTCGCCGCTGCGCACCCCCCAGGTGCAGCACGGCGCCCCCCCTCGGCGCGCACCCTCCCCCCTCCGGAGTGCACCCTTTCCCCCCGGAGCGCATTCTTACTTGAATTAGGAAGCGAGGGGTGGGCAAGAGGGCCGATCCGCTCCCGAGTGCATGTCGCAGGAGCTGCGTCAGTTCTGCTGGTTCCTTGCTCTCTCTGCCCCGGAACACCGAGGGAGCAGGGAACCAGCGGAGCCGACACCCCCCCCCCCCCCCAGCGGCATGCACTCAGGGCGGACTGCCCCCTGCTTCCTATGCCACTGACTGCACGGAAGCTTCTGCTGGCAGGGCTTGGGGACCACTGCCAACCAAACCAGAAGATTCTGCCCCCCTCTCCCCAGGTCCGGGCATTACAAGTATATAATATACCTGTCAGTGACATAGCCACAGGGGAGCCTTAGGGGCCTGGGCCTCCCCAATTTGTGTTTGGGCCCAAGGCTCCCCTGTGGCTATGCCACTGACAAGTATATTATATACTTGTAATGCCTGGACCTGGGGGGAGGGGGGCAAAGCAGAGAAAACAATGCCAGAGGGATTGTGAGAGAAGGAAAGCAAGAGAGAGAAGCAGAAGAAAGAGTATAAAGAATTAGAAGAGAGAAAATAATAGCATAATAGTAATAGCATCAAATATGATGTATCAGTTATAGAGTGGCTTGCTTTAATTTTGTGAGTTTGGATTTGGTGGTGCACTATTTGTTAATTTCAACAGGAAATGAAGGATGTTTTTAGTGCTGGAGGTCTCTTCTCCTCTACTGCTAATTCCAGACTCCGTTCCTTTTATCTTGCTGCACCTCACGCCTGGAATAAACTTCCCGAGCCTGTACGTCTAGCCCCCTCTTTGGCCGTTTTCAAGTCCAAACTTAAAGCCCACCTCTTTACCACTGCTTTTGACTCCTAACCACTGCTCACTTGCCCTATCCTTTTATCCTCACCTCTTTATTCCCTTACCCTTAATTGTAGTAGTAGTAGTAGGCAGTGGCGTAGGAAGGGGGGGGGCGGGTTACTTCCTGTTCCGGGACAGAGAGAGCAGTGAACCAGCGCGGAGCCGACACACCCCAGCAACGTGCAGTCGGGGCGGATCGGCCCTCCCGCTCGTCCCTTGCCACAGGTATGCGCTCTGGGGGGGAGGTATGCGCTCCGGGGGGGGGGGTGCGCTCCAGCGGGAGGAGGGTGCGCCGTGCTGCACCCCGGGGGGGGGGGGTGCGCAGCGGTGACCCACCCCGGGTGTCAGCTCCCCTCGCTACGGCTCAGGTAGTAGGTCAAACTTTGACACCTAGATGCACCTATGTGTTACTGCTTATTCTTATTAGCAAGACACAGGTGACTTCAGGGCTTCAATGCTGTCAGTGCCAAGACACAGGTGACCAAGACAACTGGTCTTGGTGATATGCATTTTGAAATGCTGTGCTTGCTAAGAGCAAACCCAAATTTTGTTAATTGTGAAGTACTTATTCCCTCCATAACATATGTTTATTTCTCTAGTATTTCACGCTCTCACACAAACTGTTTAGAGTCTGCTCTCACATGTTGCTGATAGAAGACCTTTTAGTGCTATGGGCAAATTTTGACACTGCACTTGTGATTTTCTATTACGATGTACCCTTGTGTAGTGATGCATCCATCACATATGTTTATTACAAAAGCCGTTTTTATTAAACTATGTTTATTTAGTTGAATAAAACCAATACACTCATGCCCTGTTCAAAAGTAAAGGAAAAGTAATTAGTTACTCTGAACTGGTAACTGCCATCTATAACTAACTACTTTCCTAGATGGGTTATTTAATTACCGTAACTAATTACTTTTGAAGAGTAATTGGCATAACACAGGGCAGGGGACACCCATATTCTGCTGGTGGCTGCTCTCACTTTCCTGGTAAGGGGGTGAAAGCAAGCAAAGATTGGGGAATGGGAAGAAGTGGTTGCAAAACTATGGAAAATCTCTTCCATGGATAAGATAGCAGCATATGAAATTGGAAAGTTTTTGTGGATTGGTATAAAAGACAAAGTTAAATGGGATACTGATAAAGTAGTTATCTTCCATGCCGACTGGGAGGGGTGGGGTGGGGGGAATTTGGATTTCTAGGGATTTCTTATTTTGTTTTATTTTATTTGTTTGGGGGGACAGATACTGCAGTGTTTGGGGTAGCTGGATTACTGTTTATCAATTATCTTTGTTCCATCAACTTGTTTTTACCAGTATTATTTCTTTTTTTCCTGGTGCTATGACTACATCTTGGATGGCACAGTAAGGCATGGCTGTGTATGTTCATTTTTCTATTGCACAAAATTTATAAAGAAAGGTATTCCTAGAGTAACAGGTCCATAATGGATATTCACAAGTGGTGTCTGCAATGCCTGGGACTTGATCACAACCCCTTTCATTGTATTCTGTGTTCCCAGAATGCAAAGAGTGTCTGTAGGAGAGAAAAGCAGAAGAAAAAGCTTCTTGGTATTGGAGGAGTGGCCTAGTGGTTAGGGTGGTGGACTTTGGTCCTGGGGAACTGAGGAACTGAGTTCGATTCCCACTTCAAGCACAGGCAGCTCCTTGTGACTCTGGGCAAGTCACTTAACCCTCCATTGCCCCAGGTACAAATAAGTACCTGTATACAATATGTAAGCCGCATTGAGTATGAGTGGGAAAGCGCGGTGTACAAATGTAACAAAAAAAAAATAAAAATAAGACTGGTCCATTGACATTGCCATCAGAAGCATCATCTCAGAAAGTCCCAGAGCTGCTTCAGATGCAGGTCAAACCTCAGAAGAGGTCATTGGAATTGGTCATCATACAATTTCCACCCAAAGAACAGGAAGGATATGTCCTTCTCTTCCTTGGTGGCAAAGAAGCGCAATGCCGGTCACCCAGTTGAGGCTCAGTCACCTCAGCATTGCCTCTCATCAGAGCATGGCACTGACAGCATCTAAGCCCTGAGGTCACCTTGTCTTGCTAATAAGAATAAGCAGTAACACATAGGTGCAATGAAGTAGTTCAATACAAATAATCCAGCACCTAATACAAGAGTTGAATTCAATGTGAAAAGACAGGTGCTTTGCTGTTTACTGTTGGTGGAGATTTGGCACTGATTTTGAGTAACATTAAGGAAGAAGATAAGAACACATGTTTGCAAACATTTTGTAAAATAATTTGGGAGTTTTTTTTTTTTTTATAGACCATTGAATGAAAATGACCTGTTTCAGGAAGTATATGTGATTTCATATTTTCTACAAGTTCTCTAAGGTCTTTTTCTCCCATAAATACAAATATTTTATTGATAGGCATATCACATTGAATTCAACTCTTGTAGACTAGGTGTTGGCAAGGTGCTTGTTTGGGTAGGAGGTAAGAGCAGCCTTACTTTCTGCCCAAACTAGCATCTTATCATAATATGTTCATTTCTGCCAACTTATTCTACTATTCTGTAATGAAATCTGTAATGTCGTTATTGAATACATGCTCCCTATGCTGCATCCAGGTGCTCAAATGGTGGCAACTAGTTATAGAATAGACCTCTTTCTATTATTTTTTAAAACAGTTTTCATGCTTAGAAAGGAAATGTTGTGTTAGTGAGGCAGAGTTCCCTGAGCAAAAATAATTTCAGCTAAGATGAAGTATTGACGTTATCAGGATATCCAAGTTATTTATGGGAAGAATACTAATAGGGGGTTGTTGCTATTCCACATAAGAATGGCTGGGAGTTGTTTCCCTGGAATACCAAAGAGAAAGGGGCAGAGAGTATCACCTCAGTTAATAAACTTCTGAGCTGGGAACGTGAATGTGGGCAAGGGTAATCTGATCAATCATTTCAGCAGCGATTGCCAGGGAGGTTGGTTTTGGCAAGAGAAGAATGCAGTTCTGCAAGTATAGTAGTCCAGAACTGAAGGGACCATATTGGTCCTGCATAAAACTGCACTGTTTTTAAGTTTTCTTGGACCAGTGGGAAAATAATCTAGACGTGTTGCAGTAGAGCTTTATATAGGTCATATAGAGGGGCATTTTCGATATGATGCTCAAGTCCAGTTGGAAAAAATTAGAACTTACGCACATGCATGACTAAGAGTATTCTGTAATGTACTGCACCTAAATTCTAATGCGTGCAGCCAAAAAGGGGCATGTTTAGAGGCATGGAAATGGGTGTTTCTTGGGAGTTCCAAAATCTGTGCACGTTGTTATAATATATGGGCCACTGTGCGTAAAACTATGCACAGGGATTTATGCCAGCTTTTTGTTAGCGTAAATGGATGCACATAGATTTGCACATATGAACTACGCCTAAGCATAGATTTACACATGGTATTTAGAAAACACGTAGGCGTAATTGCCTAATGCGTGTTAATTTTAGGCACCATATATAGAACCGGGTCCTTAGTGTAGAACATGCCGACTCTCCACCACCAAACCCACCCTCAGCACGTTCACATGCATAAATTACCATGGGATGCCTGAGTGTGCCCCATGGTAAGTCCTTTTTTTGCTGCAGTAGGCACATGCTAGCGCTTAGCGCAGCTTAGTAAAAGCACCCTTTAGTAACTAGCATGGTATTGGCAGTATATAATAAACAAAAACTCAAAAGCCGATGGAGGCAATTCTATAAAGTGAGGTCTAAATGTAGATGTGACAAAGAGGCACATTCAGGGCTTGATTCTATATATGGTGCCTAAAATTAATGCGTGTTAGGCAATCACGCCTAAGCATATTCTAAATACCACGCATAAATCTACATACGGTATTTAGAATATGCTTAGGCACATTTCATGTGACTAAATCTATGTGCGTCCATTTACACCAGTGAAAAGCTGGCGTAAATCCCTACACATAGATTTACGCACACTGGCCCATATTTTCTAACAACACGTGTAGATTTTGGAATGCCCTTGAAACACCCATTTCCATGCTCCCTAGCCAAGCCCATTTTGCCTGCATGCATTAGAATTTACGCGCAGTACATTACAGACCAGCTTATAATTGAAAGAGAAAAACGCCTATATTTCGACCCAAATCGGGAGATGGGCATTTTTCTCACAAAGGCGCCCAAATCGGTATAATCGAAAGCCGATTTTGGGCGTTTCTAACTGCACTCTGTCGCGGAAACGAATAAAGTTGACAGGGCGTGTCGGAGGCGTGTCGGAGGTGGGACTGGGGTGTGGTTATCAGCTGAGGAGAGATGGGCGTCTGTAGCTGATAATCGAAAAAAAGGCGTTTTTACTGCGATTTTAGGTCACTTTTTTTGGACCCTTTTTTTTCCACGAACAAGTCCCAAAATTGTGCCCCAACTGCCCAGATGACGTCCCCGGACTCCCCCAGTGGTCACTAACCCCCTCCCACCAAAAAAAACCCAACTTTAAAAACTTTTTCCCCAGTCTATATGCCAGCCTCAAATGCCGTACCCACCTCCATGACAGCAGAATGTGTTTGATCCTCTCACAGCCTTTCCCTGGGTCAGATGTGGCTCTCGGGTGCAGTACAGGGTCACATCAGCATTGCATTTTGGTGGGTGTAGCAGGGGCGTAGCCACAGGTGGGCCCGGGTGGGCCTGGGCCCACCCAATTTGGGGTCAGGCCCGCCCAGCAGCACAGCGATTCCGGAGGCTCCGGTCCCCATCATCATCCATTCCCCTGTGGCGTGCCGCAACTTTCACCCCCATCTTCCCTCACCCTCGCAGGCCCGCCCAGCAGCGATTTCGATCGCAGGCAGCTCCTTCGGCTCGTACACGCTGCCTGCCGGCTGCCGCTCAAATCTCCTTGCAGCTACTAGCAGCGCTAACCCGGAAGCTCAGAGGAGAAGCTTCCGGGTTAGCGCTGCTAGTAGCTGCAAGGAGATTTGAGCGGCAGCCGGCAGGCAGCGTGTACGAGCCGAAGGAGCTGCCTGCGATCGGAATCGCTGCTGGGCGGGCCTGCGAGGGTGAGGGAAGATGGGGTGAAAGTTGTGGCACGCCACGGGGCAAGGGATGATGGGGAAAAGATGTTGGAATGGGGGAGGGAAGACGGGGACAGCAGCTGCACGGGGGGGGGGGGGGGAGGAGGGAGGGAAGAAGATGGAAGGAAAGATGCTGCACAGGGAGGAGGGAAGATGGAATGATGAGGCATGGTGGGTGGGGGAGAAGCTGCATGGGGAAGAAGGGAGAGATCCACTAAAGGGGTGGAGGGGTCAGGAAGGGAGAAGTCTTGGCTGCATATGAGGTGGAGGAGAGGGAGACATGCTGCATAGAGAGGGGATAGGTGGCGAGAGGGGGAGATATGTTAAACATAGGGGTGGAGAGGAGGGCAAAATGGTGGGCATAGGGGTGGGGGGAAGGGAGAAATGTTAGACATGCTGGTAGAGGGGAGGAAGATAGATATGCTGTATGGGAAGGGGAGAGAGACGTTGGACAGTGGGAATGAGAGGGGGAGATAGACATGGGGGTGGATGAGAGGTACACAGTAGGTGGTGAGGGGGGAAATGCTGGGCCATGGGAGAGAGGACTACTACTATTACTATTTAACAGGAATGAAGAGAGAAGGGGCAGGAAAATATAAGGCTACCATGGTGGGGTGGGGAGGGGATCAGATGCTGGTTAGAAGGGTGGAGGGAGAAGATGATGGGAATGGTGGAACCCTGTGGGAGAGGGCAAGAGGGGGAGGAGGGGGTGGCAAGGAAATGAATGAGAGATAGTGATTAGAGAGGGTAGAAATATGGTAATGGGGAGTAGATTAAAGATAAAAGAGAAAGTAGTGTAACAGGGGGTTAGGGGTTAAAGAAAATATAAATAAATAAATACTTACCTGGGAGGTTTTTGGAGGGTCTCCGATGCTGCAGGAGCAGGCAGCAAGGTTTTTGGAGGCTTCTGGGGTCATCTGTGGCTGGGGTCCATTTCGGGGCCGATTTTGAGGCCATTTTTCTGGTTGGGAGCGCTACGGGGGAAAAGTGGCGCTCCCGAGGGATTTTGGGGCCTGTGTAATGCAGGTTCAGGTTTGGGGACGAGGCTCAGCACGTTTCGGGGTCCGGGGATGGTTGGGAACGTCCCCGGACCTGCAAAATTGAGTCGGAGCGCTGGATGAGCGCTCCGGTACGGAGGAGGGGAGCAGGAAAGCGAAGCGGCGTTTTTTTTAACTCCCGGGGGCCGATGGAGCGCATCCCCGGGAGTGAAGATCTTTTTCGGGCCCGTGAAGCGCCGAGAAGAGGGCTGCAGGGGAAGAGGACGTCGGGGGAATGACGCGCGAGTGTGCATGAGGCGGCGCGTCTCATGCACGAACCGGCAACGCGAGTCTTTCCGAGTAGGCCGAAGCCGGGGGCTAAATTTTGGGCCCGGCCACGGAGGTTTTTTTGTTTTTCCTCCGTTTTTGAGGAGAGATCACCGGGACCTGGAATTTTGGTGGTCATCATGTGTGGGGGACTTAAGGATACAGGTAAGGGGGTATTTAGCCCCAAATTTTATTTTTTTTTATTATTTAAAATGTGGTAATAGGGGTAGAGGGGCGTAGATTCTGAACGGTTTAACGGATTTAAATTCTGTTTGCAGATTTGTGTTCAGGGGGGTTAGTTTAGGTAAATTAGGGGGGGGGGTATAATTTCAAAATTGAGGTTTAAGGGGTTAATTTAATAGGGGGACATTTTGGGGTGCTTCGGGGGGTTTAAATGGTCCGATTTTAATAATTTCGACGTATTATGTCCGGGAAGGGGTCTTCTAATTTTTGGATAGGTTTTTGGGGAGTTTTGGGTTTTCGGAGGAGTGTTATGGGGTAATGTTTGATTGTGGGGTAAGGAAAGGGTTAATTTGAATTCTAAAAATATAGGGATTATGGGGAAATTTATATTAGGCGGCATGGAAATTTTGAAGTTAATTGGGAAGAGTTTAGGGGTAGAAATTGGGGAAAATATATGTTTTTAATGATTTTTAATGGGAAAACAGTTGATTAAAATGGAGAATGGAATTTTGGTTAGGGGTTCCATGATGGACAGGTGGAGGAATTCCAAATCAAGTAGAGCACCTGATTGGTTGCTTGGACGGCGGAATGTCCAGGGAAGCTCCGTTGTCTAGGCAACGGCCGAGTGGGCAGTTGGGGAGAGAGCTTCTGAACACAGAGGGAGAAGGGTGTGTGTGAAATAGCTGTGCGAAGTGAAGGCCTACAAAGTATGAAAATTGTGTAAATGACAAAGTTTAGTGAAAAAGTGAGTTTTATGGTGAAATGAAAGTGATTGAGAGGAAAACAATAAATATTTTATGTATGAAAATTTAATGAAAGTTGAGATAGGGGTTAAGTATTGCGTGACTGTAGAGTGTATATGGGAAATTGAGAAGAGCAGTAAAGAAGAGTGGAGCTCTCTGTGAGAATAGAAAAAAAGTCAATTAGCATAGGAAATTTAGTCTAGGGTATTTGATTAATTTATTTTTATTATCTAGAATGTCCAGTGTATAACTTAAACCCTTCTATTAGGCATCCAGAGAAAAAGTTAAGGAGTAAGGGTTTTCGCCCGGACTGAAAATCAATATTGTCCCCAATATTACTATATTATTCTTTACAATCACACTCCACCACACAAACTTTCATGAATCTTATAACATCTCCTCCTATAATCACCCTCAACCCAAATCCCCATTTTCTTCTTAACCACCCTCAGACATCCTTATATATTCAACTCTATTCAATCCTATTCTATATCTTACTCATATTTTTCCTCTTATATAACTCTTTAAACAACATTACAAATATTTTCATCTTGCAAGGTATACCGTTAAACTTTAACACTACATTTCCAAAACATTTCATAAATTTTCCAAAATTTATGACAATTACTTTCAAATTCTTAAACTGTTCTTTAAAATAACCAAACCAACTTCAACGGTAATTTATTTTTTCTTAAGTCCTACTTTTCATTTCAATACAAAATTTTCTTGTAAATATGTTGAACATTTTCCTTTGGTACTACGTTTTGACATTCGGATGTTATCAACATTTTCTTCTATTGTAGATTCACTCACAGGATTAATCCTAAATTCTGTGTAAACCAAATATCCTTCATCTATTACATTTTTTCCTCTCCTTGAACAGTCTGACTTCACCATTTGACAACTCTCAATTTGAGTCTCTTCAATTCCTTCCCTGCACATATAATATTTCTTTACTAAATTCCTATAAATCACTTTTTCTTCCATTGAATTTTTTATTCTTAATACATTGGAAGTATCACCCCAAATTTGTACTATTTGGTATGGCTCCTCCTCCCATGTGTCCTGAATCTTGTGCCGACCACGAAAACCTCGCCTCTGCAGCAACACCCAATCCCCCTCCCGAAGAACTTCAGCCCTCGACTTCTTATTATATTGGCTTCTTAGTTTTTCATTTTGTTCCTCAGAAGCTCTTCGGGCCAGATCTCTCGCCAGCTCTAATTTTGACTGGTGTTGCACTATCCAATCTTCCAAGGAATTAACTTGTCCTGTTTTCCAACATTCTTTTTCTTGTCTCACTAAATCCTGATGTGGCATCAAATTTTCTTTTCCCAAGAAAAGAAACGCTGGAGTAAATCCAGTAGCATTATGTATGGAACTATTGTAGATCTGGTTAATCTCAGGCAAGTATTTGGACCAGTACCTTTTCTTTCCAGGTGGAAAAGCACGTAATATCTGGTGAAATGTCCGATTGTACCTTTCACACCTCCCATTTCCCTGCGGATGGTAAGGTGTGGTACGGGTCTTCTTTACTCCATATAAGAGACAGAGTTCTTTTATGACTTTGGACTCAAACACAGTTCCTTGATCCGAGTGCAACTTATCAGGTACTCCATACATTGAAAACCAATGAGTGACCAGGATCCTCGCGGTTGTCTTTGCTGTTTGGTTTCTCGCGGCGACAGCGATAGTAAACCTTGAAAACATATCCGTCATCACGAAAACGTTTTCATATCCTCTGCTGTCCCTGTCTAATACCGTGTAATCCACTGCCAAGACTTCGTGCGGTTTTACAACATTAAAACAACTCAATTCCGTTTTCTCAGCCGGGAATAATTTCTTTGAAAAACAGCATCTTTTGCAACTGTTAATCCATTCTTCCACATCTCTCTTCATTTTGGTCCAAAAATGTTCCTTTCGGAGATTCTTAAATGTCGTTTCAGTGGCAAAATGACCTCTATCATCATGGAATTGTTTTAATATTTCCTCTCTCAATTCCTTTGGTACCACCACCTGTAATTCTTCGCTGCCAAACCTACAGTCCTCATAGACCCTGTATAATACTCCTTCCCTTATCTGCAGACGTTCTCTGTGTTTCCACAGAAGTTTCTTATCCAGAGTATCAAGTTCTTCTAAACTTGGTAGCCGATTTTCTTTCAGCCACCTCATCACCTCTCGAATAGTATCATCCGACTTTTGCTTTTTCACTATCTCGGACTGATGTTCAGCACACTGTAATGTACCACAGGTGTACTTTTTCTTCTGGACAGATTTTCTCTTTTTAGCATTCACTCTCACTCCTTTACACAGAAATTTCAGGAAATCTTTCTCCTCATCTGGATCGCTCAACTCAGGCTCTTCATTATTTGACAGTCTGGATAATGCATCTGCCACAGTATTGCTTCTGCCGGTCTTGTACTCCACACTAAACTCTAGTTCCGCCAACTGAGCTAACCATCGCTGTTCCACTGCTTGAAGGTTCGCTGTATCAAGATATTTCAGCGGATTATGGTCCGTTCGTACTACAAATTTCTTATAGATGAGGTATTCTCGAAATTTCTCCGTGCAGGCCCACTTCAACGCCAATAATTCAAGCTTAAAGGCCGAATAGTTATTCGAATTCCTTTCTGATCTCCTCAGCCCTCTGCTGGCATACGCGATCACCCTCTCTTCACCCTCTTGGATTTGACTAAGTACTGCCCCAAAGCCTTTGTAACTGGCATCAGTGGTCAGTATGAATTTTTCTGTGAATACTGGATATGACAGCACTGGAGCCGATGACATTCTCTCTTTCAGCTCTTCAAACGCACTTTGGCAAGCCTCTGTCCAAACGAATTTATTTCCCTCGGCCACATTTTTCCCGGTAATCAAATGTAGAGGAGCTGCTATCTGTGAAAAGTTCTTTATAAATCTTCGGTAAAAGCTCGCAAATCCAAGGAAACTCCGAACTTCTGTTTTATTTGACGGGATCTTCCATTCCTGTAACGCTTGTACTTTTTCAGGGTCTGTGGATACCCCTTGTTGCGAAACAATGTATCCTAAGTATTTAACTTCCCTACAAGCAAATCTACACTTAGACGGCTTGATTTTAAGCCCATGCCCTTTCATTCTTATCAGAACTTTTTCCAACCGCTCCAGATGTTGGTCAAAAGTCGGCGAGTAGATTAAAATATCATCCAGGTACAGCAAGAGGACATTAAACACATAATCGCTCAAGATTGTCTCCATTAATTGCTGAAATGACGCTGGGGCATTGCACAACCCGAAAGGCATCCTGGTCCACTCATATAGTCCAAACGGGGTAGTCACCGCTGTCTTTTCAATGTCTTGAGGCCTCATTCCCATCTGGAAGTATCCCGATGTCATGTCTAGGGATGTGAACCACTGTGATGATCCCAGTGCATCCAACGATTCGTCTATCCTCGGTAGAGGATAGGCATCCCTTATAGTGATGGCATTAAGTTTTCTGTAGTCGCAACAGAACCTGATGCTTCCATCCTTCTTTTTAATTACCACAGCTGGAGATGCCCATGGACTTTGGCTTCTTCTCAATATCCCTTGTTGCACCAGATCTTGCACATGACTCTTGAACAAATCAAAAATGTGAGGCGATACCCGCCTAAATGGTTGACGTATTGGATTAGATGTTCCTGTGTTGATAGGGTGTGTCACCAAATTTGTAAACCCGATATCACTATCGTTCGTCGAAAACACTGTTCTATGTTTCCATAGCAGTTTCTTTAATTTATCAGCTTGTTCCATGTTCAAATTACTCCAGTCCACCTTCACATTCGGAATCTGATCTTCCCAATTATGTCCCATCTCTTCCTGAATTTCCAGATTCATTTCAGATGAAATCATTTCAGGTACCTGTACCTCAGCTATTTGTGATTTACTTGGTATAATTACATCTTGGACACCGATGTTTACCATACGAACTAATACATTTCCTTTATTTTGAGTTACCAATGTATTAGCCACGAATACTCTCTCTGGTAAATTATTCTTTCCCGAAGCTGAGACCAACAACGGTCCTGAGACTCCTCTGATTTGCTGGCATTTTCCCAGTAATATTCTCTCCGACATTGCCGGTAAAATTTGTCCCACACGCCCTTGGAGTTTTACTAAACCCACAATTTCTTTAACCTGTGTTGTTCTGTTCTGGGAAATCTTTGAAAGAATTCTCGATATTTTCACAGGTTCCATCACAAAACAGGATAGGTCCTTAAACAGCCCCTCCAAATGTTGAAGTACGTTCATCCCTAAAATTCCTTGTACTGAGTTTTCTTCAACATGTCCTTCCAAGAAATTATCTTTTACTATAAACACACATCTCTTTGGTATCAGCTGCCCTAAACACTGTACGTCAGCGTCGATGTATCCTAGTACAGGTAACTCTGTTCCGTTGACAGCCACTAATGTAAGTTGGCTTGCATCTTTGAGGCAACTTGTGTCCGGGAAGTTTTTGTAGAAAAAACTTGCTAACACGGTGGACACGTTGGAACCTGTGTCAACTGTACACAGCGTTTCCACACCTTCAATTTTTATCTTCAGAAGTGGACTAGACCCGATAGCCCGCTCTCCAAAAAGTTTTTCTTCTTGACTTTGCTCCACATTTAGTTGTTTTTGCAACCTTACATTAGGTTTAAGGTTTTCACCTTTATTAGTGTTTGACTCTGCCTGATTATTTCCTCTCATGGACGTTCCACTGGTCCCAGGAATTTCAGCATTCCTAGGTCTCTCTTCCTGTTTGGTTCTGTCAATTCTCTCACTGCGACAGTAGCGAGCGATGTGTCCTGGTTCTTGACAGCGATAACAGATGACATTATCAAAATTCGTTCTAGTAGGTCTCACCCTCTGACTTGAGCCGGGATACTCTCCTTGGTTATACGAGTATCTAGTAGTATCTCTCCTTCTCCTGTCCCCCTGTTCTTCCTGTCGCTCACATAGTCGCGAAAACATGTTCGTCATCTGTTGCATCATATTCATCATCATAGTGGTTTCTCTATTTTCTCCTCTCCCCACTTCTTCTTCGTTCTCCCTAGGTCTTTGGAGAATTCTCCTAGGTGCAGACTCACACGTGATTAATCCTTTCTCCTCTCCGGCCCAGCGTATGGCGCTCTGCATAAGATCTGCAAAGGACATATGAGCATCATCTTCACTTCTTTTTGACACTTCACGGCGTAGCATTTCATCTTTTAACCCCAACACGAATTGCTCTTTCGGAGTTTCTTCTGCATTGCCGATCCTCCCTCTGTCTCTCTTCATAATTGCCTCTAACTTCTCTTGAAGTTTGTATGCAAATACCCGTATGCTTTCCCTATCTCCTTGACGAAGATTGTAGAACTCCTGTATTCTCAGCCCAATTGCCGCTCTGTCTCCATACACTTGTCTGAGAAGCTTGTAGATCTCCTCTACTGCACAATCTCGTGGTAACGTATATTTCACGGTGTCCAGCGCTATGCCCTTGAGATGGTCCCGCACCACTTCCACCTGGTCCTCTTCTGGCACTCTTAGAATCCTTAACCTCGACTTTATTCGGTCTATCCATTCTTCTACCCCGAGATCTTCAGGGCTTCTTCTAAAACCCGAGAAATCTGGAACTGTTCTGTCCTGAGGTATTATCACCGTATGTGTGACAATCTGTGGAACCCGACTTCTCACGTCACCGCTTTCGTTCTCCATGCTGCTTCAGGGGAGAGTGTTGCTACAGAGGCAAGGCCGCAAACAACACAAAAACCCAGACCACAACCACAGTACTGACACCACCAAAATCAGACTGTTCACAAGAGATTATATTATTTAGTAAATTCTTACTCTTACAAACCAAATTTTGTTAAATTTAACAATTGTTAACCCGCCCAAAGCTAGTAATCCTGCCGACTACGCCAATTTGTCATGGACTCCGCCCCTCAGGAGCAGACCACGCCCACTTTCCAAATAAGATTTCTCTCGAACTGTAGTCAGTGGCCTGTATCCGGGCTGTCTGACTCCCAAAGGACGGTGTCCACACCAAAATATAGGAAAGGTTATAGGAAAGGAGGTGATTTAGGGAAATAAGGATAGAACATGGGAAAATATAAGGTACAACAATTACTAAACCAAATAACCAGTCCTCAATAAACTTTAAAATTTAACAATTTATTTGTCAGATAAACAAATATATATATATATTCCTAAACTAACTACTTTAATTTCTATTTTCTAGATTATCGTCTCTTCAATTCGTTAACAAAACATCATTTTATAAACATCAGATAAGTATTCAAACGTTTGCTTTTCCTTTGTCTCTTATCTATTTGCAATTCTATTTCACTTTCTCTTTTCTCAAAGAATTGATACTTTTCTTCACTTTTGTTTTTCAGGTCCTGGACTCCACTCTATACAACATAGCGGTAAGTATGTTTAAGTTTATTTTCTTTTTATCTCTTTTCCTTTATTTCTTTACCACACTCTGTTGTCTTCTTTGTTCTTGGCTGTCTCTTTGACTTTTCTTGAAACGTTGGGGCCCTTAATATGATCAGTATTCTTATGGTTAAGTATTTTCTTGTAGGATTTTCTTCTTTCACCTACACCTGTTCTTAACAAAATAACTGAAGAGAAAACCCTTACTCCTTAACTTTTTCTCTGGATGCCTAATAGAAGGGTTTAAGTTATACACTGGACATTCTAGATAATAAAAATAAATTAATCAAATACCCTAGACTAAATTTCCTATGCTAATTGACTTTTTTTCTATTCTCACAGAGAGCTCCACTCTTCTTTACTGCTCTTCTCAATTTCCCATATACACTCTACAGTCACGCAATACTTAACCCCTATCTCAACTTTCATTAAATTTTCATACATAAAATATTTATTGTTTTCCTCTCAATCACTTTCATTTCACCATAAAACTCACTTTTTCACTAAACTTTGTCATTTACACAATTTTCATACTTTGTAGGCCTTCACTTCGCACAGCTATTTCACACACACCCTTCTCCCTCTGTGTTCAGAAGCTCTCTCCCCAACTGCCCACTCGGCCGTTGCCTAGACAACGGAGCTTCCCTGGACATTCCGCCGTCCAAGCAACCAATCAGGTGCTCTACTTGATTTGGAATTCCTCCACCTGTCCATCATGGAACCCCTAACCAAAATTCCATTCTCCATTTTAATCAACTGTTTTCCCATTAAAAATCATTAAAAACATATATTTTCCCCAATTTCTACCCCTAAACTCTTCCCAATTAACTTCAAAATTTCCATGCCGCCTAATATAAATTTCCCCATAATCCCTATATTTTTAGAATTCAAATTAACCCTTTCCTTACCCCACAATCAAACATTACCCCATAACACTCCTCCGAAAACCCAAAACTCCCCAAAAACCTATCCAAAAATTAGAAGACCCCTTCCCGGACATAATACGTCGAAATTATTAAAATCGGACCATTTAAACCCCCCGAAGCACCCCAAAATGTCCCCCTATTAAATTAACCCCTTAAACCTCAATTTTGAAATTATACCCCCCCCCCTAATTTACCTAAACTAACCCCCCTGAACACAAATCTGCAAACAGAATTTAAATCCGTTAAACCGTTCAGAATCTACGCCCCTCTACCCCTATTACCACATTTTAAATAATAAAAAAAAATAAAATTTGGGGCTAAATACCCCCTTACCTGTATCCTTAAGTCCCCCACACATGATGACCACCAAAATTCCAGGTCCCGGTGATCTCTCCTCAAAAACGGAGGAAAAACAAAAAAACCTCCGTGGCCGGGCCCAAAATTTAGCCCCCGGCTTCGGCCTACTCGGAAAGACTCGCGTTGCCGGTTCGTGCATGAGACGCGCCGCCTCATGCACACTCGCGCGTCATTCCCCCGACGTCCTCTTCCCCTGCAGCCCTCTTCTCGGCGCTTCACGGGCCCGAAAAAGATCTTCACTCCCGGGGATGCGCTCCATCGGCCCCCGGGAGTTAAAAAAAACGCCGCTTCGCTTTCCTGCTCCCCTCCTCCGTACCGGAGCGCTCATCCAGCGCTCCGACTCAATTTTGCAGGTCCGGGGACGTTCCAAACCATCCCCGGACCCCGAAACGTGCTGAGCCTCGTCCCCAAACCTGAACCTGCATTACACAGGCCCCAAAATCCCTCGGGAGCGCCACTTTTCCCCCGTAGCGCTCCCAACCAGAAAAATGGCCTCAAAATCGGCCCCGAAATGGACCCCAGCCACAGATGACCCCAGAAGCCTCCAAAAACCTTGCTGCCTGCTCCTGCAGCATCGGAGACCCTCCAAAAACCTCCCAGGTAAGTATTTATTTATTTATATTTTCTTTAACCCCTAACCCCCTGTTACAGTAGGGATGGGGAGGAGTAAGATGGGGAATGGGAGAGCTAGTGGGTGAAAGAAGAAGATGGAAATTTGATAGGTAGTTGAAAAGTAAAAAGGAGACAAAGAAGGGTGAGAGAGAGGCAGAAAAGAGCTACAAAGGAATGACCAACATGTCAGAGGCAGGAATATTGAGGGAACAGACAGGAGAGAGGAGAAAAGACAAATGGACTACAGCCGCTTGAAGAAGAATTAGCAGACGGCAGAGAGGAAAGCAGAAAAGAGAAATTGGAACCAGCAAGATGGAAAAATAAAATGTCCAGACAACAAAGGTAGAAATAAAGCATTTTATTTCAAATGTTTTAAATGGAATATGTTAGCTTTTGGAAATGTGCATAGGAAATGTCTTTGTATTGTGTTCTGTAGAAAAGGAAATGCATGTTTTGTGTCTCCAGTGTTGCAGTAATGCTATGTTTAACTTCTTGGGGTTCCTTTTCAATTTTTGTCTAAATATTTTTATTTCTAATTTGTGATCCCTTGTTCTGTGTTTGGTGAGGTTCTGTTGGTGTGATAGTAATGGCAGGTGGAAAATTGGAAGGGAGGCAAAGAGGAGAGGGAATCGGGGAGGGGAGCCCTCCTTTATTTTCTGACCTGGGCCAAGTAGGTCTTACAACAGTCCTAACCCTTGCTGTATAGCTGGTGAGGATTCCCAGGCATCCCCAGCTAAGGACCTCCTCCAAAGGCGGCCAGAACTCCCTTCTACCAAGCTCTGGCAACAGCATCCTTGAGCCATCGACAGCTAAGCATGTGTGGGGTGCTGGCATCAGTGGCTTAGGGTCATTGCTGCTGCCTGCCAAGCTTGGTAAAAGAGAGTTCTGGCCACCTTCAGAGAAAGTCTTCAGCTGACTGAGCTTGAGGATCCTCATTAGCTAAAGTATTTATATTTTGAGGTGGAGGTAGGGTGGAGCAGAGAAAATTTTGTGCCCACCCACTTTGGGCTCAGGCCCACCCAAAACTGGCTGTCTGGCTACGCCACTGGGGTGTAGGGTATTGGGCTCCGTGATTTCATTAGCTTGTGTTACAGTCTCACGATGTTGGTAGTTGGTAGGCTCTTCTCCCATGGTGCTTTTCCCCCTGCCTACTGGGTCAGAGTGTGCCCTGTTGTGTTTCCTGTTGTAGTCCATGCGGTAGTGCCCATTTTTGTAAGCGAGTTTTAGTTCCCTTTCCTGTGTTAGCCACGTTAGACAACTTAGTTCTTACCTTGAATGTGGCTGAAAGAGGGCATTGTACAGCATTATGCCAGCTCTGACCTACTGCTAATCTCAGTACCAGGGAGACTCGTTGCCAGTGGGGCACAACCTCTGCAGTTAACTGTGAGTAAACGTGCTTATTCCAATAAAGGACGTTTTCGGAGAGATTAGTCTTCAGGTGTCAACTGGTGTGCCAATGTTATACAGCAGCAACAAGTCCTAGAGGCCTGCGTTTATGCAGGTCCCTGGAGCACTTTTAGTGGGTACCGCAGTGCACTTCAGCCAGGTGGGCCCAGGTCCAACCCCCCTACCTGTAACACTTGTGCTGGTAAATGGGAGGCCTCCAAAACCCACTGTACCCACATGTAGGTGCCCCCTTCACCCCTAAGAGCTATGGTAGTGTTGTACATTTGTGGGTAGTGGGTTTTGGGGGAGGGGGGTTGGGAGCTCAGCACCCGTGGTAAGGGAGCTATGCATGTGGGAGCTTTTTCTGAAGTCCACCGCACTGACCTAGGGTGCCCAGTTGATGTCCTGGCATATCAGGGGGGCCAGTGTACTACCAATCCTGGCCCCTCCCATGACCAAATGGCTCGGATTAGGACGTTTTTGAGCTGGGCGTTTTTAGTTTCCATTATCGCTAAAAAAAACAAACGCCCAGCTCAAAAACGTCCATTTTTTCGAAAATACGGTTCGGCCCACCCC